>NW_004524714.1:5814529-5834419 GCF_000260255.1 Octodon degus
CACACACACACACACACACACACACACACACACACATAAATAAATAAAAATTTTTTAAAAACCCACAAAAAACAAAATTGCAAAATGATATGATAGGAGGGTAATAATGGTTAATACATGGCATATTGTTATCTTTAAATTAGTTACTAAGAGTACAAGATATCAGCATTTAATGGTCCAAACAATATTAGCACACAGGTACATTTTCAATGAACTAAGAGAAATTAGTAGTAAAATTATCTTAACTATTTTTCATTATATTATATATGCAATAATAATTTTTCATTTGCTTTTCCCTTCTTTTCTCTATTGCCCCAACCCACTTCCTCTTCCCTTTTGGATTTACTTCCCACTTTGCAATATCTATTGTACATTTTACATTTCATTCAGCTTCTCACACTAGCAACACAATATGATATTTGCACATGCTGGTCTGATTTATTTCACTTATGAGGATAGTCTCTAGTGGCTTCCATTTACTTACAAAAAACCTCAAGTTTATCTTTTGCATAACTGAACAATATTCCATTGTGTAAAAACACCACATCTTTTTTTATTCATTCCTCAGTTGATGAGCATTTGGATTGTTCCCAAGATTTAGCCATGACAAATTGTGCTGCTATGAACGTGTGTACACAATGGATCGCTATGACACAGAATTGGTAAGTCTTCCAGGAAGATGTCCAGAAGAGAAATAGCTGGGTCAAATGGGATCTCCAATCCTAGGTTTGTTAGGAATCTCCACACTAATTTCCACAGTGGTTGCACTCGTCCACATTCCCATCAATAGTGGAGAAGTTTCCCTCTTCCCAACATCCCTGCCAGCATTTGTTATTGGCTGACTTCTTGATGTTAACCATCCTTTCCAGCGCGAGATGGAATCTCAGTGTCATTTTAATTTGCATTTCTTGAATGACTAATGGTGATGAAAAAATCTTTTCATATATTTATTTGCTGTTTGTATTTCTTCATCTGAGAAGTATATATTTATATAAGATGCCCATGTTTGGATTGGGTCTTTAAATTTGGGAGGTCTGATATTTCTTTCTTTCTTCTTTCTTTCTTTCTTTCTTTCTTTCTTTCTTTCTTTCTTTCTTTCTTATTTTTTCTTCTTTTTTTTCTTCAGTACTGGAGATTGAACTCAGGATCCCACACTTGCCAGGCAAGTGCTTATTCTACTGAGCTGTCTCCCTGGGGCCTCTGATCAATTGATCTATCTATCTATCTTTATTTATTTCTTTTTCTTTCTTGCTTGCTTGCTTTTTTCTTCCTTCCTTCCTTTCTTTCTTTTTTTCCTCTTTTTTTTTTTGTTGTTCTTTATGCTCTCAATAGTAAACCTTTATCTGATGAATAGATGGAAAACATTTTTTCCCACTTTGTGGACTGTCTCTTTACTCTGTTGGTGATTTCTCTTGCTGTGCAAAAGCCTTTTAGTAAGATGAGATCCCTGTCATTAACTCTTTGTGATAGTTTCTGTGTGATTGGGATTTTTATTCATAAAGTCGTTGCCTATTCCAATGTCTTCAAGAGTTTTACCTATTCTATCTTCCAGCAGATTTAATGTTCCTGCCTTAACATTTAGATCTTTGATCCATTTTGAATTTAGTTTAATGTATGGTGACATATGAGTTGTCTTAGTTACTTTTCACCTGTTGCTGGGACAGAAAAACCTGACATCCAAAATTAAAGAAGGAAAGGTTTCTTTATTTCACAGTTAGTGGAGGTTTCAGTCCATACTTAGCTGGCTCCAAGGCAGAGCGGCACTGGCAGAGGGCAGCAGTTCACGGCAGCCGCAAACAGCTAGGAACGAAGGAGGGAGCTGCAGCTGTGGCTGAGGCAAGACTCTTTCCTTTCCTTCTGTTGCCTTCAGGTTGTCTGTCCCAGGTTGGGTGTAGCACTCACACACACAATCCCAGTAGTACTCAGACATATAATCCCAGCCTTGAATTATGAGTTAATCATAAACTCTAGAACCTCACCCCATGACTGCACAAAGCTTTGGGGGGACAACTACACAGTGAATGTGTTTGGTACCTTTGGCAAAGATAAGGTGGCTGAGTGTGTCTGGAGTTGTTTCTGCATCTTCTACTCTGTTCCATTGATCCTCAGGTCTTTTGTTGTTGTTGTTGTTGTTTTGGTTTTTTGCCACTACCACTCTGTATATCACAGTAACTTTCTTTTTTTCTCTTTCTTTCTTTCTTTCTTTCTTTCTTTCTTTCTTTCTTTCTTTCTTTCTTTCTTTCTTTTTTTGTTGTTGTTGTACTGGGGCTTGAGCTCAGGACCTTGTGCTTGCCAGGTAAGTGCTTATTCTACTGAGCTATCTCCCCAGCCCCTATCACAGTAGCTTTATAACATGATTTCAAGTCAGGGATTGTGATGCCCCCTGCCTTGCCTTTGTTGCCCTGAATTGCCTTTGCTACTCTAGGTCTCTTTTGATTCCAAATTAATTTTAGGATTATTTTCTCTAATTCAGTGAGATATAATATTGGAATTTTGATTGCATTTACATTAAATCTGTATAACAATTTTGGAAGTATGGCCACTTTTACTACATTGGGTCCTACTACCCAAGAGCAGGGGATATCTTTCCATTTTCTGGTATCTGCTTCAATCTCCTTTTTCAGGGTGCTGTGAAGTTTTCAATGCAGAGGGCTTTACATCTTTTATTAGATTGATTCCTAGGTATTTTATTTTCAAAACTGCTATTGTGAAAGTTGTGGTTTCTCTAATTTTCCTCTCAGTGAGATTGTTATTCATGTACAGGAAGGCTACTGATTTTTTTTTCAATTTCTTTATATTTATTTATTTATTTCATAAATTTATTGAGAAATAAATAGCCATGAGATAGTTTCAAACCAAACTGGTAGAACAGTTTCAATAATTAACACATTGCATACATTCTTCCTAGTGGTTAATTGCTGTACAAGATGTAGACATGATATCCTACTTACAAACACCATTAGAACAAATCCCTCTATTCATTAAGAGAATGTAACTGTATATCGATCCTAGCCATTTGAATACACAGATACAAAATGGACATTCATCTGCATCCCTTTTTGTTGTTAAGTTCCGTTATTTGAATATTAGGCTATTGATTTTTGAGGGTTGACTTTGTATCCAGCTACACTACTAAATTTGCTTATTAAATCTAGCAATTTTTAGTGGAGTTCTTGGAGTCTTCTGTGAGGAGTTTCATGACATCTACTAAGATAACTTAGCTTGTTCGTTTTCTATTGTTAGACCCTTTTTTTTTTTCTTGTTTAATTGCTCTGGCTAAAGTTTCCAGGACTCTGTTGAATAGGAGTGGAGACGATGGACATCCTTGTTTTGTTCCTGATTTAATTAATTAATTAATTAATTGTTTATTTTTGGTGCAGGGTCTACAGGGTCTCACTCCATAGATCAGACTTGTAGTGATCCTCCTGTTTTCAGCCTCCCAGCACTGGGATTATAGGCGCCCACCATCACACCCAGTCTCAATTGCCATCTCAGTGCACCTCGGGGGCTGGGCCAGCAAGGCAAGCCGGCATCCAATCCTGGCCGCTGCGCTCTGCTTAAGCAGGTGCTTTAGTCTGATGAGCTATCTGTCTGGCCCCTTGTTCTTGATTTTAAAGTGAAAGGTTTCAGTTTTTTTGTTGGCTGTTAGTCACCTGCGGCAGCGATTAGGTTGAGATAAAGGCCGTCTAGTCTAATTTTCTGTAGGCTTTATTTATTTATTTATTTTACCATGAATGGATACTGGATGTTGCCAACAGCTTTTTTTTTGCATCTATTGAGATGATTACATGGTTTTGTCCTTGGCTCTATTAATATGGTATATTACAATTATTGATTTATGTACGTTGAACCAGATCCGCACCCCTGGGATGTAGCCCACTTGTTCATGGTGTAGGATCTTCTTGATGATTTGCGGAATTCCGTTTGCCAATATGTTATTGTGGATTTTTACGTAATCATCAGGGAGACTGGCCTGTAATTCTCTTTCTTAGTTGGGGTCTTCTCTGGTTTTGGTGTCAGAGTAATACTTGCTTTGAGGAATTAATCTGGGAGTATTCCTTCCCTTTTCATTTCATTAAAGAGTTTGAAAATATTGGTGTTAAGTCTTCTTTCAATTTCTTGTAGACTTCAGAAGTGAATCTGTCAGGGTCCAGATTTTTCTTTGTTGGTAGGCTTTAAATTTTGTCTTTGATTTCATTGATTGACATTGGTTTATTTAGGATTTTATATCTTCTTAGTTCAGCTTTGGTAATTCATATATATCTAGGAATCTGTACATTTCTTCTGCGTTTTCTATCTTATTAGAATACAGATTTTCAAAGTAGGTGTAGATGACCTGTATTTCTGCAGGGTCCCTTGTGATTGTACCCTTTTCTTTAATTTACCTTTTTTTTTTTTTTTTTGCAGAACTGGGGATTGAACTCAGGACCTTGTGCTTGCAAGGCAAGTGCTTATTCTTCTGAGCCATCTCCCTGGCCCCTGATTGTACCCTTTTCATTTTTAATTGTGTGAAGTGGAGCATTTTCTTTCTTTCTTTCTTTCTTTCTTTCTTTCTTTCTTTCTTTCTTTTCTTTTTCTTTTTTGTTTTGATAGGGTTGGCTAAGGGTTTGTCAGTTTTATTTAATCTTTAAAAAAACCCAATTCTTCGATTCATTAATTCTTTGTATTTTTCTATAAGTCTGAGGCTCAACATTAAGTTTATTTGTGCATGCTCTATTTTCCTGATATGGGATGTCTCTGCTATGAATTTCTCTTTCTCTTTTAGGAGAGATTTTACTGTCTCGCATAAGTCCTGTTATGCTGTATTGTTGTTATGATTTAATTGTAGAAACTGTCTAATTTTTTCTTTAATTTTATCTGTGGCCCATTGGTTATTCAGGATGGTGTTTTTTTTTTAAATTTTTTATTTATTTGGTACAGGGTCATAGCGATCTTCCTGCCTCAGCCTCCCCAGTTCTGGGATTACAGACCTGCTCCACCAACCCAGATTAAGTGGCTGGCACAGAATGCCCAGGGTTCCAGGGCTGACATGGCATGGAGTACTTTGGATTGAACCTGGGTCCTTGTGATTGCCAGGCAGGCACTTAGACCGCTGAGCTATCTCCCCAGCCCAGGATGGTGCTTTTTAAGCTTTTTAATTTCTGTATGTTTATGAAGTTCTTGTGGTTTCTTTTATCATTGATTTCTGATTTCATTGCACTATGGTCTGATGATATGCATGGGATAATTTCAATTCCTTTGCATTTACTTAAGCATGTTCTATGAGGTAGTGTGAAGTATATTTTAGAGAAAATCTTGTGTGCAGCTAAGAAGAATGTCCTTTTTTTTTTTTTTTTTCTCCACCAGGGATTGAACTTAGAACCTTGTGCTTGCCAGCTAAGTGCTTATTTTACTGAGCTATCTCCCCAACCCAAGAATGCGTATTTTGATATTGTGGGGCACAACACTCTGTAGACATCTACTAAGTCCATGTGTTGAAAAGTTTGGTTCAGTTCTATTATTCCATTGTTGATTTTTTGTCTAGTTCATCTGTCTTTTTGTGACAGTGGGGTATCAAAATCACCCAATACAACTGTATTAGTGCTTATTTGATTTTTCATGCCCATTAATATTTGTTTTATATAGTTGGACACACTGTATTTGTTGCATATATATTGATGTTTGTTGCCTCTTCCTCTTGGACTTTTCCCTTTACAACTGTGTAATGACCTTCTTTGTCTCTCTTAATCAGTTTTGGCCTGCAAATACAATAGATACCTTTGCTTTTTTCTTCCTGTCATGTGGAGTATTGTTCTCCATCCTTTGACTTTCACTGTGTGAATTTCTTTTTGAGTTAAATGTGTTTCTTGCATGCAGCATATTGGTGGATCTTGCTTCTTCATCCATTCTGCCAGTCTACATCTTTTGATTGGTGAATTGAGGTCATTATCATTGATGATTTGATGATTACTGATATGTATTGACTTATTCTTGTTATGTTATTTTCCTGTTGTTGGCTTCCCCCTTTTTTCCCCTTCCTCTATCTTGAGTGTTTGCTTTGCATGGTGGATTCCTTCTGTTTGGGTTCATAGGGTTGTAGTCCTTGTTATCTCTTTCTAGAATGTCCTTTAAAACATTTTTGAGCACTGAGTTGGTGGTCATACATTTCCTCAGATGCTCTTTGTCATAGAAGTATCTTATTTCTCCATTGTTTTTTTTTTTTTTTTAATGTGTGTGTGTGTGTGTGTGTGGCGAGCTCAGCCCACCAGGGGGCGGGGCTGGCTGGCATGTGGTGCTGGGGGATTGAACCGCGGTCCCTGTGCTTTGCTAAGCTTGTTCTAAGTAGGCACTTTAGACCACTGAGCCATCTCACCAGCCCCTAATCTTTTTTTTTTTTTTATCTCCATTGGTTTTGAAAGATAATTTTGTGTGGTACATCAATCTGGGTTGAAGTTTGTTTTCCTTTAGAGCTTGAAATACTTCATGCCAAGCTTTCTTTGACTTGAAGATTTGTGCTGAGAAAGCAGCTATGATTTTGATAGGCTTTCCTTTATAGTTGGTTTATTTCTTTTACTTAACTGCTTTTAAGACTATTCTTGTTGCATGTCTGGAATCTTGACTGATATGCCTGGCTGTAGGGTGTTTTTGTTTTTGTTTTAATGTGGCTAATTGGAGTTCTATATGTTTCACTTATGTGTATGTTAAATTCTTTTTTCTACCAGGGTAGTTTCTGTTAGGACATCTGTGAACTAACTAACTTTCTTTCTTTCTTTCTTTCTTTCTTTCTTTCTTTCTTTCTTTCTTTCTTTCTTTCTTTCTTTCTCAATATCATTTGTACTGCTCTCTCTCTCTCTCTCTCTCCTTCTTTTTTAAAAAATGTGTTTGGTTGTTTTATTCAGCTTGGACTTATAGTGATCCTCCTGTTTTCAGTCTCCCCAGCGCTGAGATTACAGGTGTAGGTCACTACATCCAGCCTCTGGCCATCTGAGCCCACCCTGGGGGTGGACCTGGAGCAGCATGTGGTGCTGGAGATCCAACTGCAGTCCTGTGCTTGCCTAAGCTTGCCTAAGCAGATGCTTTAGTCCACTGAGCTGTCTTGCTGCCCCACTCTCCCACTTTTTCATTGACTCCAATTAATCTTAAGTTATTTTTCTTGGAAGAATTTTTTGAAATTCATGAGTGAATTTTAAATTTTGTCAAACACTTTCCCTGCATTTATTAAGAGCTTTTGTTTTTATTTTTATTTTTAAATCTATTGATATGGTAAATTACATTGATTTTTGAATGTTGATCCAAATTTAGAGTCCTGTAATAAACCCTACTTGGTCTTAGAAGTATTATTATTTTTATATGTTGTTAGGTTTGGTTTGTTAATACTGTGTTGGAGGCTTTGTTTCTGTATTTGTGAGAGAAATGGGTCTCCAGTTTTCTTTTCTTACAATGTTTCCGTCATTCTTGAGAGTCACAGTAATTCTGAACTCATGTAATTTTTGAGAGTCATGCTTTGCCTGCCTATGCTCTGTAGGAGCACTGTAATTGTAGAATTAATGTTATTCACTGGTAAATTTTGAAGGGGAGAAAATTATTAAATTATGAATTCATATTTCTTAGTAGGACTGTGTGTGTTTGTCTATTTCCTCTTGAATGAGCTGTGGTAGTTTGCATCCTTAAAGGAATTAATCCTTTCATCTAAGTCAGCAAATTCATGGTTCATTGTCTCCATTACTCTTTCTCATTACCTGGGACAAATACTTGACACCGAAAATCAAGGAAGGAAAGGTTTATTTAGCTCACGGTTACTAGAAGTTTGAGTCCATATTCAGCTAGCTCCACAGCAGAGCAGTACATGGCAGAGGGCAACCTTTCATGGCGGCAGCAAAGAGCAAGAGAGCAAAATGGAGGAGTAGCAGCAACAATGGCAACAGAGAGGAGGTCTTTCTCTCTGTCTGTCTTATGTTACATTCAGGCTATCTGTCCCCAGGCTGGGTGTAGCCCTCACACCCATAATCCCAGTAGTACTAAGACCCTTAATCCCAAACTGTACAAGTCCTCGCCTCATGACTGCATGAAACTTTGGGGGCACAACTAGACACAAACCATAACATTCATAAATATCCCTTTTTATACCTTTAATGTTCTCAAGATCTGAAGGCATAGCTCTCTTCATTTTTTATATTGTCCATTCATGTCTTTGTTTCTTTCTGGTCAGTCCAGGTCATCATGATGTACACTGGCTTTGTTGACATTTTCGAAGAAGAAAAATGTGGCTTCATTTTTTTCTTTTCTCTTTTTTTGTACTTTCTGTTCATTGATTTCTTTTTTTTTTTTTTTTTTGCGGAACCAGGGATTGAACTCAGGGCCTTGTGTTTACCAAGCAAGCGCTTATTCTACTGAGCCATCTCCCTGGCCCCATTGATTTCTACTACTACCTTTATTCTTTGTTTTGTGCTACTTGCTTTGGGCTTAACTTATTCTTCTTTCCTAGTTCCTTAAACTAACCAGCTTTGGAACTGGTTTCTCTTGGAATTATCCGTTGACTGCTGTAAATTTCTTTCTGTTTACTCTGCTTTTGCCACACCAAGCAGGCTTTGGCATGTTAGTGTTTCTAGTACATTAAGGAGTAAAAGGGTACATGACAATTTCTAGAGGAGGCTATTCCTGGGAGTGAGGGATGGATGGAAATGTGATGAGGATGCTGGCTGATGTGAATGACCATCACCAACATTTCACTTTTGTTTGAGCACCTGAGATTACACTTCACTTCCCCTTTCATGGTTTGCTTTAGCCATCAAAATATGCTGACAGAGACCACTATATAGTGGTTTAAAGTAGGATTTAAATTTGTTTTTAAAAAAATTATTTATTTATTTATTTATTTATTTATTTATTTGGTACAGGGTCTTCTCACTACCCAGCTCAGACTTGTAGTGATCCTCCTGTCTCAGCCTCCCATGCTCTGGGATTACAGGTGTGCACCACCACACCTGTTTTCAATGGCTAGTGTGATATACCTAGAGCCTCCAGGGCCAGCATGGCATGTGGTACAGGGGCTCGAATTCCAGATCTGTGCTTGTCAGGCAGGTACTTAGACCACCCAACTATCTTCCCAGCCAGGATTTTAATTTTTAAGACTAGCTGCAGGTATCTCACTCCTGAGTGGAGAACTTCCTGGAGTTAACAACATATTTTTCCTCGATTAATGTAATGGCTTACTTGGAGAAGCCCTTGGGTGGACTTCCAAGGTCCTTGAATGGACCTGCTATTCAACACAGAGTCCTGCCTTTCTTCAGTATTCCTCGCCTTGGTTCTGATAACTAAACATATATGGGCCACCCAGAGAAGATCTTTGTTTTAACCCCCGAGATTCAAGAATCTTGAATTTTATAAGTGGGATTTGATCCTCCTGGAGTTCTGAAATCATACCATTTGGCCCTTTTATTTAACCTTCACCCATTTACTCATTTGAGAGATTGAAGACCTGAATAGTTCACAATAACTAAGGGATACTATTAACACAATAATATGCTACTTCCATATGGAGAACTTCTAAGAGTTTGCTCAAATCTTGTGCTCTTTGCTCTGCATGGTACACCCTGAAGACTGGTGCCAGGGCTTGCACCCTTCAGCCCAGTTCCTAAAGGGTCTAAACTGAGTACAGCCCCATACCCCGCCCTCCCTGGATACAGAAAGCAGGAAACAGATAGATCTTTGCTGCTCAAAGCAACTGAACTTTGGGTTTTGTTTTTGTGCAAATCTGAGAATTAATTTTTTTTTTCTTTTCAAAGTTTTATTGATAAACATATAGCAATGAGACAGTTTCAAATCAAATCGAAAGTACAGTTTCAATAAATAATACACTGCATATATTCTTCTTAGTGGTTAATTGCTGTACAAGATGCAGACTTGTGATCCTACTTACAAACACCATTAGAAAAAATCATTCTATTCATTAAGAGAATGCAACTATATATCTATCCCAACCACTTTGAATACACAGATACAAAATGGACATTCATAGTTATACCCCAATTTTTTTTTAAGTTCCGTTGTTGAATATGAGAATTAATTTTTAACATGGGTAGTAGGCATATATGAATTTGTCATAAAATCTTCTATATTTTCTGCATGTTTTAAATATTTAATTTTTAGAGCTGGGCATGGTGAAACATACCTGTAATCCCAGCCCTTGGGAGGCTGAGACAGGAGCACTGCCACAAGTTCAAAGCCAGCCTGAACTACATAATGAGACCGTCTCCAAAAACAGTGAATAAATTTTAAAAATTGAATTTTTAAAGGAAAACTAACCTTAGAGAAGAAGTAAGTGAGGGTAGGGAGGGGCAGCTGGGGGGATGGGCCCTGTCTTTCTACCCCCACTGCCCTAAGCCGTCTCTCGTTTGACCCTTTGGGCTCGGGCTGGGGCAGCGGCTTGCTCTTTTCTCCAGCCCAGTCATAGTCTCTGGCCAGGTGCCCCTCACCCTCACCCTGCTTCTTGGTATTCCTTGTTAGCACTTGGCAGATCACACAATTACTCGTGTGGTCAGCGTCCTGCTGCCCTTCAGCAGGCAAGCTCCTCGAGGCCAGGGGCTTCATTCTGTAGCCACAGTGCTTGGAACAGAAATGCCTGGCATACAGAAGCTACCCAACACCTGTTTCTTACATGACCACGAGCAAAAGTTTGCTTCTACCGTCTCTCCCTGCCCCGGATGTTAGAGGCCATGTCATCTCCCTGCCCCACCACTCCTTCCAACTCAAACTCCCAGCAAGGGGGCATCAAAGAGAGTATAGTAGCTCTTTACCCTGAAGTTGAGACACATATTCCAGACCGTGTTTGTGTGGGGTATGTGCACCTCTATGTCTGTCTGTCTGTCTGTCTGTCTGTCTGTCTAGGGGCCTTGCTCCTTGAATGACCTCTTTTTTTTTTTTAAACTATGTTTCCTGCCCAGGAGGAAAGCTGGTTAATAACAGCCAGAGAGTTGGTGTGGTGGTATATTCCTGTAATTACAGCACTCAGGAGGCTGAGGCAGGAGGCTTTTCATGAGTTCAAGGCCAGGCTGGGCTACAGAATGAGTTCAAAGCCAGCCTGGACTACATAGCAAGGATACTGTCAAGAAAAAGCCTCTAGAGAGACATAGACAGACAACACCTGCTTCCCAGGGCTTTCCTGCAGCCTCCCGTGGGGCTGGGGCTCAGCTTCCCTCAGCAGATGCTGAGAATGTGGTATAAGGGCCTTTGGCAGCCTCTTCCCTTTCCTGACTGTAGCAGTTTCTCGACCACTGGACTCCGAGACACACTGGCTCCGACAGCCCACGCAGAAGCCTGAACTCCTGTAATTAGACATAATGACACCCGCGGGGCTCCCTGCATCCCCTGCACACCAGGCTCCCAGGGTATCTTGGGCTGGCAAGGCTCTAATTAGGTCTGGCGCCAGTGGTGGGAGAGCCAGGGCTGAGGAAGCCGGGAGAGAGCTGGGCTGTGTCACCCTGGTACCTGGTCTGGGTTGGTTCCTTGTGGGCTCTTAGGCTTTGGACACAGCAGGTCCGTTTTCCAACCTCCAGTTTCCCATTTGTAAACACCGACCCCACTGCCCCAGGCTGGAGCCCAGTCCTGAGCAGGGGACAGGTCAAACTCCACAGGCCAGCTTGGCAACAGTAGTTCTCCAACAGCTCAGGGAAGGCTCCCTGCCCCACATCATGAAGTGGATTGATTTTCCAAAAACTTATTTAAACTATTCCCCTTTTCTTATGTGCTTACATACATTTTTCAAACAAATAAATTCCCTTCATACCAGTGTTTCCAGGATTATCCAACTTGTCCAAAACTAAGAATTTTAAGGTATTATTATATATTTGAGAATAGTCTTGTTGTATAGTTTAGGCTAAGCTTGAACTCACTCTGTAGCCCAGGCTGGCCTGGAACTCACGCTGATTCGCTTGCATGAGCCTCCCGAGTGCTGGGATTACAGGTGTGCGCCACTATGGCAGGATCCTAAGGTATCTACTCTGCTAGTACAAGCATTTTTAGGTAATATCCTATAGATATGCCTTCCAGGTATCACATGGAAATTTTTGTTTTCTTTTCATCTTTCCTTCTTTCTTTCTTTTTTCTTTTCTTTTCTTTCTTGTCTTTTTGAGACAGTGTCTCACTCCACAGCTCAGTTTGGCCTTGTGTTCACTTTGTAGCCCAGATCTTGAACCGCCTCAGCCTCAGAAGTTTTCATTTTGTCTGATTTTCCCAGAAATTCCTGTGCTGTAGTTTGGATCTAGAAAATCCCCCAAGGGCGCATTGTTAAAATCTCAGCTCTTAGCTTCTCCACTTAGTTCTCAACTTTAGGAAGTGAGGTCTAGGTTTGGAGGGCCAGCTCCATGACACCCTGGCTTCAATAGCCGGCACTCAAAGAAAAGAGAGAGAGGGTGTATGGGGAAATTTTAAGTCATTGTAAGTGTGCACCAGATGGTGGGACCCAGTGTTTGTCTGTCTGTCTCCCCTTCTGTGTCTGTATGTCTATCTCTTCCCTTTCTCTGGTCCTAGCCGTAAGCTATACAGCCTCCTCTGTAGAGACAACCAAACATGAACTGAAAGAATAAACTGAAACCACGAACCAAAACTAAACCTTCTTTCTTTGTAAGTTGATGGTCCCAGGTATTTGTTACAGTAACACAAAACTGACAACCACATGCCCGAGACAGTGACTTTCTGTCTTAACAGCTCTTTAGCATTTGAGGGATTATTTTGCAAATGTTGTTAGTCAAATCAACACATTGTCTAAATATATTAAAGCTATTATTTTATATTTTGCTTTTACTAAAGTTTGACATGTGCATTATTTGGCAAGACTTATAGTGAAAAACAGCTGTCTCCTGTCTAATTTGCCTTTCTCCTCAATTCCCAGGCACCAGAGGCAAACACTATTTAACAAGAAACAAATTTGGTTTTTGCTGACCCTTATGCTCATTCTGCTATTTTTACACTTTCAGCTTAAATATAAACTATTGTCTTCTTAGTTTGGAAGGTTTCCTTAGAGCTGGGAAGATGGCTCAGCGGCATAGGCACCTGCCTGGCAAGTGCAAGGTCCTGGGTTTGATCCCCAGTACTAGTACCAAAAAATAAAATAAAATAAAATAAGTTCCTTCCAATATAACCCTCCACCTGCTGCATCTTCTAGCTTTAGTGCCCTGAAAAGATCATATCATGATTTTTGGTTTGATGACTATTTGGGGGTTATTTGTTTTATTTTAGATAAGGTTTTAATATGTTGTCCATGTTGTCAGGTATGGCGCCACACATCTGTAATCCCAGCACTTGGGTGACTAGAGTAAGAGGATTGTCATGACTTCGAGGTCACTCTGTGCTACATAGTAAGACTCTGTCTCAAAAGAAAAAAAAAAATTTCCATTTTTTTTGTGTTTCACTTACTTGATTTCTAGGTGTCCACCCCAGCCTGCCTCGAAACCTGGCACAGAAGCTGTGTTTATCAGAAAAGCTTTCTACTTCCTCTTTTTCCTGGACACATCCACCGAGCAGCTCCTTTAAAAGAACGCTACTGAGGGCTGGGGAGATGGCTTAGTAGAATAAGCTTTAAGCTTGCCCGGCAAGCACAAAGGCCTGAGTTCAATCCCTGGTTCTGGAAAAAAAAAAAAAAAAGATAAAAGAACTCTACCAAGTTGTGTTCTCTGAGATTTAAAAAAAATCATTTTCTTTTAAGATATTTCAAGTTACAGAAAATATGCAAGAACAGTGCGGAGTGCCAATTCCCCTTGTCCCAGCTTCTCAGTGTGGTTTTCCTCAGCCTCGTGGGCTCACTTAGAGAGAGGAACACAGCCTTGTTTCAGGGGCGGCTCGGTCTCCCACCCCTTCTGCCCATCATGCCTCACGCTCCGCACCTTGAGTGTTTGGAGGAGATGACAGGTCATTTTGTGTAAGATTTTCAAATGAGTATGTGTTCTGGGTTCTTCTCATCGTGCCTGACTGGGAAGGGCCCAGGGTGGGACTTTCAGTGTCCTCCGGTTGTCAGTTACTTTGTTACTTTTGCCAGTAATACAGTCCTGGAACGGAGATATTTTAGCGCTGTGTAAATACCCCTCCCTCATTCCTTCCACACCCTGGGTGTTGGCGATCTTTGATGTTTCTTACTTAAATAATAATTATTGGCAGTCATTGCAGAAGGTGATTTGTCTTTTTAGAAATTGTTTGATATCCTACTTTAAGGAAAGCTTTCTCTTCTGTTCATATATTCATTCATCTGATTGTAACACTGTAGATTTATCTTATTTAGATTTATTTATTTATTGTATTTTTAAAATTTTTATTTCTTGTCTTTTTGAGATAGGGTCTCACTAAGCCGCTCAGATTGGCCTTGAGCTTGCTTTGTAGCCCAGGTTGGCCTCAAACTTGCGATAATCCTCCTGCCTCAGGCTCCCAAAGTGCTGGGATTACAGGGGCATACCACCAGGCCCTGGATATTATTTGTTTTAATATTCAAATTACACCATGTTGGCCAAGAGAAGCTCCTTATAGCTGCTGTGTTCGTGTGTCCTTTTTTTTTTTTTTTTTTTCTTTCTTTTTTATGTATTTAGTACAAAGTCTATAGGGTCTCATTACATAGATCAGACTCTGATTCTCCTGTTTTCAGCCTCCCAAGTGCTGAGATCACAGGTATGTGCCACCACACCCAGTCTCAATTGCCATCTCAGCATGCCCCGGGGACAGGGCTGGCACAGCATGCAGGGATCCTCCTGTGTCTAACATGCCATATTCTTTTTTTTCTTTTTATACCACCATCCTTCTTTGATGGTGTCCTTCTCCTCCTCTTTTCCTCTTCTCTTCCTTTTTCTTTCTTTCTTTCTTTTTTTTTTTTTTTTGTTTTGTTTGTTGTTGTTGTTGTACTGAGGTTTAAACCTAGCACCGTTGCATTGAGCTACATCCTTATCCCTTGTTTAATTTTAAATTTTGAGACAGAGTCACACTAAGTTGCTAAATTGACCGGGCTGGACTCGAACTTGCAATCCTTCTGCTGCCGCCACCTCCCAGAGTGCTACATGGAGTCTTTCTTTACTTTTTGATACAAGGTGTTCTGGGCTAATCTGCCCAAGTCTGGGAGTCAGTCACTTGTCCAAGAGGCCTGATTGCTTTAGAGGGAAAATGGAGTGCACAGTGCTGTCTTGTTGAGTAGAGCTGGGGAAACACACACACACACACACACGCACACGCACACACACACACACGTGCGCCTGCGCATACACACACGTATGCACACACATGGAGAAAGCTGGGCTCTCTTATCTACAACAGGTCATTCATCCCCTCTACCCCCAGGGCAGACCCATCCTTGATCCTGACAGGCTGCTACCCCATGCCTACCCCTGTAGGAGTCCTCTCCTGGTTCTCACCTTCTCGGTCCAAGAAGTCTATACTTATAATCTCAAAAATCTGTTATTGGAATCCCACCAAGTTAATTCCAATCCACCACTCCCAGTGCAACCCACAGTGAAAACAAAGACATATATATATATATATATATAAAATTGTTGAGGGGCCAAAGAGCCCTAAGTCCAGCCATGAAGGTGGCTTTCCAGAACAGAGACTGAGCCAGGGCCACACCCAGGTTTTAATCAGCTGAGAAGGAGGATTGGCTTGAGGAAGAGAATTGTGGGAAGTAGGTGAGTAAGCTGGGCTAGGTAGGTGGCCTTGCATTTACCTCTGCCATATAGAGAGAGAGAATGTGCAGAGAGAGTAATTTGCATTGTTCTATTGAGATAGTATCTAATGTTGGGGGGGGAGGTCCAGTGCTTCAGCTCTGATGTGTAATCTTTCAAGCCCCAGGAAGTCATAGCCTCTATCTCGAGGCTTAATCCCAGCGGACAGCATGGAGCACTGGCTTTTGATCTTGTCTCAACTCAGCTCATATTAAAGAGCAGCAGATGTGGGTCATCAGGGAAACACACATGCTGTCTTCAAAAATTACCACTAGCTCCTCGGCTAAACTGATATACATTGCTTAAGGCCAATTAAAAGGATGAAGAATAGTCTTAGCCAGCTCTGTACATATCAATACAAGGAAATAGGGTCAGGCTCAGCCAAAATGAATTATCGCTCTTCTTTCAAGGAGGGCTGCTCAGGTGGCTCTCCACATACCTCTTTTATGAACTCCAGTGTCACTATCGCTGTCTACTTGGGCCCACCTAGACACCTCAGCTGGAAGAGCTGAAGAAGAAAGGCAGGCAAGGAGGGAGGCAGGCAGGTGGGACTGACCTGGCCATAATAGCACTAGACATCTAGGATTTTCAGGAATGTCCAGTCTGGCTCTACCCCATGTCCCAGTGGCCACAGGGGGAGGGACCAAAACCTGGGGCTGGGACAGCCACTGCCCGTTCTGACTTGCCATCTTCGATGTCTTGCCAACTCATCTCAGGCACGTTTTACAGATTTAAAAAGCCAGAGCACTGTGATGGTAGTGTGATCTATGACAGCCGCAGCCATGTAGGCACGGGGCATAGAGGGCACTGCCCATCCTGCACCCCGTGGTCCTCCTCATTCCACACCTGGAGTGGCCCTGTATAGCTGATTTGAGCTTTGAGGCATTGGAGTGATCTTTTGACAAAGGGGTTAGGAGAGAATCCAGTCCTGCTGGGCAACCTGCCAGCTGGGTGACCCCAGGGAAGTCTCCCTCCTACTTTGCTTCATTGTTGTTCTGGCCACAAGAGGTGAAGTCCCCAAGATTTTGAGGCCAGTGCTTCTCCACTTGGGCATGCAGCACCCCGAGCCAGGCCCGTGTCCACCAGCTCCCTAGAAGGGGAGGGAGCACCCGCCTGCCCTCCTTGCCTTCCAGAGAAGCAGCTCGCTGGCTGGGCCTGCAGCCAAGGGGACGCCAGAGACAATCAACTGAGTCACTCAGTGGCCTGGGCAGGTTGTGCAACTTCCACCCAGTGCCTGCAAACAGGACTTTGGTCTGCAGACCTTGAGCTCTGGGCGCCCTTCCTTCTTCCCCTCCCCCAGGGAGGATACGGGGTGGGGGATGGATGGACAGCTTGCTTCCTTAGTCCCAGGACCACCAGGAAGGAAGACCTGCATTCCCAAAGGAGAGTTCTACAGAGAGTAGGCATGGCTGGTGGGAGCATGGGCGCTGGTTAAGGTTGTGCCTCACTGGCACAGAGCAGAAGGCACGTGTGAGGTTGTGCAAGTATGGAGATAGGTCAGCGGTCTAAACACCTGCCTGGCAAGCACAAGGACCTGGGTTCAATCCCTGGTACTACCTGCCATGTTGGCCTTGAAACCAGGCATGGTGATGCATGTCTGTAATCCCAGAGCTGGGGAGGCTGGGACAGGACAATCACTATGATGGGACAGGAGGATCTGAGCAGCGTAGTGAGACCCTGCACCAAAAAAATAAATAAAAATTAAAAACAAACAAACAGTTCAGGTCATTACATCCAGGAAACAGCAGGAGCCCAGGGAGGAACCTAGAAGAAAATGACATCCTTCCCAGTCACACCCGCAGTGACCCACCTCTTCTGACCTGGCCCTACCCCTTAATGGCAAGTCATCCTACAACCTTCCAAAGGCTACACCTAGGACTGCAGGAGGCTTTAGGAGGGGTTTATCTTTAGACTTACAGCTTAACCATAAGAAGCAACCCCAAAGGGCTCAGAAAGTCTAGAATTTGTTTTTGTCCCTGGAAGGCGGGTGGTGGCAGGAGGCTGTGAGTGACAGAACCAGGGAACCATACCAAGGATGAGGACAGATCTGGGCATGGCCTGAGGGATTCTCTGGAGACTTCCATCTGGCCGGCCTCTTCTGGGGACAGGAGATGGAAGTCCTCTTCCCAGGACTCTGGAACAGTGGGAGTAGGGAAACCAGCACAGGAGGATCTTGGGAGATAGTCCCTGAAAGGAATCCTGTGGTACTGGGTGAGAGGGGGATGTCCCCTCTTGTCATGGAGGGGCATCTGTGCCTGGCTCCCATGATCCTTGAGGATAATCCTGATTCCCTTCAGGGCTGGCTGAGAAGGAAAGATTTGGCGTGAACTCCATGGCAGACCCTGAGGGGAGGGACAAGAGCTTTCAGATTGCTCACAGTTCTTGGCCCTTCTTTGCCTCCTTCACTATTTTTTTCTCTCCCTCATCTCAACAGACCCTCACCCTGTGTACCTTTGGGAAAGGCAGAGGGAAGAGTTAGCGTGTGACGCCTCCATGTGTTCCACAGACACAGCCAGTGCCAGCCAGAGCAGCTTTGCCTGATTGAAAGTAGGTACATGGAGAAGGGCCTCTTCCCATCACTCCATCAGTGACAGGACCTTCAGGGGCTGAATGCAGACTTGGGACAGAGAAGGAAGACGTTCTAGGACAGAAATGAAGTCCTCAATGTCCATATCGCGGCTGGTCAGGCAAACAGAAGTCACTCCAGGTGTTTCACACAGAGAGGTTTAATCTAGGGAACTGATAAGGGGAAAAGGAAGAGCCGAGAAGCTAAACAGCAAGAGGCAAATCAGTGGCCAGCAATGGAAGGAGCTGCCACACTCCAGGACTTGAGGGACCCAAGGAGTAGGGAGGTTCCTGGGGAAGGCGCTAGCCATAGGAGGAGCTAGAGCTCAGATGGATTGGGGGTGGGGGGAAAGGAGAGGCCCCCTAACCCCCAGTCAGGAGTGGGGTGGCGTGTCCCCTCAGTCTGCTGTCCATCCAAGCTAGCAGGAAGCCATGTAGTGAAGGAACCTCGGAGAAGCACTGAGAACAGGACCCAGAGCCTTCCCACTCACTCTACTCCCAGCCCTTTTTATTTTTCACTTTAACCTTTGGACAGGGTCTCACTGAGGTGCTAAGTTGTCCATCTCTCCTAAGATGAGGCTAGAGTTGAGGAACTAAGGAGGAGTGTACTGTGATGGTTGAGGACAGGACTTCGGAGCCCAGCAGCTGGGCTCAAGTCAGCTCTGCCACTCTCCAGTCATGTGGCCTCTCTGGGCCTCAACTTCCTCATCCATGATCGTGATAGCAGTTATACTTCACAAAAGTCTCATGAAAACCGAGGGGTTGTATGAACATCAGCTAGAATTGTGTGGTGCTTACATTGGGCCCAAACTCTACAACTTCACACCGCTTATCTATGTTGTTCTCTCTCTCTCTCTCTCTCTCTCTCTCTCTCTCTCTCTCTCTCTCTCCCTCTGGGTCTCACTACACAGGTTGGGTTTGTAGTGATCCTCCTGTTTTCAGTTTCCCCAGTGCTGGGATTATAGGTGTGTGCCACCAAGCCTGGACTTAGTCCCAGGTTCAGTGTGCCCAGGGGTGGCATTGGCATGGCATGGGTACCAGGAATCCCATGGCTTGCCTAAGTAGGCACTTAGTCTGCTGAGCTATTTCACTGGCCCAGCTTATCTAATCCTTCAAAATGTTTTCTTACTCTCCTTTTGCACATGAAGTTTGAAGTTCTGAAAGAGAGGCAGAGATTCAGTCCTAGCACAGGCCCGGTGAGTGTGTGGGAGAGCTTCCGGCTACCCTGTGCCAGTGGGACCTGCCAGTCCAAGCCCAGGCGCAGTGTGGGTGAGACCCTCTTCCACCCCCTTGGGATGTCCCCCCACCCCCCCTCTGCCCGCCGAGTAGGAATTTCTGCCGCATTCTGGAAACCCCCAGATCCAGTTCTAGCCCAGGCCCAGTGAGTGTGTGGGAGACCTTCCTGCTACCCTGCGCCAGCGGGACCTGCTGGTCCAAGCCCAGGTGCACCATGGTTGAGAACCTCTTCCACCTCCTTGGGAACCCCACCACCACTCCACAGCACCCCACCCTGCCCACCCAGTGAGAATTTCTGCCCCGTTCTGGGAACCCCCAGATCCAGTCCTAGCCCAGGCCTGGTGAGTGTGTGGCAGAGCTTCCTCTCCCCGCTACTCCACCTTGTCCCCTCCAGACTCAGCTCAGGCCTGGTATACAG
>NW_004524714.1:5839229-5847435 GCF_000260255.1 Octodon degus
TAGAATTAATACAGAAATTCAGTAGCATAGCAGGTTATAAAGTCAATACCAAAAGTCAATAGCATTCCTCTACACAGCCAACAAACACACTGAGAGGGAAGTTATAGAAACAATACCTTTTATAATAGCACTGAGGAAAATGAAATACTTTGGAATTCATCTAACTAAAGAAGTTGAAGATCTTTTCAAGGAAAATCACAGTACTCTGAAAAAAAGAGATCGTAGAGGATTTCAGAAAATGGAAAGATATTCCATGCTCCTGGATAGGAAGAACCAACATTATGAAGATGGCCATACTCCCAAAATTGCTCTACAGATTTAATGCAATCCCTATCAAACTACTACCAACATACCTCAAAGAGAGGCAGTTAAAGGAAGGTGGCACTAGCCAGAAGGGAACTGTGACTGAGGAGTGATGTTGCCAGGGAGCTCTACCTTGCAGTTTTGTGTCTTGGCTCTCCCAACACTTATGTAACAAGGCCCTACATTAAATCTCTCTTTGTGGAACCTAGACCATTCATGTTTTCTTGGCAAGACCCTGCCTGAGAGCTGGGGGTAGCAACACACACCTATAATCCCAGCACTTGAGAGGCTGAGGCAGGAGGATCACCAAGAGTCTGAGGCTGACCTGGGCTACGCAGTGTATTCATGGACAACCTGAAGTACATGGCAAGACCCTGTCTCAAAAAATCCAACCCAAAACAAAGCCCTGTGACCCCAAATACCTCTGCAAGGCCTTGCTGACTCAATGCCTTTACGCTGGGGACTGAAACCTCAACACGGGTTTTGATGGGGATGGCCACACTCCAGTCACACCACACACTCATCCTAGGGTCACCGCCTCATGCGTACTGCGACTTGAGGGGCAGCACCAGGTTTCTGAGGCAGAAGGCCCCGTGCACCCCAGGCCACCACACTGCTTTGTCCGCATTGCTGTCTTCCCCCAGGTGGCGGTCCTTGCAGCAGACTGTGTGTGGCGAGGGGATGGCGGGTGACACCGGGGCTTCCTGGAGGATTCAGTGAGAGCTCATCGCTCTGGCATCTCTTCCTGCCCCGTCTCTGTCTGCCTCCTGTGGCTCTCAGCCCCAGCCCTCTCGGGGACCCTTGATGATTCACCCAACCATGACACTTTCACTTCTTTCTAGCTTCCTCTAGAGTGAGGAGGCTTTGACCTGTTTCAGCTGCCAAAAGGAGGCTTCCTCCTTGGGGGCTTCAGAAGACTTGTAGGGGTACTCATGGCCCTGCTGAGAGCGAGAGCCAGGCCTGAGTGGTAGCTCAGGAGGGCCCACAGGGTCAGCCCCCTTGCACTTAAGCAGGGTTGGCATTGACCTCTCATACTTGACCTCACGGAAGGGCCCCATCTTCCTTCCTTCCTTCCTTCCTTCCTTCCTTCCTTCCTTCCTTCCTTCCTTCCTTCTTTCCCTCATCCATTTATTCTCTCATTCTTTATTGATTCTCCTATTCATTCATTTATTGCTTCATTCCCTAATTTAACCATCTCCTCTGTATACCAAGAAGCCAGGCTTTGCTTTCTGCCTGTGAAGAGTTCGCCATCCAAGGTGCCGGTGAGTACAGCTAGGCTGGGAGCAGCGGTGCCGATCCAGAAGCGGAAGGCCCCAGCACAGTGGCAGTGGGGCTTTAGGGGCTTCACAGGGTCAGGCTGCGTGGTGGTTCATCACGAGGCCCAACCAGGGCAGACCTGGGGCCTGTGGAGCTTGGTTCTTCATTTATGGGAGGTTCTTCCTTTGAAATATAAAATTAGAGTCTACAGTGAGAATTTACTTAGAAGGAGAAAACAAAACCCGGGATACTGTAGAAGACTTGATGATACTTCTGAGATCTCGTCACACAGTTTACCAGAAATGTTTGCACAGAAGTGCGTCCTTGTTACCTGTATCCCCTCTCCCTTAGAGTTCTCTATGGTCCTAGGCTACTCAGGGTGGAGGCCAGGGCCAGGCCGAGGTGGGGCTTCCCTCAGGATCACAGTGCGGGCTTGTTGGTGCAGGTGTGTCACACCAGGTCACACCTCGTGGTGCCTGACTGAAGGATCCAACTGCGAGGTTTGGTGTGGCTGCAGATCTTAGTCATTCTCGGCTGCACAACCTGGGAAGTGGCTCACTGTCTCTGAGCCTCGGTTTACTCACCTGGAAAATGAGACTACTGGCAGAGCGGTGGTATGGCGGTTTTTTAAAAACTTTAGCGGGATTATCCATGTAAGGTGGCACCCACACCAGCTTGGAAACACCCGGTCCCTAGAAGTTGCGACTGTCTCAGTGAGCTACCACTGTATGAGGAGAGACTGGGGGTGTGATCCTGCCTGTGCGGCTGGTGTGTGCCTCTGGCATGCTCAGGGAAGACTGCCTGGAAGACATGACACTGCTATTGGGCCCTAAAGGGAAAGTAGGAAGGAACTGCAGGCAGAGGGAATGGCATGCCAAAAGGCTGGGTTTGGTTTGGTTTTTGAGACAGGATCTCACTGAGTTGCTAAATTGCCTGGGTGGGTTTGATTTGCTCCTCCTGCCTCAGCCTCAGAGTGCTGGGATCAACCCCCACCCCATCCCCCACCAGCTTGGAGAGGGATTCCATGGCTTCAGGGTGGCTGTTTTGGGCTGGGCCTGAGCTCCCAGCCCTCCTGATCTCAGGCTCCGTGTTGTGTGTGTGTGTGGGGAGGGGGTATTCCCCAGAGTGGTGTCTGCCGCGCTGACAGCAGTTGTTTCCCCCCTCCCAGCTCCATTTCCGGGCCCCCACTTCCTTCCCCAGAACAGACCACAGAGGCGGTGCAGAGGAAGCCACTGCTTATTTTACTAGCAATCCCTGGACACCCCCACCCACAGCTGCCCTGTCCCTGGGGTCCTGCAAGGGTGGAGTCGTCCTCTGAGTCACAGCCTACAGCTCCCTGCCCTAGGCCAGCTCTTCACACCTCTTTTTGGCAGCAGAACTAGGAGTGGGTTACAGATCTATTTATGAGTGCAGGTCTACTTCAAAGGGGCCTAAGTTACTGCAGAGCCCTGAAGTGCAAGGTTTTTCCAGAGTCATGGCAAATCTGCCTTTGGAGAATCCCCAGGGTTCTCAGGGCATGGGGGAAACCAAGGCCCAGAGAACAGATAACATGGGCACAATGCAGTCTGACAGCAGTGGCAGGCTGGGATATGAACAATGTCCATGTTTTACCCTGCACCCCTGACAACATCTGGTAGCCACACTTTGCAGACAGCATTAAGGAGATCGTTAAGGAGGAGAGTGGGAGAAGGCAGGCAGAGACGGGGTAGGATGTGCAGGCTGCGGGCTGTGTGGGTGGACAGAGGAGCTCAGGGAAAGCACCAGCTCTGGCCCTCTCTAGCTTTGAGATACCTTATGATCTCAGTATCCTCCTCACAAAACAGGGTGATAGAGGGTAGTCGGAGGCACCAGCCCCATAGCAGCTGGCGCTCCTTCTGCCTAGGCCCAGCAAACACCTTCTGCTCCGCACTATGAGATGACAGCAGGTGCTGGCCTGGTGCTCACCGTGCCCAGGGCTGTCCGTAGCTGTGACCCAGACGTGTCTTTGATCTTGAGGAGCCTGGGTCTGGCAGGGCTAGAGGTGTCAGAGCCTATATTTATTATGACATCAGAGGGCTGCCAGTAAGTGTCATGCTTGGGGCCCCAGGGAGTCCCCAAGAAGGGATGAAGGGATTCCTTTAGACTAGAAGTTTGGGTGCGGGAGATGTGTACACCAAGTCCTCATAGACTCTGTGGGGCTTTCTGGACTGGGTGTAGTGCAGTGTCGGGCAGGATGCAGCACACGCAAAGTCAAAGAGACACAGAGGTGTTTGTGGGGAAGATGGAGGAGCCAGGGGGGTTGCAGTTTTCAGGTGCATGGCCTGGAGTAGTCCACGTGCACATGTGTCTGTCCATCCCATGTCCATCCGTGAATCTGTCCCTTCAATACTGGTCCAGAGCACTGATGCACTGTCCATGTCCTCTCGTCCAGTCCCCAGTTCCCTGCTCTCCACTTTCCCTGGCACCACAGGAGCCTGCACAACTTCACACTGGGACATTCAGGAAGCCAGGGCTGCCGGAAGTGTCCCAAGGGCAGCCCTCCCCCCGTACGGGATGGTGATAGGTTTTCTTTTTCTCTCTCTCTTTTTTTTAATGGAACCTGGGATTGAACTCAGGCCCTTGCATTGCCAGGGAAGCATTTATTTCACTGAGCCATCTCCCTGGCTCCCTTGTTTTTGTTTTTGTTTTGCGGGATGCGGACAGTGAGAGAGTACGGTGGCTTACCCACCCCAGGACAAGAAATGTCCTGTGCAACTGCTCAGCACAGCCAACAGGCAGGCAGGAGGGAATGAAGGAAGGAAGCAAAGAAAAATGGCTCACACTTGAATTCACTACCCATGAGGTACTTTCCAGGTATTAAGCCATTAATCATCCCGGTACCCTCTGAGGCAAATACTCCTAGTATGAATCTTACTTTCCACTGGGGAAGTGAGGACACCAAAGGGCTTGCCTGAAGTCCTGGTGCTGAGGCAGGCAGCCTGCCCTCAGAGCTGAGCCTTCACCTTGGTGCATCCCTGTAAAGGGAGCAGGAGGTAGGTGGAGGCTGGCTTGGTGCAGAAGAAAGGACTTGGCCACACACCAAGGGTCTCAGAGAAGGCACATCAGCACAGGAACACATGCCTGGGCACACGGGCCACACCAGTGGGCTCCAACACCCGCAAATCCACACACGCATGCACACCGATATGCATGCCCAACATACTCAGAGCTTCATTGACGCACATCTGGGCAACCACAAGCTTGCACACCCACATCTGCACGGATGAGCAGGCCTCAACACACGTGCAAATTCGCAGACAGATGCACACATGCACATCACATGGGGTTGCGCTTGTACCTGCCCCCCACCCACTTGTGTGTGTGCCCCCAACCACACTGGCACCACAAATATGAATGAGTGGCTGGCTCAAATTCTTTGCTTAAAGAAAACTTGTGACTGTATTAAAAATGTAGGACACATCGCCAAATAATTAAAGTGAGGCGCGCGGCGACGGGACTTCTCGACACTCTCTTGGGACCGCCTATGCGGGGCTGCGCTCAGCGTGGCTTCGTCCTATATATTTGAGGAAGAGGCACTTTATTACAGTAATTTATCACCCCCATAAATGTGGCTCCTCGGTAATGCAGAATAATTTGAGAAGAAATATGTTTTAAAAATTAAAAATGCAGTCGGCATGCGCCCCGTCAGGTCTGCAGGGAGACATCTCTGCAACTTCGGTAACTGCCTGTGTAGCTCTAATACCTACAACTTCCATTATTTAAAGTGTGATTATATTTTTCCTGCTTGGAGCTTTGTCAGCTATAAATAAAAGATAAGGGTGAATTGTTGCGGGGCCTAGTAAGCACTTCCATTATTGGTACTTAAGGGGGATCAGGGATGGAGGAAACGGGCAGCAGTGGAAAGAAAGGGAGGCCATCCGGGGTTCTGGCTGGGCCTGGTAGCCAGGCCAATGGGATGGGTGGGTCCAGGCCTTCTCCTTTGGATCCAGGTTGACATGACCCTGGGAACTCTGGCTCTGCTGCCCACATTCACGATAGAGCAGAGTGAAAAGCACTAATGGAGGTTTGCTGCCTAGGACATCTCCCTACAGGTCTGACTACTCCCTCCCTCGGAGTTTATGATCAGGGGACACAGGGAAGTGGGGTCCCTTAAGAGAAAGACATATGTCTATTTGAAGTTGCTTGCACACCCACAACTGGGAGCTGATGCCAAGTGAGTCCAGGGAGGTGTTGGGTGAGCAAAGAGGATCACAAGTGAGCCTGTGTGTGTGTGTGTGTGTGTGTGTGTGTGTGTGTGTGTGTTTCTTTAGTCAAAAGTAGGTCATTGACTTTGCAGTCAGAAGGTCCTTCCAATTACACAGCGAGTAACTAGAGAGGAAGGGACGTTCCTTTGAGAACGACCAGATTGGAAAACAAATTTGTTCATTTTGTTAAGAGAAAAGGATCAAAGCAATACTGGGTGGAAAAGAAAACTGGAAATAGTCCCTTGCTTCCCAACTGTCAGGCATGCACATTACTCAGCCTGAAAGCTTGGGTCAGCATCCTGGCCATGTCAGCTCACGGGTACGTTTTCAATTCCTCAAGCCTCGGTTTGCTCATGTGTGACTTGGGTATGAGCAGACCTGTCTTCAGGATTATCAAGCAATTAAGTACAGGAACTTTCTCTACCTAAACTACTTTGCAATTAAGCAAAGTAACTTACATCAAGTGGTTGGGGGCAGCTCTCAGCATGTAATAACATAGACTCAGACACAGGCTTAGCAATTATATGTCTTGGTACCGTAGATTTATCAACGGCTTAGACGTCACTTACCAATGACTTTCTGTCCATGCAAAAACCTGTCCACAAGTGTTCATAGGTGCTGTGTTCATAGTGGACAACACTTGGAAGCAATCAGGATGTCCTTCAAAACATGATTGGCACAAGCAGACCATGGAATATTAATGAGCAATAGAAATGAACAGCAGGGACAGAGAGTTACTGTCTCATGCACGTGAGAGTTCAGTTTGGGAGATGGATGGTGGCGATGAGTGCGCAGCGATGGGAACGTGCTTAATGACCCTGAACTGCATACTTAGAAATGGTTAAAAGGGAAAATTTTACGATAATAGCAAAAGAAACTAAGCTGTGAAAATACATGGGGAAATCTTTTTTTTTCTTTTATTTATTTTTATTTTTCAACAAATAATACACTGCATATATTCTTCTTAGTGGTTAATTGCTGTATAAGATGCGGACTTGTGATCATATTTACAAACACCATTAGAACAAATCATTCTATTCATTAGCAGAATGTAACTATATATCTATCCCAACCACTTTGAATACACAGATACAAAATGGACATTCATCTGTATACCCCATTTTTTCTAAGTTCCGTTATTGAATATTATAGGTGTGTAAACTCAGCAAAATATTCTAAAAGAGTCCAGTAGCCCATAATAGCATTGGGTCTTCTGTTTAACTGGCAATGTCAGAAATTATTGACCTGAGTCCCCCACAGCTCAACTTAACAGCATGGCTTTATTTCTTATAATTTCGTCTTCATACTTTTCTGCTGGATGGTTAAGACCAAGGTAAAGCAGGACCTATGCAACAAGAGTTGTAGCTTTTTGGTCTGAGAAGGTCAGCGAAATGCCCTCAGGATTTGTCCTGAGATCCTGTACCTCAGGTTGTAGAACCTTTATCAGTGCAGCCATGTGGATGAGTCATGGCCAATGCTTGGCCAATGTGCTCTCTGTGAAAGCCTGAGAGAGTATCTTCTCCCCATGTGACTCTCCTTAGGCACACTCTATGTCATCGATCACTTTCCTCTTTGGCCCCATAATCTTCTTGATCAGAAAATTTGGGACACTACCGAGGTACATGACGTTACAGTACAAGTTCTCATATGTCCTGAGTCTTAATTGACCTTAGAAGGCTAGGGCCAAAATGTTGTCTTTCCTTGTATCCTTCCTTTTTCTCTAATTTTGGTCTGAAAACTTAGGTTGTTAACCATCCAGGGAAATCTTAAGTGCATATTATTGAGGCAAAATCCTCATCAGTATAGGCTACATACTATACAATTTCAACCCCATGACATTCTGGAAAAGGCAAAACTATAAAGACAGCAAAAAAAGGACAGCAGTTGCCAGTGGTTGGGGGGGGGATGAAGTGGTAGAGCATAGGGGATTTTTAGGACAGTGAGGTTATTTTGCATGCTACTGTAATGGTGAACGCATGTCCCAGAACATTAGTCATAATGCAAGCAGTAGACTTTTGTCTATTAGTCATTCTACACTCCGCGTGTCTGTTACACATAGAGTGTGCAACACAGAGAATCCTGTGTAAACTCTGAACTGTAGTTAATAGTAATAACGTATCAGTGCTTGTTCATCAATGGTTAATAAGGGGAAAATGGTAAGGGTGAGTGTGGTCTATGGGAATCCTCTGTATTTTCTGCTCCTTTTCCTACCAATGAAGAACTGTTTGAAAATGTCTCAGAAGCTTAACATGGAAAGAGCTGAGTGTGGTGGCACATGGATATAATCCCAGCACAGGGTGTGTTTGTATGTTGGGGTTTGGGGGTGTTACTGAAGCAGAAGATTCATTGCAAGTTCAAGGCCAGCCTGGACTACTGAGCAACACTACCCCTGTCTCAACACTGCCCCTCCCATAATTAAAAAA
>NW_004524714.1:5847812-5849799 GCF_000260255.1 Octodon degus
TACCATCTTAGCAAACCTGGTACGTATTCAGTGCCTTCCATTAGGTTTCTTTCCCAGCAGAATTGTATGGGGTTCCTAAAATGCTTAAAAAGCTCACTGTGACCATAGCAAGCCAGATCAAACTAGTAGAACTGCCAGTAGGGGAGCCCCAGCCTGACCTGTCCTCCACCCTTGCTTTTAGCCACACTGAGCCAACAGAATTTGTTTGAGCTAAGGAAACCATTGCCGCTGAGTCAAACCACTCAGCGCCATTGCTGGCTGGTTGCTTTTGGTCTAATCTGGTCCAGACCCCTTTAAGAAACTGAAATTGACTCTCACTAAATACAATGATTTACTAAGAGACTATCATAAAGTGACAAGCGGGCTAATCCAAGAGAGGAAGGAAGCCAGGAGGAAACCCACAGACAGCAAGCAGGGATGTGGGCTAGGGGGTTGGCCGTTTCCCTGAGACCTGGGAATTGCAGGGCTGGTGGGCTTGCACGGGATGGGGTAAGAGTTGCTACTGGGAGTGGTTTACAGAGGAGAGGGCTGAGGCCAAGCCAGAGCTGGGACTGACCCAAGGAAGAAAACTTCAGTTCTTGGGCTCTTGATAAGTCATTAACTCAGGTATTCAATGCATTTCCATTGAGTGGTAGATGCTTTGAGATCAAGATCAAAAGACCCAGTCCCTGTCTGCAGGAAAAGCATTGCAGAGGAGCTTGTCACCTGGTCATTTCATGGCTTCCTGATACATGTTTGTGTGTTGGTGAACATGACCAGGCCCAATTAACAGCCCTCCTGGAGCTCAAAGTATAGAGATTTACTGTCTGCAGGATCTTGGGCAAATGGCTTCTTATCTCCACATCTCAGTTCCCTCATCTGTGTCTTAATAGTCATCCACCATGGTTATTACCATGGTTATTATAAAGGTGAATTAGTAACAAGGAAAGTGCTTAAGCACTGTAGGCTTTCAATAACTTATTTATTTATGTATTTATTTATTTATACAGGGTCTTGCTACATAGTTTGGACTCATAGTGATCCTCTTGTCTCAGCCTCCCCAGTGCTGGTACACCACAATGTCTGGTTTCAGGCCTGGCATGTCGCCCTTGACACATGGCACCAGGGATCAAACTCAGGACCTTGCCCTTCCCAGGCAGGTGCTTATGCCACTGAGCTATCTCCCCAGCCCAACTTAGCTATTTTAATTCTGTAATAACTTCAGTGCATGCAATTTTGTACTTTTCAACAGACCCATTGCAGCAGAAGCTGTGGATGCCCTTTCCAGATCCTGACAATACATTTTTCTAGAACATGTTGATGGTGTTCTATGCAAGCACCTGCAAATTTTTGTCGGAGTGCTTCCTTTTTGCAGTATTGCAGAGTTGGTTGAGTGAAGCCAGGTGTGACATTCAGCCAGTGGTGTGCAGGAGTGGACACCCCCCCCACACACACACAAGCTTCCTTGAAGAAGACAGCTCTAGGGCGTGTTTTTCCTCTGTTGGTTCCCAAAAGATTGTGCCTCAGTTGCCATCAGTGGGAATCCACTTATTAACCCACCCTGAAGTACCTTTCCTTCTTTGTGTTGCTGCCCATTTCCCTGTTGCCATTTGCTGGGATCAGCTTATTTTTTTTTACTCCACGGATATCCTAGTTTAATAAGCAAATCCGTACTTTGTTTCAGCCTATTCTATGCACAATATTTTAATTTTTTTCCCCATAATTTTATTGAGGAACAAATAACAATGAGACAGTTTCAAACAAAATTGGTAGGACAGTTTCAATAATTAGCACATTGCATACATTCTTCCTAGTGGTTAATTGCTATACAAGATGCAGACATGATATCTTATTTACAAACACTATTTTTTTAATATTTATTTTTTATTGAGAAATAAATATGAATGAGACAGTTTCACAGCTGATTAATAGGACAGTTTTGGTAGTCAAAACACTGTACATTGTTATCTTCTTAGTGGTTATCCATAGTACAAGAAGCAGACAGGAT
>NW_004524714.1:5851149-5857521 GCF_000260255.1 Octodon degus
TTCTTTATAGCTGAGTAGTACTCCATTATATAAAAGTACCACATCTGTGTTAGTTGATACATTGTGTCAACTTGGCTGAATCAGATCGGGGAGCATGGGGGCTAGCCCTGCAGGTGGGCAGGGCCCAGGAATTGAGAAAGGCAGGAAGCCGCCCTGCCTGGTTTCCTGCAGCCCCTCCCCGCTTCTGTGGAGAAGTCCCAGTCTTCAAGGAGCTTGACCTTGGCAGCCGCGCCACTTTGGAAGAGCTCCGATCTTTAAACCTTTCCTTCCTTCATTTTGAGTGTACGATATTTGTCCCAGCAATGAGTAAAAAGTAACTAAGACAGAAATTGGTACCAGAGAAGTGGGGTCGTTGCTGTGGCTATACCTGACAATGTGGATTACAAGCTTTTGGGACTGGTTTATGGGAAGAGATAGGAAAAGGTTTGGAGAAATCCTCTACTTGTGACGAGCTGGAAGAGCTTTGGCTGTTTTGTTTGAGAGATTCTGGTCAGAGCTCAGACCAGAAGACTGACAGAAAGCCTGCCTGTAAAGACCAGGCTAGGGAAGTTTCTGCTGGGAAAGACTGCATTGGTTGTTGGACTCTGGATCATTTGTGTTTTGACCTGGCAGAAAAGTTGTCTGCATTTTGCTCCTGTCCAGAGACTTTGCCTGAGACTGACTTTAAGCATGGCGGACTGATCAATCTGGCAAAAGATATTTCAAAGCAGCCAAATATTGGGGCAGTGGCATGGTTGTTATTGGTGGTTTTTAGCCAGATTTATGTTAAGAATGAAGAGCAAAAAGCCCAAAAGGATGATTTAAAATGCTGTGAGTTTGGCCAGAAAGGAAGCGCCAAGAAGGCTGTGGACTGTGAAGACAGAGCTGAGAGGATCTCCATTGCTGAGAAGGAACAGGAGAGTAGAAAAGATGTCCTGAGGGCATCACAGGAGGGGGCAGGTTCTTGCCCTTTACAGCCTAAGAATGGCAAGGGTGAGGGACTTTGATTTGAGGAGAAAGCTGCAGAGCCCCATGTTCCAGAATGGAGGCAGCGGCCACGTCAGATTGCAGAATGGAGGCAGCGGCCACATCAGATTGCAGAATAGCGCCGGAGTAGAGAATTTGTTTCTCAGAATCAGGGTCAGAGTGCTCAGCGATCCAGGCACTCGACCCATACAGCCAAGAGAGAGGAAACCCTGGCTACTGCTCCAGCTGGCAGCAGCCCTTGGCATCATCCACGTGGGCTTTGGTGGTCATAGGTGCATGCAGAATGTAGGAGTTCTGAGGTTCAGAAGGCTTCCGCCCAGATTTCAGAAGAAGGCCTGGGAGGCCAGGCAGTGTGCCCCTGAGAGGGCAGTGTGTGAAGCTGTGAATGAGAAGCTTACTCAGCGGAAACCTCAGAAGTTTGAAAAAGCCAAGAATGTGGATGGTCTACGAAAAGCTGCAAAAAGGGAGCAAAACAGGCCTGAGAGAAAAGCTATAGGAGCTACCCACAGAAGTGCCTTAGGGGTGGAGCCATGTAAGGCTTTTGGAGCTCACTACTCATTACAGGGTGCTTGGATGGTCCACAGGGAACTACAGGACTTAACGTTTGCCTTTCTGGACTTTGGCCTTGTTTTAGTCCCAATTGTTTGTATCCTGCTGTGTATCCCTTTTGGAATGGCAATGCTTATCTTGTGCCTGTGAATATTAGAAGAGTTTAACTTTTCATTTGTAGAGGGACTCACAGCTAAGAGTTTGCCTAAGATCTTGGAAGCTTGGGACTTGGACTTTTCAGTGTTGCTGAAACTGGTAGGACTTTGGCAACTCTTAGAGATGGACGAAAATGTCTTTTGCGTAAAGGGTCGTGCGTGAGTCTTTGGAGGGCCAGGGGTAGCATGTCATGGTTCTAATGTGATGCAATGTTCAATTTGTAAAATGTTTAAGCATGTCTGTGTACCTGGAAATTGACTTTAAAAAAGTGTATGTCTAGTTGCCAAGTTGACAAGGGGTGGATTGTGTTAGTTGATACATTGTGTCAACTTGGCTGACTCAGATCCAGCAGCGTGGGGGCTAGCCCTACAGGTGGGCAGGGTCCTGGAATTACGAAAGGCAGGAAGCCGCCCTGCCGGGTTTCCTGCCGCCCTGCCCCACTTCTGTGGAGAAGTCCCAGTCTTCGAAGGAGCTTGACCTCGGCAGCCGCGCCACTTTGGAGGAGCTCGGATCTTCACTGCACCAGTCTTCGGTCTTCGCAGTCAACACAGAAGGAAGAGAGAGGCTTGATGGTCGCGGTTACAGCTGCTGCTCCTCTTCTGCTCTTCATTGTTTTCTGCCGCATGAACTGCTGTTGTTTGCCTTGCAGCCAGCAGAATATGGACTGAACCCTCCAGTAACTGTGAGCTAAACCTTTCCTTCCTTCATTTTGAGTGTCCAATATTTGTCCCAGCAATGAGTACAAAGTAACTAAGACAACATCTTTTCAACCATTCCACATGTGCCGGGCATCTTGGTTGTTTCCAAGATCTGGCTATCACAAATTGTGCTGCTATAAACATAGCTACGCATATATCACTATGATATGGCTCTTTCAGTTCCTCCAGGAAAATTCCCAGTAGGGGGATAGCAGGCTTGATTGGGATTTCCAGTCCTAGTTTTCTAACGAGTCTCCACACTGATTTCCATAATGGTTGCACCTGTCTACACTCCCACCAATGGTGGAGAAGGGCTCCCCTTTCCCCACAGCCTCTCCAACATTTGTTGTTGGTTGATTTCTTTATGAAAGCCAATCTTTCTGAGGTGAGATGGTATCTCAGTGTTGTTTTAATTTGCATTTCATGGATGGCTAGTGATGTGGAGTATTTTTTCATATGTTTATTTGCTTCTTTAATTTCGTCCTCTGAGAAGTGTGTGTTCATCTCAGATGCCCATTTCTGGATTGGGTCTTTAAATTTAGGGGCCCTAATGTTCTTTAGTCCTCTATGAATTCTAGAGAGCAGACCTTTGTCTGAGTGCTTATTAGTTAAGAGTTTTTCAAAGTTTGTAGGTTGTCTTTTCACTTTGTTGATTTCTTTTGATGTGAAAAAATACTTCTCGGGACGAGGGAGGTGGCTCACTGGAATAAGTGCTTCCCTGGCAAGCGCAAGAGTCTGAGTTCAATCCCCGGTTCCGCAAAAAAAAAAAAAAAAAAAAAAATTCTCAATAAGAGGTGGTCCCAGTTGTCAATTCTTTCAAGTGTTTCCCGTGCGATTTGGTTTCTGTTCACGAACTCTTGGGATCAGCTTTAAAATCAGCTGCTCGCACCTAATCCTTGACTCAGGTGCTGCTTGTGGGGAAACCTCACCGAAGACAGCTGCTACAAGTGGTTCTAGCAAGGAGAGTGTTGGGATGAGCACCCTGAAAGAAATCACTCCTGAATCTGAGAATCCCCTGAAAGCCAGGACTACTGCAGTGGCTCCCTCCTCTGTGCTAGGAGACAGCCGCTTCCCCGCGGTGGAAACAATGCGAAGCCCTCAGGTGGAAGATTCTCTAGGTAATGTGGGTTGCTCCGCAGGACTCAGTGGCCTCTTGTCTGCTATTTGGACTAATAACCAGATTTGGACCAGTAACCGGGGTCCAGTCTTGTGTGGTCTAGGGTTTGCTTGTTAGGAGGAAATGGATTGTGTAGGAGCTGCCTGACGTGTACAGAAGGGGGCCAGGAGAGCGTCCCGGGGATCAAATCTGTGAGGTTCTACGTTAGGGCAGAGAGGACAGAAGGCTGACCCGGAGCACTTTCCTGGCCTCAGGAGTCTGGAGCCCATCCTGCTATTCTGCTGGGGTGACTACTTGGGCACGGACATGAAGGCGGAGATGCCTAAACTGTCATGGCAGAACTCTGAAGCAAGAATCAAGAAGCTCAGTGAGGTGGGTGTGCCAGAAAGCCTGCTCCTACCCCAACCGTGAGACATTCAGAAGCGAAACCACTTACTAGGAGGATTAGCAGACATTAGAATTGCCCTCAAAGACTGAAGAGACTCTGGAGCGGCGATTCCTGTCATGTCTGCATTTAATTCACCAGGAGAGCTCTTAGGGGACCTACTGGAGCATGGCAGATGACGGCGAGGTGCCACAAGCCTACCTGAGTGGTGCTCCTAGTCACAGCTGCTATGCCAGCTGTAGGAACTTCACAGAACAGATTGCCACATCCTGTGGTACCTGGCATGTGGCTCCAGATGGGTTGAATGTGTTGTTTTCTGTGCCCAGCAGAGGAGGGTCAGAAGCTCCCACTCACCTGGGGCATTGTCCCAGCCCCTGGTTGGGTTCATTTCCTGCTGTCTGATACAACATAATCTAAAAGAATCCCAATTGTCTACCCTGGGTGGCTTTGGATTATAATAACTGAACTAAGCTAAAACCATAGTTCCTGAATCCCTTGCTCTACACAGCTCTGGGGTAGTGTGACTCACAGGACCTTTTGAGCAAGACATTGAAGACAGAAGTGAGGCAGCAGACGCGGCCACTCTGTGCTTGGAAGGTAGATTCTTGGTGCGAGGCGCCATGACAGTTCACGTATGGTGTCACTTACCCACTGACCTACCTCACCATCCTGGGCAGAGGCACAGCCACCGCTTCACAGCCTTCTGCCACTCTGTCCAAGTGCTCATGTGCCAGGCACCTTTCCAGGGGCAGGGTCTGGTGAGACAGGTAGAGGTCCTGCTCGTGCTTCTGTTTGTGTGTTTGTCTGCAGTGCTGGGGTTGAACTCGGGACTGCAAATACTCAGATGCTGAGCTTGGATTTTCTTGGAGGCCAGCAAGGAGATGGAAAAGGCTTCCAAGCCAGGGTCTTCGGGGCAGAACCCATGCCCTTCACCCTGTTTGAAACCACCTTCTGGGGCAGAATGACCTGGCTGAGGTGTTCAGAATGGTGTCCACTTTTGTTCTTATCTTGATGTCTTTCTTCTGGGCTTGGGGCTACAGAGATGACATAGAGGACATTCTCTGAGCTGATCACGATGGTTATTTCTGAAACACAGAGTTGGGAAGGAGGGTTTTCTTATTTGATTCACACGCGATTGAGGCACAGAAGGCACAGAACGTGCCCACTTCACAGAAGTCAAGCCGCTGGTGCCAAGATCTCGTTGTCACAGCTCACTTCATTCAGCCCATTTCTGCCAGTGACCCGGATGGTCCTGGGCCCCGCTCACCCCCGGGGTGCCACCCAGCCCACTGACTTGCAGCCCGGACTTTCCCCTGAAAACCCCAGTTGCCGTCACTGTCTTCCTCCTGACTGTGGTCAGGGACAAAATTAGAACTTGCCTCATGGTGGGTGGTGGTGGTGATGGCTGCCGAAGAGGAGAAGTGACTTTCAACTTCTAGGAACTGGCTGCGATGAGCAGATAGGGCAAAGGCTGAGTCACTGGCAGGGCCCCGACCATCCGGCTGGCATTTAGTCGGGTCAGATGGTGGCAGTGTGTGGGGGCAGCTGAGGTGCTGAGACCTCCAGTTCCTCTTCCTCCCTGGGAGGCCCTGGCTCTGCAATCTTTCTGTTGCTGAGCTGGAGAGGACTCGCTCAGCAGATGCCAATCCAGGCCAGCTAGGCTGGACTAAATTTAGGTCTTAGAATGTCACAGCTGTGAGGATCTACCATGTCACTTTGCAGATGAGAAAACTGAGACCCAGAGATGGCAAGAGACTTGTCCAAGGCCACACAGCAAGTTAAAGTCCCAGCTGGAATTCAAATATGTACCAAGAAAGTCACCACAAGACTCCAGCGCAGGTTCAGAATGGAGGGCCTTGGGCATTGTCCTGAAGCCAGGCTGCTGGGGTGCTGGGGAGAAGGATGGGGGTGCCATCCTGCGCTTGGGGCCAATCCATGCCAACTGTGGAGGCAGACTTCCGGTCTCCCATCCAGCTCTATCGGTTGGATCACTTGCTTGGAGCACAAGACTCAATAAACTGAAACTCGATTTCTCTATACAATAATTTCCTAACCCATTTCAGCAGAATCCTGGCAATGGTTCAGGGGTTCTGGACGGGAGAGAGTGAAGAGGGAAGCAGAACAAATGGGTTTCCAGCTTCCTCAAACTCTGTCCTCCTCAGCATACCCTCTATGAACCTGATTATTTCTGCCTGTATCTTTTTTAAAATTTGTTCTGTTGCTTGTGTTGGGGTGGTATTGGGCATTGAACCGAAGGGGCACTGAGCTACACCCACTTTCTTTCTTTCTTTCTTTCTTTTTTTTACATATACTAGACAAAATTTATTATCAAGAAGTTTTATTTGTAGGTTTTTAAAAAGAATGGGTTTTAGAACACTAAAGGATGACAACTGAAGACAGGCTATATACAAAGATAATTAAAATATTAAATATTATCTAAATTAAAAGACCATAATTCAAACTACTAATTATAATCAATGTGTCTTGGTACAAGCAGCCAT
>NW_004524714.1:5857621-5894272 GCF_000260255.1 Octodon degus
TTTATTTGTAGGTTTTTAAAAAGAATGGGTTTTAGAACACTAAAGGATGACAACTGAAGAGAGGCTATATACAAAGATAATTAAAATATTAAATATTATCTAAATTAAAAGACCATAATTCAAACTACTAATTATAATCAATGTGCTTTGGTACAAGCAGCCATAGTTCTTCATGAAATTCACTCACCTTCTCACAAAGACTATGAGACCTCCCCGTAAATTCAATCATTTAATTTATAGTAATTAATGCTGGTTTTTATGTGTCAGGATGCACTATTACAGAAACAAAATCCAATCTACAGGGATTTTTAGTTTTCTTTGAAATGTATCTCAAGCATCTTTTAAAATGCAGGCTAGAAACAGGCTGTATCCTTAAAGAAAAAGGCTTTGTATGAGCAGCTGGACAGCACTGCCAGGAGTGGTTACACAACTAACCGAAGGAAACCGGCAGTACTCGGCAAACTGCTTTTAGTGGAGCAAGTTCCTCCTTGGTAGCTGAGTTCTTAGTTCCTATTACACTACCAGCCAAACGTGTATTCCATAGCTTTGGATACAAGACTTTCATCTTTTCTTGGCGTTTGTCTGTCAGAAATAACCTGGTAGTCACTAGTAGAAGCTTTGTATGCTGTAGCAAGAGGTCTCATGGTAGAAATCCTGAGGGCACTTCCAGGCTGTGTTGGTGTGCCTACAGTTTTGATTGGTGGTGTAAAAGCTAAGGATGAAGATGACAAAGCACCTCTGTCACTGTTTGCCATAACACTTGTCTATACATGGTTTTACACCAATCATGATGGACTCTCCAAATATTCTCCCATCTTTACTTAATGCTTTCCGGGCCTGCAGTTTAGATTGATAACGAATATGCATCCAATTTCCTGTGTTAGACATCACATGTTTTAAGATATTTCCATACTGTGCAAATTGTAGTAAGATATAGGAAGCAGATGCTTGCGGAAACCCAAATACAGTCACCCAAGTGTCATCAAGGTGATCTTCTGAGGTCAGAGAATCTCCTTGTGTATAGAAAGGATCCAACTGGGCAGGAGATAGTGTTGTTTTTCTCGGTTGACCAATATTTGCTGGACTAAACACACTTTGCCCTGTTCCAGGAGTAGACGTTGTAACTCCAACAAGAGGACTCTGCATTACTGAAATGTTTGTCTGTCTTCTTGAAGTTAAAGAGGTTGATCCAAGGCCTGGGCTGGAAATGTCATCATATATACTTCTAACTGGTGGAGCTCTACTTTTATCTTTATGAGCTGGTACAACTGGTTGTGGTGGTGACCCACCAGCCAGTAAAGGTGACCTCATTTCCATTACTCCTACTGAAGAGCCACTAATTGAGCGAGGCTGTGGAGTCACTGGAGCTGACAAATCCCCCATTAAGAATCCAGGTGAAAACTGGGCATTCGCTCCTGGCTTTGGAGATGTGGGTGAACCAAGCATCATTGGTTCAGATCCCAACGTGGGCGCCTGGGGTTCCACAGCAAAGGTTGCCATCGCGACGGCTGCAGCTACTCTTATCCTCAAATGTTCCCAGTTTTCAAAAATGGCAGAAATGCCCCACTTTCTTTTTAAAATTAAACACACTTTTTTTGGAGACAGAGTCATGTTGAGTTGCCTATGCTGGCCTCAAACCTGACAATCCCCTGCCTCAGCCTCCTAAGTAGTTGGGATCATGGGCCTGTGCCATCGCAACCTGCTGTATCTGCTCTCTATTTCATTCTTCTAAAGGACTCTGCTACTAGAACGCCATGAGCCCACCTCTGCCTGAGGGAACGACCAGGGTACTTGAGGATACCAGGGAGTTCAGACGCATCGTGGTTGCTCGGCCACAGCCACGTGGTCTCACATGGGATTTGTGGCCTCCCTGCTTCCCTCACAGATGAGGAAGCTAAGACCTGAGAAGGGAGCAACAGTAGAGAGATTCAGGCAGCGGAGAGCAGCCACAGGGTGCCCGTGGCCAGCAAGCAAGGGCGCTAAAACTTGCTTTCCGGTCAAAGCCTGTGTCTGAGAGCCTCCATCTGGACGCAGCAGCTGTCCTCTGTGCTCCAGGCCTGCCCTCAGCATCCCTTCTCTGAGACTTGCTTATCTCCCACGTGGAGCTCAGGGACCCTCTTTGTTCCTACCCAGTTGCCCCTGTGGGGACAGCTGACTGCAGGGGGAGGACATGGTCAGATATTGAGACATAAAGCTGGGTTGGGTGGCAGCTTTGGCCACTTGCTCATGGGACAGCAGAGAAAAGAGTCTACGTAGAGGAGCTGTGTGCAGCGTGCTGATGGGGGAGAGAGTCAGGAACCGAGAGGTGAGACTGAGAAAGGCAGTCTCACAGAAGGCGGAGGGAAAGAGGAGCTAGAGCCCAGGCTGGGATGTGTTTCTCCAAGTGGCAGAGATTGTAAGAGAAATAGATGAGAGGGAGGGAGGAGGTGAAAGGGGAGAAAGGGGCTAAAACAGGAGAAAGTAGAAAACAGAAAAAAGAAACAGGTTCTCCATCAGCAGATTCAATTAACTGCAGGCCAAGTTGGTTTTTCTTTTCTTTTTTTTTTTTTTTTGGTGGAACTGGGGATTGAACTCAGGCCCTTGGGCTTGCCAGGCAAGTGCTTATTCTGCTGAGCTACCTCCCCGGCCCCTATGGCCAAGTATATTAAAAAAGAAAAAACAGCTGCATTCGTGCCACACATGTTCAGATTTTTTGGTCATTATTTCCTAAAAACCACAGTATAACAATTGTTTCCATCTTGTCTACATTGTATTAGCTACTATAAGTAATCTAGAGATGACTTGTTCAAGTATACTGGAGGAGGCCAGGTACGGCACACACACCTGTAACCCAGCCCTCTGGGAAGCTGAGACAGGAGGATTATAGGTTTGGGCCTGGGAAACTTGGTGAATTAGCCCTGTTTCAAAATAAATAAGTAAACTGAAAAGGCTGAGGATGTAACTCAGGGCCAAGGCCAAGGATTCAATCCTCAGTATTATGGTTTGTGTCTAGTTGTCCCCACAGAGCCTCATATAGTCACTGGGATGGGCTTCTAGGGTTTGTGATTAATTTATGATCCAATGCTGGGATTATGCATGAAAGTGCTGCTGGGATTACGCGTGTGAGTACTACATCCCCCAGGGGCTGGGGGAGGGCAGAGAGCCTGAATGCAGTATGAGGAAGGGAGAGAGGCCTTCCTCGGCACCGCTGCCACTGCTCCTGCCTTTTGCGCTTGCTGTTTTGCTGTTTTCTGCCACCACGAACTGCTGCCCTCTGCCATGCGCCGCTCCACCTTGGAACCAGCCCAATAGAGACTGAAACCTCCACAAACTGAGCTAAGTAAACCTTTCTTTCCTTAATTTTGGGTGTCAGGCATTTTGTCCCCACAAGGAGAGAAAAGTAACCAAGTCACCCAGCAATACACACACACACACACACACACACACACACACACGTACACACATGCACACACATGAGGAGCTATGTAGGTTCCATATAACAGCACCGTATTTTGTACAAGGAATTTGAGTGTCTTTGGACTTTGGTATCTGTGGCGGCCCTGCGTCTCCTCACAGTCCCCACAGATGTGGGTGAGGAATGACTGTGACATAAGATGCCTGAGCAGCCGCCCCAGGCTCCCCAACAATTTTCTGGGTCTCCGTCCCTACATCCTAGAGGCCTCTGCATGCTCTGTCTGACTGGCTGCTTGAGGAAGTATCTCTTATCTGCAGTTAAAAAGCTCCCATCTAGGACAAGGTTAAGGCGACCCCTGCGGCCAGGGGAGTATGGCCCATGCCTGGACCTGGCTTGGCCCCTCTTCTCCACTGCTTTCCTCAGCTCCTGATCCTGCCCCCCAGAGAGTCACCCCAGGAACCAGCCCCACATTCTGCCTGTGGGCATGGTCCCAGGGCTGGCCCAATATCTGCAGCAGTGTCCCTGGCTGTGCTGGGACATAGAGGCCCTGACCCTCTGTGTGACTGCACTGGGGCAAGTGAATGAGGCCTCTTGCAGCCAGGCCACCTGAGAACTGAAAGTACCAGGGACCCACTGCCTGGGCCAGGGGAATGTGGGACTGGGAAACAGCAGGGGCCCCTGGCCTTGTGACAGGTGCTTCCAGGGAATGGGGTACACTAAGGCTTCCCTAGCCCCCACTGGAGCTAGGCAGGGTCCTAGCAGGCAAGTCAGAGTGACTTGGGACAGAGGCTGCATATGTGATGGGGGCCGAGCGGCGTCCTTCCTGCCTCAGGCTTCGTGGGGCTGCTTCAGCTCAGGCCTGGCCAGGCTGGTGATATCTGGGGTGCAGCCCCTGGAAGCAGCCCCTGGAATGGTACAGTTCCGTGTATCCCAGCCAGCATCCCCCGCCACCCCTCACCCTGCGGACCCGGCTTGGCCCCTCTTCTCCACTGCTTTCCTCCAATCCCTGCCCCTGCCCCCAACAGAGTCACCCCAGGAACCAACCCCAGTGAAGCCTTGTCTTGGGATGTCCTTTCCTGATTTATCAAAGAGGCTGGACAGGTAGGATGGAGGCCACCAGGGTACCTCAGTGAGAGGCTTTGGGCTGGAGGGTGGGTTTCAGAGAGGAGGCTGGGGTTATACATGTCCAGAGCATGGCTCTGGTTCACATGTCTGGGCTTGGGACTCAGCCTGGCCCTTCCAAGGAGCAAGGCTGTGACCTCTGCCTGCCCATCTCATGGGTAAAAAGGAAGAAATCGCAGAGCTGCTGTGCTAGGGGCACAAGGGCAGTGCTGAGAAAGCCCTGAGCACACAGTGAGCCTCCGTGGGAGACAATGCAAGAGGCACCCCGGTCTTGCATGATTGGGGGCCAGATCAGCCTCCTCCTTCTCCTCCTCCTCCTCCAAGTCTCTCCTGCTCATTCAGCAGATGCTAAAGTGCCCCTGCCCCTGGATGTCACAGCACAAACTGTCTGGAACCGACTGGCCTCTGAGGCATTAAGAACCAAATCCACATTCTCACCATCATCCATAGGACTCTCCCTGGGCTAGCCTGCTGCCTTTCTGCACCCACCTTCCCTGTGATGCCTGCTGCACAACCCACAAGCTGCCTCGGCTGCCATGGGCCCTTGCATGTGCTGTGTCCTCTGCCTGCGCGGCTCCCTCGTCTTCCAGCTCCACCTCAGAGAGCGTCTCTGATCCCTCCTCCAGTCTAGCAGAGGGTCGCTGCTCCATCTGTCCAATCTCATTTCATAATTATTTTCCCTTGTTCAGTTGGTTTGTGTCTGTGTGTACTATCAGATGTGATCTCTGTGAAGATGGAGGCCTTGACCCTTGCAGGACAGGTCAGCAGCAAGAACGCATGGGCAGTGAATGGGTAGATTGTGGCATGAACATGTGGGTGAGGCTCAGAAGTCAGGAACAGAAGGGCCAAGAGTGGCTTCGGCCCACCCCCTGGGATGGCACAGCCCACCAAGGTGATAGCCTTTGCCAACATCCTGTGGGGCATTTACTATCTCTTTGTCCAGACCCTTCATGTCAGGAGACAGGAGTTTTGTGTGAGCCAAAGACCACCAGTGTGTGTCACCAAAACCAAAGGGCAGCAGGACTCAGGATTACTGACCACACAGAAAGGGCCACAGCCTTCTGGCATCCCCTCTGGCATCACGAGGGCCTGGTGTCAGAGGATCCAGTACCTCCAGATTTGTGTCTAGGATACACATTGCTCTAGTAAATGGTGTATGATGACAATGAAAATAAACAATAAATACTAATTATTACATTTGAAGATTAAGTATTTTTGCTATCATAACTATTTAATAAAGTAGTCCGTAGACCGATATTCAGACCCTGAAAAGGTCAGGTGTGTTGGTGCATCCCTGTAATCCCAGCACACAGGAGGCTGAGGCAGAGGGATCACTGAGTTGCAGGCCAGCCAGGGATCCATGACAAGATTTTTGTTTCAACAAACAAGCAAAAAGAGGGAGAAAGTGTAGTCTGGTTCCCAGCAGGCAGAGGGCGGAGTGGGGTGTGGACGGGTGGAGATGAGGAAGCCTAGGCTGCCACTGGGCTTTAAGAGGGCACAAAAGAGATGGTTACAGAGGCGTAGCTTGACTGCAGCAGCTGGGGATGTGCCCTGCAACGTGAGCAGAGCCCGGAAGTGTCCCTCCCGAGGGCTGCTCTGGAGCTAGAGACGCTGAGGCACTTGGGCTATAATTTCTGCTGGTGACCAGACCCAGGGCAAAGGTTGCAGTCATAATCTTATCACCCTTTTTCTATAACTGAGTACTTGAGTCTGGGTAACTTGTAAAGGACAGAAATTTGTTTTGTTCATGGTGCTGGGGAGGCCAAGAGCATCTTCTTGCTGGTAAGAACCTTCTCGTTGCACCACAGGGCAAGGGAGGGAAAATATGCCAGCTTGGGTCCTTTTCTTTTTTTCTTTCTTTTTCTTAGTGCTGTGAATTGAACCCAAGACCTTCACACTGAGCTTTTTGTTTTGTTTTGTTTTTTGTTTTAAAATTTTTGAAGCAGGAGCTCTCTAAATTGCTAAGTAGCCCAGGATGGACTTAAACTTGTGATTTCCATGTCCCAGGCTCCCTGAATGCGGGGGATGTGGGTGAGTACCACGACTCGAAGCTTTCACCAGTCCAAATGACCCTATTCTGATGACCTCCTCTAATACTAATTACCCCCGTGACTGTTAATTCTGACTTGTCAACTTCAATTGGATTCAAAAAATGGCCTGTAGATTAGTAAGGCATGCTCCTAGCTGCGTCTGGGTAGTTGTTGGAGGAGGAGTGGTCTTGGATGCTATGCATGGCCATTGTCCCCTTCTGCTCTGGCGCTGTTTTCCAGCTCTGCTTCTTGGCCACCACAGACTAAGCAGCTTTGCTTCCTCACACCATCCTGCTGCAAAGCTCCTGCCTTGCAGTCAGCAGACTGTGGACTGAATCCCCTGAAACCGTGAGCTAATTAAAGCTCAGGCCTTGGGCTGCAGTGTTAGGTACTGTGTCTCAGTGAAAGTGAAGGTGGCCAATACACCTCTCAAGGCTCCACCTCCCAACCCCAGTCAGCACTGGATTTGGACATGATGTTTCCAGTGGATAGAATTGGGGGGCTACATTGGAACCACAGCACCCACAGTGTGGGTACCAGTTTCTACCTGAAGGAGAGCAGTGCGCATCCATTGGGCCAGAGACTTAAAACCCAAGAAGTTTCAAGATCTGAAATCGCAGTCAGCAAATGTATGCCAGGAATCAACACTCTCAACAGCAAAGCCCTCCTTTGTAGCTTGTACCCATTTCTATGGTGTGAATAGTCTCACCTTGGCTAATTCTGCAGTAACAACAGGATGTCAGAATGCAGTGTTAGAAGGGAGCCAGCTCTGGCCCAGCCCAACAGGGAGTAGGGATGTGGGAGAGCTGGTTAAAAATGGGTGTGCGGGTAGGTGACCTGGGGACACCTGAAGGGTGGGGATGTAGACTTCATGCACCATAGGAGAGACCTGGCACGGGAAGACCCCCTCAGAAAGCAGCAGCAGAGATAGCAGGTCTTTTGGCTGATGTTGGAACTGAGCTTGTGTCCCCAGCACAACTCTGGGGGACATAATGCAGGTGACTACCGAGGCCCCAGCCTGGAAAACAAGGAAAGAGCCCATTTCTCAGAAGTCTGGCTAAAGAAGCCCTAAAGGGGGGCAGAGCTCATTCATTAATTCAACAAACAGTTCATGAGCTCTGACCACGTGCCAGGTGAAGAGCTGGCAAACAGGGTGACAAGAGTAAAATTAGGCACCGCCCTTTCCTTGGGCCTTGCCAGTCTGGAAGAATGAGGTAAGAAATAGGCAAGTGAGTGCATTGTGGGCTGGGAGAGCTGGCAGGGGCCGTGGGGTCTGAAGCGCTGAGAAAGGAACATCTCATTCCAACTGGACACCAAGGGTGCCCTTGGAAGGGTCTGGAAGCTGAGCTTGCAGGAAACTTGGGCTCAGCCTGTGGTAGGGAGAGATGTGTGAGGGGAAAGGAGAGGTTACAAGCCAGGAACAGCTGTGTAAAGCCTACAGAAGAGAAGGCAGTAAGACATTCAATCAGCTGGGTCACAAGGAACAGTCAGAGCCACCAGCGGCTGTGGAGCCAAAAGATGCTGCTCTCTGATACCCAGCCCTGCCCTGGTTCATCTGAGCTGTTCTGGAGGCAAAAGAGGAGACAGGAGGACCAGTGACAAATGTCCCAACAGGAGATGAGGAATGCTTGATTTAAAGAGAAGAGGGACAGGATCAAAACAGATGTGGGCAAGGTGGAGTCCAAAAAAGGGACCAAGGATTCTGCCACATCGTTAGTCTGATCACCAAGTGGACGACAGTGCCATCCACCAGGGGAGAGAAACCCGGGAGAGGATATGTTGGGTGGGGGAAGTTCGCTACGGGGAGGGATACTTTGCCATTTTTTGATGACAGCAGAATCAGGACCAGCAGCACCATTTGTAGAACAAATTATGCAAATTGCAAATGCAAATCCAATGAAAACCCAAAATGCTGAGCCCCTTGCTCCTACATTATGACAAATTTCAAGATGGTGACAAAAGAGCATGAAGTGTGAAGCTGCATGGATCCCATGTGCCTGGAGTTGGCCCTGACAAAGGTGCTTAATTTCCCAGCACCACTTGCAACTCAGGTATTTAATAGATGGTATCTACACCTGTGGGGTTGGGAGATGCAGCCTAAGGATAGTAGGGAGGAGGGCAGGAGACATCTCCAAGCTGAGCCTCTGCAGGCAAGCATTTAGAGGTCAGTTAAAAAAGAGTCAAGGGGGCTAGCGAGATAGCTCAGTGGACTAAGTGCCTACTTAGGCAAGCTCAGGGACTGGGTTTCCATCCCCAGCACCACATGCCATGCCAGTTCTGCCCCCGGGTGCGTTTGCTGAGTCAGCCACCAAGCCTAGGCATGGAAGTGCATGCCTGTAATCCCAGCACTGGGGAGGCTGAAAACAGAGCTGCTATGAGCCTGAGTCCAAGCTGTGCATCAAATACATAAAAAGGAAGGAAAAAAAAAACTGTCAAGGGCGGACCAGGGAGATGGCTCAGTAGAATAAGCACTTGCCTGGCAAGTGCAAGTTCCTGAGTTCAATCCCTGGTTCCACAAAAAAAGAAAAAAAAAAAGTCAAGGGAGTAACAGGGAAGGAGCCCGAAGCATAGAAAATCAGAAGCATGTGGAAAGCCAAAAGGGAAAAATGTATTTCAAGACTAGAGAATAAGTCAAGTATGGAAGAGCATACCTGTAGTATCAGCACTTGGGGAAGTTGAGGCAGGAGGATTGCTGAGTTCAAGGATAGTCTGGGCTACACAGTGCATTTGAGGCCAGCCAGAACTCTGTAGTGAGATCTTGTTTCAATGAACAAATGCCAGAGAACTGCTTGACAGCACTAAGTACCTCCACCGGGAGGTTGGGGGGTGCACCACTGCAAGGGTGGACACAGGGCAGCTTTGTTGCTGTAGCTACCTCCCTTTAATCCTTACTCGTGTATCATTGTTCTGGATGTACATTCCATGCATTATTTGTCAATGCTTTTTGTAGTGCTGGATAACCAGCTATGCATATAATGATGGTCACAACTTAAAGCTATTATTCTTAGGAATTTTGTGTGTGTGTGTGTGTGTGTGTGTGTGTGTGTGTGTGTTTTGCTCCTTGAATGCCTGCAGGGCACTTTTGCATGGCTGGAGTGTTGTGGGGATCGAACTACAGCAAACTGAGTCTGCCAGCATTGTGGAAGCAGCCACTTAAAGAACTGAGCTAGGGCTGGGTCCCCAAAGAGGAAGATACTTTTTTTTTTTTTTTTTTTTTTTTTCTGAACCAGGGATTGAACTCAGGTCCTTGGGCTTGCCAGGCAAGCGCTTATTCAACTGAGCCATCTCCCTGGCCCCTATTCTTAGAGCTTAGCATTTACTACAAAAATGCAGCAAGCTGGGAACTTTACACTCATTATCATCATTATTATTGCTATTGTTAAAATAGGAAGAACTACTTGGGGGGGAAGAACAGGCAGAGCTCAGAGGACCTTGTGCAATGACACTGTGGTGGCGGGCACCTGGCACTGTACGCACAGCTGATTACGCCAACACCACGAATGAACTGTAAGCTACACTGTGGACTTCAGGTGGTAAAGGCGCGCTCACCGGGTCCGTCAGCTGTGGCAAATATCCCACTCCCACAGGGAGCACTGACACGGGAGAAGCTGCAGGTGTGGTGCAGGGAGGTCGGAAACTTCTGGGCCTTCTCATCAGTTTGCTGTGAACATAAAACTACACTAAAAAATAAAGTAAGTAGAAATAAGGAGTGAATACTTACTGAAGTCATGCCTATAGCACTAAAGGTTTGCCTGGAGCAGGTGATCTGCAGGCATTACATTATTCTGCAAATGAAGAAACAAATCAAGAGAGATTAAGAAACTGCCCTATGATTATACAGTTAATACCTGGTGGGGACAGCTTGCAATCTCAAATCCGTTCCGAAGCCCATACCATATCTAAGAGCTATGATCAAAACATACAGTGAACAATTTCAATTTTTAAAAATATATTATAGTGAAAGGAGCATTGCCATTAATCTCTCTCAAAATACAGTATTCCCTTCATCTTGAGTACACTTACCCCATTATTCTTGCCACTTTCTAAAACAGGTCTGCAAGTCACTTATGAGATTCGATTAAAAATGTGCAATGAATGTTGCTGCCAAGAGCCCAACCGAAAGGCAGGCTCCTCAGATAATACTACAGTTTCTTCATCCACCTCATTTACGAAATTTGGCCCTGTGTGACCCCGAGCTCCTACCCAAAGAAAAAATGACCATGAAAGGTAAGTGTTTTGAATCAATTCAGGACATCAAGGCAGCCTTGACAACGCAGCTAAAGAAGACACTCACGAAAGAAGACTTCCAGAACTGCTTCAGAAGGTGGCAAGACCAATGGGATGAATGTGCTCAAAATGAAGGGAGTACTGTATTTTGAGGAGGATTAATGGCAATGTCTCTTTTACTACAAGAAAAAAGTTAAACTTAAATTGTGTTATATTTTTCCATCACAATTTATATGTATGATTCTATGGAATAGTGTTCCTCAAATGTTCCAGGGATAAACATGATCTGAGACACGTTTTAAAAATAACTTTTCAGGGGCTGGTGAGATGGCTCAGTGGTCTGAAGCACCGACTTGGAACAAGCTTAGCAAAGCGCAGGGACCGCAGTTCGATCCCCCAGCACCACATGCCAGCCAGCCCCGCCCCCTGGTGGGCTGAGCTGGCCACACACACACACACACACACACACATAAATAAATAAAATTTAAAAAAAAATAACTTTTCAGGGGGCCTGCCCCTTAGCTCAGTTAAGTGGCTGCTTCAACAAAGCAGTCAGGCTCAGCTTGCTGTGGTTGGATCCCCACAACTCAAGCCAGCCAAACCTGCCCTGAAGGCATTCGGAGCAAATAAATAAATAAATAAATAAATAAATAAATAACTTTTCAGAGCGCTTCCCTAACTTAGTGGCTCTGAAGTGGCTGTCTCTACATTTTAATTTTCCACCAAAAGTCCTTATCATCAGGCAAACTTGGAAAACACTGCCATAATACTTAATGATAAGATTGGGGTGTGTGGTTTTATTGTGTTCCTTGTAAGAGGATTACTCAGCCTCACCCTTGCCCTGCCTTTTCCCAGGTAGGAGTACAGTGTCTCACCCCATGGCAGGGTGGCAAGGTGGGCTGGAAGGTGAGTGCTGACATCCGCATGCCTGGCACAAGCTTTGGGCACAGTTGGACGCTTCACCATGTTTTCTTGCGCTTCTCTCTGCTGTGAGAGAAGGCTCCAGAAAGGGGCTGTGGCATCATCCCGGATTTGGATGACGTCAAGACACAACAGGCATAGCTAATCTATAGTCTTTGTGGGAAGAATTTTGTTGGGAGGTATTGAGATTGGACAAGGTTGTTTGTCACACAGCACAGCTGACTTCTACAATATTTATTTGTAACATTATTATTATTATTATTATTATTATTATTATTTAATTTTAGGGAAGGGTCGACAGGGTGTTCAGGGTCTCACTACTAGATTAGACTTGTAGTGATTCTCCTGTTTACAGCCTCCCAAGAGCTGGGATTACAGGTGTGCGCCACCACATCCAGTCTCAATTGCTGTCTCAGCAGGCCCTGGGGGTGGGGCTGGCAGTGCAGTCCAGGAGGTCTAACCCCTGACCCCTGTGCCTGCTTGCAGGCGCTTTAATCCGCTGAGCTATTTGGCTGGCCCTTATTTATAACATTATATAGCAATTGTGACATCTCTTAAGTACCTTTTATATGTGAAGCTCTCTTTCTATATGTGATACACACATTTTAATCTTAGCAAAAATAATTTGCAAGCAAGGGATTATAATCAGATTATACCATTTTGTAAATGGGGGAAAGCAAAGCATAAAGAGATAGGGTGGTTTGCCCAAAGTTACCCTGTCAGGGGTGGCAGGGCCACTGTCTGATTCCAAAGCTCTCCTTCACCCCACAACTGAGCCCTTTGCCATCCCCACCCCCGCCCCTGCTGTTTGTCACCTCTCCCCTGCATTTTCTGCTAGCATCAGTCTTAAGTGCAACCTGCTGGCAGAAACAGACATATGCAATATTTAATTCACTTTAATTAAAATATATTTTAGTGGATTTTTTTTCCTGGGACATAACTCATTTTGATGGGAACCCATTGGATTTTAATGGGAAACCTATTAGAGGAACATATTGTGATCTTTAATGAAGCGGGACTGCGTGGCGAGCCACCTACAGGTAATTAGAAGGCCTCCAGGGCCCTGGGGAATAAGGTGAAATGAACTTCGGTTTGTTTAAGACAATTAGTGCAGACAATGATCTGGGAACGAATTAAATGGTCCTTGATTAGGAGCAGCTGTGCAGGTGGTGTCCTCAGGAAAAGGGGACACACACGCGGGACTTTTAAGAAAGAGCGATTATTAGTGCTTATCTGTTTGTATTGGCAGCAGCACGTCCGCCAGGCGGGCAGTTGGATCCAGTGGCTTCTCCCGCCCCACTCCGCCCCGCCGCCTTCCTCCCTCGCTGATATCTGCTCCTTCCGGGTCGGCCAGGTGTCTCCAGGGGGCTCCCGGGCGCTGGTGGCAGCTGGGAGCCCCTGCATGGGCAAAGCCGGGAGCCTCTGCGCTCTCAGCGGTAGCTGCTCGCACGCACACTGATGGGCGCGTCTACGCCGGTGGGGCCTCAGGCCTCTGCACCCGCTAGGACGGAGGCTTCTGTGCTCATTAGAACGGGCGCCTCCGCTTACACACACGCGTGCTTTATATTTGCTGCTACAGGAGTGTCTGGTCCTAAAAGGAGGCACTGCTGGGCTCTGTGACGGGCACGTCCATGCTGGGAGGAATCGGCAGCGGGGCACAGACCCCGCCAAGTGTTTGTATACTGCAGAGATGAGCTCATTTCTCCTTTGCTCGGAGCCTGCCCTGGAAGAACAGGAGAGCTGTCCAGAAGCAGGGCCATCTGAGGTTCAGCAAAAGGGGGCCTCTGAAGGCACAGGAATAGAGCTCCTGGCAGGATGCTTCCACTGAGCAGAAGGGAGGCAGGTGCAGAGGTCGAGCTGGGGGTGTCCACAGGGAAGGACTGGGTGTGAAAATCAAGGGAGATCTGCAGTCCACTCTGGCTGGGAAGGGGCTAGCAGGGTAGAGAGGGGCACGTCTGCTCACATCAATAGCGGCCCCACATTTGCTAGGACGAGTGCTGAAGTTGGTGGGTGCATCTACTCCAGCAAGGATGGCCCACTGTACACGCAAGGTGGAGTCTGAAGAGGAGGGAGCTTTCCCAGGGAGAGGGCTAAGCTCTTCTTCCCTACACTGCTCCCAGACATTTCCTGTCTCTTTCCCAGTAACAACAAAGCAATTTTGCTCATTTGTAAGCAGAGAGGAACCTGTGGGGGCGCTACAATCTGGGGCTCCCCCACCCCATGTGTCTAACCATCCCCTGAGCTTAGTTCAGGGCTACCCTTCCTGCAGAGAGAGGGGACAGCCACACTGTGGGAGGTGTGGGGCAGGGAGAGACAGTGACCCGAGGAAGCAGGACCCCCTGGTGACCTGCCCACCCAGGAGTTGCCTGGAAAGGGAAGGGCTCCATCCTGGGGAAAGCCCATCGCCCAGAGTGGATTCCAAGCTGGTGTCCTGGGACCCAGAAGCAGAGAGGCCAGGGAGTGCAGCACCCTGGACCATCAGCACTGCCCAGCATCTCCATCCCTAATGCCTTGCACCCCAGCTCCTGGCAGGGGCTGCTGTGAGATTCCCCATGCAGCCCTGACACAGGGCTGTAGCTAAAACATTGGTCTGGCAGTTTTCCCTCTTTAAGTCGAAGTGTGATGTTGGCAGGCAGTGAGCTGTGGTGGCAGGCTGCCAGGGGAGCATGTGTTGGAAATCCTTGCTCCACACTGCAGCAATCTGGGGCTCCCCCACCCACAAACTGCTCCAGAGCCAGCCAGCCACGGGGGCCAGCGCCTGGCACTGGAGGGGAGCAGCCACTGAGATTAGGGGGTGATGAGGCTGTGAGCACCAGAGCAGAGACATGAATAGGGACACCCAGATATGGCTGGGATGGGGTCATGGGGACAAAAGAGCAGAAGCACAGCCAGGGACAGAGACACAGGCACAGCCCCAACGATCTGAGGGACATGGAGAACCAAAGTCGAACAGCTCCAGGGAAGACAGAAAGATGACAGAACTTAAAGAAGGTATGCACAGGCAAGCATGATAGCATGCACCTATAGTCCCAGCTATGGAGGAGGCAGAGGCAGGATATCTCTTGAGCCCAGGAGTTCAAGACCCTATCTCAAAAAATTTTTTTTGAATAATTTTTTAAAAAGAAGATAAATACTACAGATTGGGAAGAAGACTGGGTACACAGTCCTGTCTCTAAAGCTCTCGTAACAGAAAAGAACACATGCACTCATACACACATGCCATCCATACCAGGTGTGGAAAATGAGAAGTCCTTAGTAAAACAGAAACTGAGAAATTTCGGGAAGATGGAAAGTAGAAAGGTTTGGCTTAACTAAGGAGTCCACGGCCCAAAGTGCAGGAGGAGAGATTCCCTGCTCAGTGCAGCTGTGGAGAGGATGGAGGGGCATCCGGCTCAGCAGGGGGCTGGGCCATCATGTGACCGGAGCACCTGTACCAACACTGCCAGGCTGCTGGCCACCCTTCCCCGTCCCCACCGTGCAGGACTGGAGACTGAGAACTCTCTGAAGGGAGCTCCTGTGAACTCCTGGCCCACAAGCCAGGCGAGTGTCTGCGGCTGGGGTCCTGGATGGTCTGCCGTAGGAAATCAGAGGCCGCCTTTCCACTGGCAGCACTGAGGCTCCTTCCCAGCAATCATCCAGCACCCTTCAGAGGCAGAGAGCTGGGCCCTGTCGAGGCAAGGCAGAGAGAAAACCAGGAATACCCAGTGTGCGAGCAAATTGCCACTATAAAGAGGCATCAGACTTCACAGATGTGAGGCCCTGGGGATCGTCCTAAGCAGACAGACACAAACAACAATCTTTAAAGTCATGTAATTATTATCCCCAGGGACTCTGGTGGGGGTTATCGCATCCATAGTTGAGAATGAGCTGTCACTAAAACGAATCACTGAGAGATCTTGGCAACTGAAATTAATTGTTCAAATTTGAAATGAGTAGCTTGGCTGAATGGTGGACTGAATGCAGCTGAAAGGCAAATGGGAACAAACTTGCAGATGTACAGCCCTGTCTAGCTGTTGCTTAGGGAGACTCTTGTGTGTGTCCAGGAGTATGTTTGAGACAGGCCAGATGTGCACACCTGTAATCCCAGCACTCAGAAGGCTGAGGCAGGAGAGTCACTGCAGATTTAAGGCCAGCTTGGACTACAAAGTGAGCTCAAGGCCAGGCTGAACTGCACAGAGAGACCCAGTCTCCAAAAGACACACACACACACACACACACACACACACACACACACACTGAGAATTCACTGTAGAATTTAGTGATAAAATATCAGAAACTGCTTACAATCCAGCAGACAATAGATAAACAAATTATGTCTTGATCCTATTAGAGAACACTATACAACAGGTAAAAATGAAATATCTAGAGTTATCAGTAACCACAGGAATAAATTTTAGACATGTAAAAATGCCTAAAAATGATTATAGAGTGACAGATTTGTGCAATACTTATAAAATTAAGAACAAAAATAATATTATATACCTTTTCAATACAGTCAATATAATGGATTATACTTTAATAAAATTTACATTAAAATACCTGTGAAGTGTGGATCACAAGTTTGAGCCCAGCTTGGGAATCTTAGTAACTTAGGGGGACTCTGTTGTAAAATAAAAAATAGAAAAAAGGCTGGGAATGTAATTCAGTGCAAAGGCCCTGGGTTCAATCCCAGTACTGAAAAAAACTTTATGCTAAATGAAACAAATAAAAAGAGTGTGTACTACATGAGTCTATTTACAGAAAATACTAGAAAAGGCAAAGCTATAGGGGTGGATAGCAATTATTGTTTAGGGTAAGGGAAAGAATGAGAAAAGAACCACAAAGGGGTACAAGGAAGCCGTCCCGGGTGACGGAAGTACTTTGCATTTTGGCTCTGATGCTGCTTACAGAACTTCAGACCATTACAAAACTTGCAAATTCTAGTTTATAAGAGATCTTAATGAAAAGGCAATTAAGCGATCATAAAGCCCAAATTGAACACAGTTGACCCTGCTGGAGAACGACCGAGGTGAGTGCAATGGGAAATGGGGCGGACAAGAGCTTCAGCGTTGGGGCTGGTGAGATGGCTCAGTGGTCTAAAGCACCTACTTAGAACAAGCTTAGCAAAGCACAGGGACCGCGGTTCAATCCCCCAGCACCACATGCCAGCCAGCCCCGCCCCCTGGTGGGCTGAGCTGGCCACACACACACACACACACACATGCGCACCCATAAATAAATAAAATTAAAAAAAAAAAAAAGAGAGCTTCAGCGTTGCTGGAAATGTTTTGTGTTTTAAAGATATAGAAAAATAAGGACAGGAAGCAACTACAGGAAAAGTTAAAATCTGACAAAGTTGGGTCATGTGCACTAGTGTGTTATGTTATTTATTCTTCATGCTTTTTGGTATTATTACAATATTTCAAAACTATTTTTGAATGGATGAGTTAGTGAGTCAAAAATAGACTGATGGGCCGGGGAGATGGCTCAGTGGGCTAAGCGCCTGCTTTGGCAAGCGCAGGGACCAGGGTCTGATTCCCTGATCCTGCGTGCAGTGCGAGCCCCGCCCTCAGGATGCCCTAAGACAGCGATCGCATCCAGGCGTGGAGGTGCCCGCCTGTACCCCCAGCACTGGGGAGGCTGAAAACAGGAGGATCACTTCAAGCCCGAGCTGCGCAGTGAGACCCAGTACTAAATACATAAATAATAATTAAAAAACTGAGTGATTTTCTCAAATTGTAGTGTAAAATGACTAAGAAAAAAAGAATTTTTTTAAAAAAACCCTCAACTAGGTACAGTCATCTCGATATTTATCTAGTAGTTGCTAGAGTTCCCTAGGCGCAAGAGCAGAAAAAGGAGAAGAGAATCAGTCAATAGAATATTTTCCAAACTGAAGAAAGGCTAAAATGTTTAAGTTGAGACAATCAGACAAGTGCTCAGCAAAATAAATAAGATAAGTGGTGTAAAGGGAGAAATTCTCTCATGGTCACAGAGGCAAATTCTTAGAGAAAAAAACCTTAATAGATATTTTTGATGTGGGGAGAAGAGACTATTATTAGTGAAATAAGAATCGGGTTGGCAAGTCGCTGCTTCTTGGCACCACTGGGATGCAGTGGAGTGTGAGCTTTGCTCACGATTTTGATCCTAAGATCTCACAGCTAACCCAACTGGTCTTCAAGAATGAGGGGAAGACGAGGTTCTGGACAACTCGGTCCATACGAACTCGCGTTCCCCAAGCAGCCACTCGAGGAGGTGGGACCCCGCCACTGCACAATGGGGCTGTACAGCGTTCTGAGAGGTGCATCACAAGGAGGCTTTGTCCCATGGCCACCGGAGAGTGACTTACACAGACGCGACGCCGGAGCCTACTCCACACCAGGCTTCGCGGTGCAGCCTGGCACTCCTGGCTTACACACTAGAACAGTGGGTCAGGGGACTCACTACTGTAACCGGGTGTAACACGACAGTAAATATATGTGCATCTTATTATAGAAAAGGCACAGTAAGAACACAAAATGGTAGGGATTGTCCAGCCCTGTAATACTCTTATAGAATCTTACTCCATAAAATAAGAGTGTTAGGGCCGGCCAAATAGCTCAGCGGATTAAAGTATCTGCAAGCAGGCACAGGGGCCAGGGGTTTAATCCCAGGTCTGCCATGCCAGCCCTGACCCCGGGATGTGTGAGACTGGGTGTGGTGGCGCACACCAGTAATCCCAGCTCTTGGGAGGCTGTAAACAGGTGGATCACTATGAGTCTGATCTAGTAGTGAGACCCTGAACACCCTGTAGACCCTTCCCTAAAATACTAAATAAATAAATAAACATAAAATAAGAGTGTCAGCCAGTGGCAATGATAGCAGCAACAAACAATGCAGGAGCTAACATCTCAGAGCACCTCAGTGAGGATGTATGGAGGAGTGAGGATGGGGAGTGACAGTGTTATTTAAATGCTGAGGAACTTTACATGGATATAGAAAGATACAAATAAGATATGTTAAACATTGATGCTGAGAGTGTCAGTCAGATGGCTCAGTGGACTAAAGTGCCTGCTTAGGCAGGCACTGGGCCTGGGGTTTGATCCCCGGGTGGGGGTGGAGGTGCCGTGCCAGCCCCACCCCTGGGTCACACTGAGACAGCTGGCTGAGATTGGGCATGGCGGCACGTCCCTGTAATTCCAGTGCTGGGGAGGCTGAAAACAGAAGAATCACTATGAGTCCAATCTATATAGTGAGACCCTGTAGACCCTGTACTAAATACATTAAAAAAAATTTGATATTGAGGAGATTTCTGTATCAGGATAGGATGTAGTAGGTTATCACAGGCCAAGACTCTCATTATGTTAACTAGGTAAAAAAAAAAAAGATAATTTAAAAATTGTAGTTTTGAGAGCTGGTCATGGTGGTGCATGTCTGTAATCCCAGCACTTGAGGGCTGAGGCAGGAGGATCATTGTGAGTTCAAGTCCAACCAGGGCTACAAAGTGAGCTCAAGGCCAACCTGAATTGCATAGTGAGACCCTGTCTCAAAAAGACCAGAAAAAAAAAAAAAAGGAGTTTCTAGAAACTGAAATGATAGCTATGGTTTTGCTGTGCTCAGTCCCATTAAGGACTACGCAGACACTACGAAGAGACTAAGAACTAAGCTCAGACACCAAGGGAAAGAACCAATGACTACCTAGTGCTAAGGAGCCCACGCTCTCCCAGAGCCAGACCCATCTAACTGAACAAAAGATCAGTAACAGGCTGGGGAAAAAAAAATACAAAAAATAAAAGAAAAGATGAATAACAGATATAACTTGAAAATACCCCCAAATGATATATTTGTAAGTAACACTTGCATCAAAGAAGCAGCCAAGAGGGACATGCTATCATTGATCCAGGTGATTCTGATATCATTAGAAGCATGCCAGAACAGACCGGTAAAAAAATAAACCAAGCAGAATTTTTCATGAATAAAACCTGCCATAGCTTGTTTAAAAAAAAAAAAAAAAAAAAGAGGGACATGCTAAACTCTTTTCATTGAGGGGCTGCTGGGATTGTTGAGTGGTAGAGTGTGTGCTTAGCCTGCACAAAGACCTGGGTGTGACCCCCAGCACTGAAACAAGACCCAAACCAGAAAATAAAAATGTGTTGAATACCAGAAAAGCAGCCTGAGAGGAAATGTATAGTATCAAATACTTAGAAGGGAAGAACATTTCAAATGAATTATCTTAATTCCTAATAAGCCAATAAAAGAGGATCAAATTAAGCACAAATCAGGTTGATGCTGATGGAAGGTTATTATTAGCATTCATCACTCTCTAGCCAACCTGGCAAGGGAGGAAAAAAAAAAGGTAATATATAGATTATAAGCATCAGGAATCAAAGATAAGACCGCAGGTGCTATACACCTTAAAAGAACAGTAAGAGAATCTGAACTCCATTAACATAGTTTCGGTCAATCAGATAAAATAATCAAAATGTTTGTACCATGCCAACCACCAAAACTTATGCAGAAGTAGAGTAAAGGAGCTAAAGAGATAGCTCTGTGATCTAGGTACCTGTCTGGCAAGCTCAAGGACTGGGGTTCGATCTCCAATACCACATGCAAGCTGGCCTCTGAAACCAGGTATAGTGGCGCACTCCTGTAATCCCAGCACTGGGGAGGCTGAAACAGGAGGATCACTACAAGTCCAAGATGTGTAATGAGACCCTGTACCGAGTACATTTTTAAAAAGAGTAAACATAAAAAAATTAAAAACAAAATTTCAGCCAAGTGTATGCATCTCTAGTCCTCAGTACTTGAGAAACTGAGGTAAGATTGAGTCCAAAAATCAAGACCAACCTGGGCAACGTAGCAAAACCTAATGAGGAAGAAGGAGGAAGAAGAGCATGAGGAGGAGGAAGAGGAGGGTACTGCTAGCTGCTTTTAGCCGGACTTACAGTGAAAATCAAGGGCAAACAGCAGAGAAGAGAAAAATTTTTTCAACATAAAATTCAGTCCATGAACAGCTGATTGGATAAAGGAAATTTATATACAGAGGAGTACTACTCTGCTATAAGATAAACTTGAGGCACTGGAAGGCAGGTGGATGAATGTTGAGACCATAATTTTAAGTGAAATAAATGAGACATAAAGGTTTAAAGATCACATTGTCTCTTTTGTGTGAGAAACACAAAGTACAGTATAAATAAAGGGCAAAATGGAGCTTAGATAATAGGAAGTAGGAAGAACTTATTCAAATTGGAAGGGGAACAGGAAATGGGGGAGGGGGAGAGAAGGAAGGGGAAAAGGATTTAAAACAAAGAATTAAAGGGAATAAATGGAACTAAAACTTTGGTCAATGGGGAGGGGACAAGAAAATAGTTAAATACGTTATGTACATGTATAAATCCCACAAAGGAACCAGGTACAAATCTGGGGCCTAAGGAGGTGTGGTTGTTGAAGAGATTAGAAGCATTAGAAGGAAACAAAATGCTTTGACCTGGGATGAGAAGTGGGATGCCTTAAGAGCATCTCAGGAACCAGCAAGACCTCACCTAAGACCGGTGGAGAGTGCAACAGTACAAACTTCTCCTTTGAGAAGAGAGTTGGGGCTGGGGAGATGCCTCAGTAGAACAAGCACTTGCCTGGCAAGCACAAGGGCCTGAGTTCAATCCTTGGTTCTGCCAAAAACAAAACAAAACAAAAAAAATGGAGAAAGAGACCGAGTCTCGGGTCCCCTGCTGGGGAAGAGCCACCTGTGAAGTTGGGCTATGATTCATTTCTCCTGCTCAGTTTTCCAGGAACTCCAGACTAGAGGTGTGGCCCCCAGGCCCGGCTACTACCTGAGCTGGCAGCAGACCTTGACCCCCGGTGGGACTGGCATGCAGGGTACAGGAGACATAGAGTCAGGGAAGCATCCATCCAGATCTCAAAGAACAGCCCTAGTGTAACATGGGCATCCCTTCCTGGGAGGGGATGCCTGAAGCTGTGTAAGTGGAGCCAAAGCAGCAGTAGAAACCCCATGAAGCTGGAGATGCCAGCAACCTGGAATGCCTGGCTAGGAAAGCCACAGACACTGCGTGGAGAAAGCCCAGGAGAGAGGTCATGCGGGCTATAACCAGCGAAGCCATGAGTGGGGCCACCCAAGCCTCTGGAACTCCCATCTCACCGCTTGACGCTGGATGTGGAGTTACAGAATTTTATGTTTGTTGTGCTGGGTTTCCATCTTGCTTTGGTGCTGTTCTTTTCTATCCTCCTACTCCTCCCTTTTGGAATGGGAATGTTTATGACATTGTATGGGGGGGGCATAGAATTTGTTTTTTGAATTTTATAGAGTTTCACAGATAATGGTTTTTATCTTTATTTATTTATTTTTTTAACTTTTTATTTACTTTTATTTATTTGCATGTGATCTGGCTTAAAAGTTTGATTTCTGTTTAGTGTATGCATCCTGAAGCTCCAGAGCAATGCAGCAAGCTACTTCTTATTCACTTCATTAATTTCTTTCTTTTAATACATATTAATTTTATTGAGAAAGAAGTAGCAATGAGACAGTTTCAAAACAGGTTTGTAGGACAGTTACAGTAATTAATACACTGCATATTGTTGTCTTTGTAGTAGCTATTCATATTGGTCTTAACCATCCAGCAGAAAATATAAAAACAAGGTATAAAAAGTAAAGCCATATTAATAGGCTGAGCTGTAAAGGGCTCGAGTCAACAACTTCTGACATTGCCAGTCATGTGGATAACCCACTGCTATTATGGACTACTGGACTATGTTGGATTACTTTGCTGAATTCATGCACCTACAATATATGAATGGCAATGGAATACCCATCTCTGACAAAAGTAAACAAAGAAGAGGGATTTAAATAAAGGTCCATTTTGTAGTGAAAAAAATATATATATGTACATACAAAATAGGATAGATACACAGCTACTTTCTCTTAGTTCAATGAGAAGAAAGCTTGGAACTAATAGTGTTTAGACAAGATATCATGTCTGCAGATAATGGTTTTTACAGCAATGCTGTGATTGTTCAGACTTTGTGGGGGCGGAATTAGTGAGCTTTAGGTTGTGTGCAGGGTAGTTATTCATGACAGCTGAATTATGGCCTTATTATTGTATCTACTTAGAGATTAAGTATGGCTTAAGGAGATATGATTAGGTGTTAAATTGGCAAGGTGTGGTTTTTTTTTTTTTTTTAAATCCAAAATGTGTTTATTGGGATGGCTTCCCACTCATCTCGCTTGAGGGTACTGTTAGTGCTGCTTCCTCCTGAAGGAACATCCTTCTGTGAGCCTTGCTCTCCCCCCTGTAGGCTGGCACAGGACGGTGGGGCAGCCAACACACAGAACTACCTCCTGGGCATGGCTAAAGACCGTGGTGATTTTATAGCATCCTGGGTGCTCCATGTCCATGAAGTAGGAATTGGGGCTCCACACCAGGTGCTTCTTCTGTGCTTCCTCTTCTCCTCCAGAGAGGAATGAAGGAGATCTTTTGCGAGAGGCATGTTTTTGTGGGGAGGTCATCACTGCTGGAAAGGAGGTGTGGATTTCTGTTGGTTTATCTTAACTGTCAATTTGACCAGATTTCTTAATTTCACAACTTGTGGGGAAGTGATTGGATGGTAATAGTTGGATAGACTAGTAGGCGGCGGGCCTGGTTGGAGGAATTGGTTCATATCCAATTCCTGTATCTGTTCCCTGGCCCTTTCTTCTTTCTTCTTCCCCTGTGCTCTGCTTCCCAGCCATGTGGTGGTGCCGCTTGCTTCCACCACATCCTTCTACCATGTTGTTTTTGCCTTGGAACCAGCTGACCATGGACTGAAACCATGAACTAAAACAGCCTCCTTCTACCTTAAATTGTAGGTGTCAAGTGTCCTAGCCCAGCAATAACAATAGTGACTATTTTAAGGGTTTTCCTACCTGACCTTACATAATCAAGATTGTGTAGTACTATGCTGAGATTCATCAGCTTATTAGTGCAACAAAATAGAGAGCTCACTTACTTAATTGTAAACAAGGAGGTCAAAGAAATCCAATGGGAAAAGTAAGTGTTTTCAGTACATCAAACTGGGACAACTAGCTATGCACAGGGAGAACTGAACTCTGATCTCTATTTTATATCATACACAAAAGTTAATTTGAGATAAATAACAAGCCTAAACATAAAAGTTAGAACTACAAAGCTTCCACAGGAAGACATGAAGAACACCTGACGTTCTCTTGTGTGCTTAACAGAAAATGTCAAAATCATTTTAGAACTATGGACATAGTGAAAAGATCAGTGGTTTCCAGGGTCTTGGGGGGCAAGGGCTAGTGGGGAGAGTGCAGAAGATTTTTATGGCAGTGGCAATACTGTGGATGAGGCTGTGATGGTGGGTATCTGTCACCAAATATTTTTCTGAACCCATGAAACGTACAGCACCATGAATGAGCCCCATGGTTAACTATGGACAATCATAAGGAGTTGATATGAACTCATCCACTGTAAAAAAAAAAAATGCATCACTCAGATGCACGATGTCTATGTGAGGAAGGCTATGCACGTGTGGGATGGAGGTATGAGAAAAATCTCTGTACTTTCTTCTCAATTTTTCTGTGAACCTTAAATTGCTCTAAAAGATGAATGGGTTTAAATAATAACTTTGGAGAAAGTTCTAGCCATTTGTTGTAAAACTTGACATCCATCTGCCTTATGACCTTGCAGTGTCACTCCTGGGTATGTATTCAAGAGAAATAAAGATGAAAATCCCCTAAAGTAAATATACAACAGTTTTCCTAGAAAATCTATTCTTAGCTCAGTGGACTAAAGTGCCTGTTTAGGCAGGTGCAGGGACCAGGGTTCAATCCCTGGCGTGCTGTGCCAGCCCCGCTCCCAGGGCATGCTGAGCCAATGATTGAGAATGGGCTTGGTGGTGTGTGCCTGTAATCCCAGTGCTTGGGAAGCTGAAAACAGGAGGATAACTATGAGTCCAAGCTGTGCAGTGAGACCCTATACTAAATACATAAAAATAAATAAATAAACATTCATATTGGCCCCAAACTTAAAATTTCCCAAATGTTCATCCATGAAAGAATATATTATAATATGTTCGTATGATAAAGTACTAACTAGTAATAATAGGAACAGACTACAGAGACAACAGCATGGATGCGTTTATTTAAAAATCATTATTTTAAGTGCAAAAAGCAATTACTATAAGCCAGGTACAGTGGTGCACATCTGTTATCTCAGCTACATGGAAGCCGGGGGCAGGAGGCTCTCAAGATTAAACTCAGCTTGGGAAATTTATTTATTTATTTATTTATTTATTTATTTATTTATTTATTTATTTTGCAGAACTGGGGATTGAACTCAGGACCTTGAACTTGCCAGGCAGGCGCTTATCCTATTGAGCTATCTCCCCGGCCCCTTTAGCTTGGGAAATTTAGAACTTGTTTCAGTCATGATAATGGTGATGATCCCTGGGGCTGTAGCTTACGGATGGAACAGTTGCTGAGCTTGTGTGAAGTCCAGTACCACAAATAAGCAAAATCACTATGCAGAGCAGTATGCCCTGTATTCCTAGATGGATAAAATTCTAGAAGGAGAATAATCTATGGTGGAAAGAGTTGCGAACCACAGATTTGGTTGTTACTAAAAAGGAACTAGAAGCAGGATTCACCAGACAGGAGAATCAGAAAGCTTTCTGGGTGGCGGTAATGTTTTATATCTTATTGGGGGTTTCAATTTCCTAAGTATGGACATCAATCAAAGTTTATGGAATGATGCACTTAAGATTCTATATTTAATTATATGTTGTGCCTTTTCTTTTTTAAATAAACTCGGAATAAGTATTGAACATAAGTTAAGGCTACACAGGCTGAAGTGCTGAAGTATGTTGATGCCCCAATCTTACTTTGAAGAATATAAAATAGAAGACAGATTGAGAGTTGGTATTAATATTGAAAAAGACCAACTGTCACTATGAAGACAAGAGAATAGAAAATTCAAGAGGAAAATAATGAAAATCATGCTACAAGCAAATGTGAAGATTCAGAAAGGAGGCTGGATATCAGACACTGACGTACAAAAAGTAAGTCTTCCACACCATAAGAACTAATCAGTTATAAAATTCCATAAGGAAAATCTCACTCACAGTGGTGTAAAAAATTTAGCCAGGTAGAACTCAGCACACCTGTAATGCTAATACTGAGGAGGCAGAGGAAAGAGGATCATTGTGAGTTCAAAGCCCATGTGGGCTACGTAGTGAGTTCAAAACAAGCCTGAACTATATGGTTAGACCCTGTCTCAAAAAAAAAAAAAAAAAAAAAAAAAATGAAAACAAACAAGCAAGAAAGCAAAAATGCCACCTTGGGACTTGCCCTGTGATTTGGCTACAATCTCCAGTGATTAAACACACGCCTTTCTGTGGGGTTCTTGGTCACACATGCATGGGGCTTCTGAAGGGAGTGTAGATTGCCGCCAACCACAGCAAGACCTCTCTGCAGACAAAGAACTTGTCTCAGTTACTCTTCTCTCGTTGCTGGGACAAATACCCGACATCCAAAATGAAGGAAGGAAAGGTTTACTTAGCTCACACAGTTACCGGAGGTTTCAGTCCATATTCGGCTGGCTCCAAGGCAGAGCAGCAGGGCAGACAACATCCAGTTCATGGTGGCGGAACAGCAACACTGGCCACAGAGAGGAAGTCTCTCTTTGTTCAATTGCTTTCAGGCTATCGCCCTAGGCTGGGGAAGGTGCACACGCCTATAATCCCAGCAGTACTGAGACCCATAATTCCAGTGGATCATGAGTTAGTCTCAGACTCTAGAAGTCCCTGCCCCATGATTGCATGAGGCTTTGAGGGGGGCAACTAGATACAAACCATAACAGAACTGCAGAAATTCGTTACCACTGCACCAAGATGCCCTCATAAGAGTGACTGGCAGGGACAAAGAAGTGGGCAATGAAATCCGGAGAACATTTTGCAGTTCTGACCAGATGGGGAAAGCCTCAGAGCACGCCTTTACTGTTGCCTCAGCGTGGCTGATGGAAGGCTTGCCGCTGCCTGGGAGGAAGCTCATCTCCTTTCCTGGACTCCCAACATCACTCAGTGTGTGGAGATGTCCAAGTGGAATATACTGAAGTAGACTTCAGTCTCTTTCATCATTTTTACTCAGTTTTTAAAATTCTTTCATATGATGAAAATGGCCATACTTGTAAAACTGATATACAGATCTAACGTGATCCTAGTTAAAATACCAAGAGCATACTTTACAGAAATAGAGAAAACAATTCCAAAATTCACTGGGAATCAGAAGAGGCTTTAAATAGTGAAAACAACTGTGGGTAGCAATTGTGCGTAACAAAGGCAAGGCAGGAGGCGTCACAATCCTGGACTTCAAATTATACTATAAAGGTACTGTGATAAAAACAGCATGATAGTGGCAAAAAAAAAAAAACACCACCACAACAACAATAACAACAAAATATATGTGGATAGGGGCTGGGGAGATGGCTCAGTAGAATAAGCGCTTCCCTGGCAAGTAAAAGGGCCTGAGTTCAATCTCCTGTTCTGAAAAGAAAAAAAAAAAAAAAAAAAAAACAAATGAGGATAAATGGAACAGAATAGGAGATGCAGAAATAAATCTAAACACATTTAGCTACCCCATCTTTGGCAAAGGGACTAAATACCTCCACTGGAAGGAAGACAGCCTCTTTAATAAATGGTGCTGGGAAGACTGGCTTTCCACATGCCGATGATTTTTTTTTCTTTTCAAAGTTTTATTGATAAACATATAGCAATGAGACAGTTTCAAATCAAATCGAAAGTACAGTTTCAACAAATAATACACTGCATATATTCTTCTTAGTGGTTAATTGCTGTACAAGATGCAGACTTGTGATCCTACTTACAAACACCATTAGAAAAAAATCATTCTATTCATTAAGAGAATGCAACTATATATCTATCCCAACCACTTTGAATACACAGATACAAAATGGACATTCATAGTTATACCCCAATTTTTTTTTAAGTTCCGTTGTTGAATATTATAGGTGTATAAACTCAGCAAAATATTCTAAAAGAGTACAGAAGCCCATAATAGCATTGGGTCCTCTGTTTAATTGGCAATGTCAGAAATACATGCCGATGATTTAAACTGGGCCCACATCTCTCACCACAAACTAAACTAAAAATCAAAGCAGGTCAAAGACCTAAACATTAAATCAGCCAAGGATTTAGCTCAGTGATGCAGTACCTGCCTGGTTGTGTGAGGTCATGAGTTTGATCCCCGGGAAACCCCCCCCACCCCCGTCAAATATACATATGAAGAACACATAAAACTCTTGAAGACGGGGGGTGGGCAAAAACTCTATGAACAAAACCCTTATCACATAAGAAATATTATGAAGAATCAACAGCTGGGATTATTCTCATATTATAAAGGTCTTGCACAGCAAGACAAACCACCAACAGAGTGAAGATGCAATCCACAGAATGGGAAAATATATTTACCAGGCATTCCTCAGGCAACATAGTAATATCCAGAACATATAAAGAACTGAAAAAGATCATACTCCCAAATTCAAATACCCAAGCCAAAAATGGGCATCTGCGAGGAACAGACACTTCTCAAATAAAGAAGTACTAACATCAAGTAAAGACATCAACAAATTTTCAACATCACTGGTCATTTGATGAAAGCAAATTAAAACAACACTAAGATCCCATCTCATTCTAGAAAGAAAGACTATTTTCTAGAAATCAACCAACAGCAAATGCTGGTGAGACTATGGGGATAAAGGAACCCTTCTCCACTGTTGCTGGGAGTGTAAATTGGTAAATCAGTATGAAAATCAGGATGGAGATTCACCAAAAAAATTACACCCGAGGCTCCATTTGACTCAGGTAACTCCCTTGTCAGTATCTTCCAAGAGGAATCAAAAACATCATATCACAGTAACCTATGCAGACCTATGGTTATAGCAGCAAAATTTGTAAGAACTAAGTCTTGAAAACACCCCAGATGCCCATCAACAGATCAATGGATTTTTTAAAATGTGGTTTTTATACACAAAGAAGTACTGCTTTGCCATAAGAAAGGATAAACTTGAGACATTTCTAAGTAAATGAATGCACCTTAAGACCACACTTTTAAGTGAAGAAAATTGGACACACATGTTTACTCTTTTTTTTTTTTTTTTTGTAGAACCGGGGATTGAACTCAGGGCATTGTGCTTGCCAGGCAAGCGCTTATTCTACTGAGCCATCTCCCTGGCCCCCGTCACACATGTTTAAATATGGTATTTTTTTTTCTTGGCTGAGAAACTGAAGGGTAAATAAGGACCAAATTGGAGGATAGATATTGGGAAGAAGGAAGAAAATGTCCAATGGGAAGGGGGAAAAGGGAAGAGGGAGGGGGAGGAAAAGGAAGGGAAAAGGGGGAAAAAAAAAGAATAGAAAGAAAAAAAAAAGAGGACCAGCCAGATAGCTCAGTGGATTAAAGCGCCTGCTTAGGTAGGCTCAGAGACCAGGTCTGATCCTCGCCATACGTGCTGGCCCCGACCCTGGAGTGCACTGAGACAGCGATTGAGACTGCGAGTGGTGGTGCGTGACTGTAATCCCAGCACTTGGGAGACTGAAAACAGGAGAATCACTATGAGTCCGATCTACATAGTGAGAACCTGTAGACCCTGTACTAAATACTTAAAAAAAAAAAAAAAAAAAGGAAAAAAGCTTATTTATAGAGCTTTCATAAATAAGGGGGAAAGAATTGAAGTGAGGGGAGGGGACTAGGAGAATAAATGAAGAATCAAGATCTATTATATGCAAGTGCACATTTCCTATGGTGAATGTGATCATTATGTATATCGAAAGTGCACCGATAAAATTCACTTTTTAAGAAATCCTTTCATGATCCTCTTGAGTGATTTTTTAAACTAAAGTAACTTGGCTTCAATAAGCCACCTAGGTCTGTGAAAGTCACATACAAGAGCATGAGACTCTTTATTGCACATAATCAATCAACGCCACCTCGAACGAAGGTATAGATGAGTGTACGAAATGGGGAGTTACCGCAAAAGTAAGAGCATGCAAACCCCTCAGGACTCTGAGGGTCGATGACCGGCTAAATCTCCTAAGAAGGAAGCTTTGTGAAGAACCCGGTTGTTGTATCGCGGTCCACTGTGTTGCCGGCCTTGGAGGGTCCTGGGGCTTGCTGTGATAGCATTCACGGGAGGTGGAATGAACTACGGACACACCGTGCCCTTCTAGGGCAAAGCAGCTTGGAACTTCCAACGGCAAGCAACTTTGGTATCTGGAGAAACATCATCCTGAAACACGGCTGCCCTTCAAAGCCTCCGACGGTCAGAGGAGCAGCTGCTGCGTGCATAAAACTGGTGCTGGAAGTGGGGCTTGGGCTGGACCTCCTGCGGTGCGCACACCGGCCCTGTGTGGCTTGGTGACTTGGGCCAGCGGCACTTCCACAGCAGCACGGACAGGCAGCTTCACCAAGCCTCGCCAGCCGCAGAGTTCCAGCCTCTGTGTTTGTTTTCTGAGCCACCTATTTGGACAATGACCAAAAGATTCTTCCTGCTCAGTAATTAAAATGTGCTTATCATTTGTACCAATTAGGCTCTCCTGGAATCGTGCAGCCTTGTCTTTAAGTCTATTCTTGTGCCAGAATCAAAATGATGGATAAGAAATTTGGAGAGTACGTGCCAAAATATCCAGCACAAACTCATTTTTAGTGGCCTGTAGAACCAAAATTCCAGAAACTGAGAACACGCTAGACTGTACGCGCTTTATTCCTTTAGGCATTTGAACGTAGTTGGGCGTGTGCGGCTCTCGCCTCTCACCTTATGCCCGTGTCCTCTGCGCTCACACCAGTGCACAGCAGGTTTGCTCAACCATTCATCTTTCTTTTTAATTATCCCCAAGTCTTGTTCTTATTTAATGTCTTTCTGTAAGTCCTATTTTGTGCTCTTAGAGGAAACTTCCACTTTCAATATCTATGTTGTTGCATAAACTTATCTCGACTGTCTCCAGACCAAAAAAAAAAAAAGCCTTACAGTTATTTTCATGCTTGATGGTTAACAGGGAGGAAAAGAGAATGGGGCGTATTGTTCCTCAGATGCTGCCTTTGTCTTGTGCAGACAGCTTGGAGAATATGCTGGGCTTAATAAATATTTTTTAAAGGTAGAGATGCTTTGATGTTGTAGCTAAAATTCTTAATCATAAAGTTTCTGAAATTCTTGTAATTTTCCCCACTCTCATCAGAAATAATTTACCAACTTATACGTGTTTGCTTTGTTCTTTTTCCAACCTTTTTGCAAAAAAGAAAGAAAGAAAGAAAGAAGAAAGAAAGAAAGAAAGAAAAAGATAGAAAAAAATTAAAAAGAAAGAAAGAAAAAAGAAATGGGTATCTCTAATGACTTGAGCAGACCTCTGATATTTTGAACATTTATGAGCTGTGTACTTAATATTTGGATATTATTGGATAATTTGTTTTATTATGTAGTTGACAAAATTGTGATGTGTATTAATGTTAGCTTAGCTGTATGCTTATACTGTCGGGGTGTCTGTGGCTATAGTTCTGTGGGGTAAAAAATTTTTCCAAGTTCACCAGCTTGTGAAGAGTTTAAATTAGCCTGAGAGTTAAGCACCTAAATAAATAATTAAATAAAAAAGTATGAAATATTCAGAAATAAACAAGAAATATATATGGCCTGTATAAAGAAAAAGTATTCAATACTGCTAATATAAATAAAGATGTTTTTACATAGAATAGAATAATTTTTATAAGCTCATGGCAGGAAATACCACATAAATAACTATCTATTTTATCAATAAAATTATGGGGAAAAAATAGCTACCTATAAGAAAGTTGTGAGTGGTGACACATGGTTGTAATCCCAGAGCTGTAGGAGGCTGAGGCAGGAGGGTTGTGAGGTTGAGCCCAACCTAGGGCAACTTAGTAATTTAACAAAGCTTTATCTTAAAAACAAATTAACTAACTAAAAGGACAGACACGGAAAAACACACATAAAATTTTGGTATTATGAAAAGTAAATTTTAGGAGGGCTGACCAAATAGCTCAGCAGATTAAAGTGCCTGCAAGCAGGTGCAGGGGCTGGAGGTTCAATCCCTGGGCATGCCGTGCTGGCCTTGCCCCCGGGGCAGGCTGAGACAGCAATTGAGAGTGGGCGTGGCGGAGCACACGTGTGATCTCAGCTCTTGGGAGGCTGTAAACAGGCGGATCACTATGAGTCTGATCTAGTAGTGAGACCCTGAACACCCTGTAGATCTTTCCCTAGAAAATAAATAAATAAATAAATAAATAAATAAATAAATAAATAAAATTTTATAAAAGCTAATAGAATGGGAAAGATTTTGTAGCATATATTAAAGATAAAAGAAATACAGTATTCAGTATATATCCAGAACTACAAATCCACTAAAAATTAACCCACAGAGAAATGAGAAATCTAAACAGTAGATTTTAAAAAAGAAATACAGGTGCTAAACAAAACGAGATTTCTTCAACTTGCCAATATAGAAATTAGCATGAAAAAATAGGCAACTTTATCACCATTACGAGGAAACTATAAAATAGTGATATCCAGAGATGAAGAACACGGTTTCTTTCGCATGTGATTGGCAGAGCAGTGAATTTATAAAGTATTTCAGGTTGGCAGTTTGGTGCTATCTCTCCAAAATTACAGCCTTCATCCGCTTGAGCAGTTCCTTTTCCGGTAACCTGTTCTGCAGAATCATGCAATGCCCAAAGTGTATACACTTAAAATTTTATCAGTGGAGGAACAGTTAAATAAATCATGAAATGCTGCATACTGGGTTAAAATATCGAAAGAGATTTATAGTTTCCAACACTGGGAAAACCTTCAAAATATATTTGAGTATGAAAACATCAAGTTGAAAATCTATGACTATGATAGGTCTCATTTACGTTAAAAACCAAAACTATACACTGTGACTGAAAGGACTAGTTACTTGCTGGTATCTTTTTTTCTCTCTTCATTAGTACTCGAAGTAGAACATAATGAACTAAAAGACCTCAGACCCCAGCCTCCCTTGGACTGAGGGGTGGCCAAGTGTTAAAGTGCCGCCCAATACTATGCTGATAACTAAAGTTATTAAGATAATCTTCTGGGAAGGCTGATTCAAAGAAACAGATAATTAGAGTAATCTCTTTTTGCTTTTCTGCCTTTTCTCCTGTTTTGAATAAGGACATGACAGCTGGAACTCCAGCAGCCACTGTGGACCATAAGGAACTAGAAGCAAATAGTAAAAATGGTGGATCTGAAAATTCAGAAGAGTCTGGGTCCCTGATAATTGTGGAGCTTCCCTACTAGCCCCATTAGGGATACTTTTACTTAACAGTAAACTCTACTTTGTTTATATCACTAATCAGTTTTAGTCTCTCTTGTAACTGAACACAATTTCCAACTGACATAAAAACATCCTTCAAACCTTAAATATACATATTGCATACACTCAAAAGACAACAGTGGTGCTGGTAGTGTAGCTCAGTGGCAGAATATGTGTCTAGTATGGGAAAGGCTCTTGGTTAAACCTCAGCATCCAATAAATAAATACAAATAATAGATTACAGTCATTCCCCTTAAGAAGGATTTGAAGTTAGAGGAATATGGTAGACAAATTTTACTCTGTATTTATCTTGCTTCAATATTTAGATTCATTGCATCAAAAGAGGCACAAAGAAAAGTGACTGAAGAATATTGTAAGGTCATGAGGGGCTGGTGGTACAGCTCAGCAGGCTAAGCACTTGCTTAGATAAGTGCAGTGGCCAGGGTTCAAGCCTTGGCTTCACGTGCTGCACCAGCCCCACCACCAGGTGTGCTGAGCTGGCAATGGAGTCTGGGCGTGGTGGCACATGCCTGTAATCCCAGCACCAGGGAGGCAGAAATCAGGAGGATCACTATGAGTCTAAGCTGCCTAGTGAAACCCTGCATACACACACACACACACACACACACACACCCTTAAAAAAAAGAGAATATTGTAAGGTTATGGTGACAGTGGATGTCTCTGGGAAACACTGATTTTTTTAAGGTTTTATTCTATTTTCTAAGTAAATGGGTCCTTAAAAAATAAGAACAAGATTTGTTAAAATCATTTTCAAGAAATAGCTGCAGAGCAGAGGAGAGAATAGGAAAAGGAGAGAGGAAAGATATGAAGCTCAGAGTTCAGAGGGAGAAAGAGAGAGAGAGAGAGAAGGGAGGTAGAGAGAGAGAGGAAGAAGGAGAAAAGAAGGGGAGGAGAAAGAGGAAGAGAATGAGGAGGAGGAGGAGGAAAAGAAGAGAAAAAAAGAGCAAGAAACAGTAAAATAGTAGAAGTGGGACCCAGGGGTCTAGGCTGGACTCGAATTCTCCTGCCTCTGCCACCCAGAGTTCTGGGATTACAGGGTCATGGACCACCAAGCCCAGCTCTATTTCCCCCCTCTAAGCTGTGTATATAGGACATTTCCCCCATCAATGGGAAAGCTGACACCAATAGAAGAATTAAGGTACCCAAGGGATAGACAAGAATCGGCAAATGTGTAGTAAACAGCCCACCATTACTAACTTTCTACCCATGGCAGACATCATTAATCAATCTTGGAATGACTTCCTATTGAACTTCTACAAGGTTTCTCTCCAGTAGAGCAGCCACTACCCACCAATTATACTTAGTATGAAAGATGAAATCATTTGCCACCCCAGGGATCTACAGCTCTTCTTCCCTGTGGATGTGACCCATGGGGGGCGGGGCATGAGCTTCCCAGGACCAAAGGCTTTTGCTATCAGAGTATCACCCCGGGTGTGTGGCTCCCTGAGAGCTCTCCTTGGTGCTGAAAATCACTCTGCATTTCCCTTACAGGCCCCTGGACTCTGCTGTTTACTGACAGCCACCATTATTCACAGGGACCAAATTTCCCATTTACCAGAGATGCACCTTTTAGACAAACAGATTCCAGACTCTTTTAAGAGATGAGAAAGATCAGTTTGGGGAGTAAATACTTCTAAAAGAAATGTGCTATCAGTAGGCAAGACCAGAGTCCGAGTAACTCCAGTAGTCAGCTTCAGAGAAGCCATTGTAAGCATCAAATCATCCCCCAAACAACAAGGTTGCCAACCCAAGTGCATCTTTGGGTATCAGATCCAAAGACAGAGCAAGGCCTCAGGGACAGGATATCAGAGCCAAACGCAGGCCCTAGCAAAAGCAAGTGAGAGAGAATCACGTAGCACTGTGGACTGAGTGTGTTTCCCTAAAATTCACATGTAGAAATCTTCATCCCAAATGTGCTGTACAAGGAAGTGAAGGCTAGGTATGTGGCGCACACTTGTAATCCCATCGTTCTGGGAGGCTGAAGCAGGAGGAGCAGAAGTTTGAACCCAGCCTGGGTAACTTAGCAATTTAGAGAGACCCTGTCCCAAAATAAAAATAAAAAAGGAGATGAGGACATAAGGACATCCTATCACAGTGATCCATGCATAGCTATGTTTGTGGCAGCACAATTCATGACAGCTAAATCTTGGAAGTGGCCTGGATGTCCATCAGCAGATCAATGGATGTAGGAACTGTGGGCTTCACACACGACAGAGTGCTACTTTCTGTGATAACTTTGAGTCATTTGTAGAAAAATGAATGCACCTTGAAATCACAATGTTAAATGAAGTAAATCAGATGTATGAGCTTAAATATCACAGTTTCTCTTATGTGAGAAACCCAAAGCATAAATAGCTCAAGAACAAAATAAAATATAGATAGTACAGAACAGAGATATCTCTCACAAAAGGGAGGGGCACCAAGAGATGGAGGAGAAGAGAGAGGGAGGGGACTTAACAAGAATTAAATAAGGTGTGTGTTATGTACATGGCTCAACGCCCCACAAGGAACGTAATTGTTATGTACTGCAAATGTGTATGAGTAACAATTTAAATTTGGGGTAAAGAAGAGAAGAGAAAAGGGAGTGGGACTCTTGGTAGATGGTTAGGTCATGAGCATAGAGCCCTCATGGGTGGAATTAATACCCTTATAAGAGAGCAGGTAGAAAGCCCTTCATGCCTTCTGCCACATAAGAAAGCACAAGAAGGCGGGTGTGATGGTGCACACCTGTAATCCCAGCACTCAGGAGGCTGAGGCAGGAGGATCGCTGGGAGCTCGAGACCAGCCTGAGTTACAAAGTGAGCTCAGGGCCAGCCTGAACTACACAGTGAAACCTTGTCTCAAAAAGACAAAATATACACATTAACATAAAGTAAGAAAGAAAAAAAAGAGAACACAAGACACTGTTACCATGGACTAGGAAGTGGCCGGCACCTGACAGTGAACCAGTGGGTATCTTGATCTTGGACCCATCTCCAGACTGGTGAGAAAGCCATGCTTGTTGTTCAGGCTACGCAACCTCCAGTGTTCTGTCACAGAAGCCCAGACAGCCCACTAGGACACATGGACGTTCATTAAATCCTAATAGAAAGAGCTTTTCTGGTTTGTGAGTATTTCTTTCTTCATGGACAGTTTTTAATAGTATGACAGGAATGAGTGAGACAAGAGTTAGGATCCTGTTCGGCAGTAGAGACAGCAGCCCAGAGTGGAATCTGCTGATCACAGCCCTCAGGGGTCTTACAGCAACATCTGGGTGCCTGGGACCTCCTCAGAGTGTGGCCAGGCGGGGTGCTGGCCGAAGGCAAGGGGCCTTCCATGGGCATTGCATGGGTCGGTTGCTAAAATGTGTGTAGTCTCCTACAGAGCAGGAGTCCTATTGCTTACGTCCCCTGCGCTCCCTTCAAGAGCCCTTAAAGATGCCAAGATACAGTCTTCCTGGGTGTCCTGCTCAGGCCCTTGCTGGCTAGAGGAACTTTACTTCTTCATTTTTCTTTCATTTTCTTACCTTTATATCTTTAAAATTGATTTGTTTGCAACCTAGCTCCCTCATCCAAGGTTTCTCTCTCTCTCTCTCTCTCTCTCTCTCTCTCTCTCTCTCTCTCTCTCTCTCTC
>NW_004524714.1:5894547-5910434 GCF_000260255.1 Octodon degus
TCTCTCTCTCTCTCTCTCTCTCTCTCTCTCTCTCTCTCTCTCCTTTCTTTTTTTCAGTACTGGGGATCAAACTCAGGTCCTTGAACTTCCCAGGCAGGTGCTTATGCCACTGAGCTATATCCCTAGACTCCCAAGGTTTCATTCTTTGTCTCTGCAGGATGGGACGCCATCATTCTGGTAACAGCAATACATGTTTTTCTTATTTTAAAAATAATATATGGCAAATATAGGACATTGAGAAGAAAAAAGAGTATAAACAAGGAGGTGGAATGTTGCTCACAATCTATACAGATTTTTTTGTTTGTTTTGTACTGCAGATTGAACTAGGACCTTGTGTTTCCCAGGCAACTGAGCTACCTCCCCAGCCCCGCAAGCATGGTTTCTATTCTGGCATGTTCATTTCAGTCTTTTTTCTCTTAAGCACTGACATAACTGAAATAATCCTGTTGAGGCTCAGAAAACTATACAGCAAAGTTTGGCCCTTTTTTTGTTAGTTTTTTTTTTTAATTATGGTCTTGCTATCCAGTTTGAGCTGGCTCTGAACTCACTATATAAACCAGGCTGTCCTCAGAATCATGGAACCTTCCTGCCTCGGCCTCCTGAGTGCTAGAATCACAGATGTGCACACCCAGCTGGTGCTCCAGCATCGGCACTAAAGGACTTTGGAAAGCCTCAGAATGAATTGTCTCTAACCTTTTCCTGTCCTCATATCCACTGTCTCTCCCTCAATGTGAGTCATAAAAATTAGAATTCCTCTTTTCCCAGGCAGGTCACAGAAACTAGAAGCCTTGTTCCCTAAAGCAAGCCATCAAACCTCAGGAGAGTCACTGCGTCTCTTCCTTTTTCCCTTGAAGACTCTCATTGCATAGGAGTCCTGGCCCCTCCCTAAGAGAAAGGAACCAGAACAGACAGGCCATGGCAGTTGGGTCTACTCAGTGTTTTGAGCCTGGGGATCTGGCTCTTGCATCTTCTCCTGTCTGATTTTCATTGTAGTTTGGGTGATGGGTAAGAGGCTAGAGGGCCGAGGAAAGAGATCAAAGTCTCATCGTCCACTTTCTCCCCCCGGGGGTTGTCCGTGCCCCTTCCTGACGTCCACATCTAGTTCTGATGGTCCGCTCCATGCCTGCATCCTGCTCCCACACCACTGCTAGCCTAGAACAACTGCACTGTTGCTTGTTCCTTTCCCTGAAGGTGACTTCTGGCCTGAACAATCTAGAATTTGGCTAAACCTCACAGGTTCAGAACACAGACTTTCCTGTAAAACCAGACTCATTTCAGACACTTGCTGCAAGTTTTGGGGTCCCCAAGGCACCCTGTCATGGGGCCAGCTAGCTACAAATGTGGGGATTTCCATTGCTCCCTTCAGATTCAGTCATTCTAGAACATTTCACAGGATTCAGGACAGCATTCTGGGTAGAATCAGCAAGAAGAAAATCTTGGGACTTTACTCTGGAAGACTGAGGCACAAGAACCTCGAGTTTGAGCTTAGCCTGGGCAACTTAGTGACTGTTAGTTACTCTTCCCGGCTTGGGCCCAGCCCTGGTCCTCTGGCCCCGCCCCTCACGCCACTCATTGCTCCTCCAGCTGCATCTGCCCTGTAACTCACATGAGGCTTTGGGGGAACAAACAGATGCAAACCATAAGCCTAGGCAGCTTAGTGACGTAGCAAGATTCTGTCTCAAAATAAAAATTAAGAGCAGAGAAGATAGCTCAGTGGTCTAAACACTTGCATGGAAAGCGCAAGGACCTGGTTTCGATCCCCGGTACGGTACCACATACTGTGCTGGCCCAGCCCTGGGTGTGCCATGCTAGCCACCAAAACCAAATGTGGTGGTGCATGCCTATAATCCCAGGGCTGAGGAAGCTGAGACAGGAGGATCACCATGAGTCTGAGCTGTGTCCTTAAGAATCTGTACCAAATACATTTTTTAAAAAAAGATTAAAAATTAGGTAAGAAGGGCTAGAGGGCTGGGGAGATAGCTCAGTAGAATAAGTGCTTCCTGGCAAGCACAAGGTCCTGAGTTCAATCCCCGGTACCACCAAAAACAAACAAAAAAATCCAAAAACAAAAAAGAAGGGCTAGGGCTGGAGAGATGGCTCAATGGTCTAAAGCACCTACTTGGAACAAGCTTGGCAAAGCACAGGGACCGCGGTTCGATCCCCCAGCACCATATGCCAGCCAGCCGCGCCCCCTGGTGGGCTGAGCTGGCCACACACACACACACACACACACACACTAAATAAACAAATAAATGTTTTTAAAAAAACAAAAAAAAAGGGCTAGAGATGGATCTCAGTGTGAAGACCCAGGGTTCAATCCTGGGGGGCGGGGGGCGGGGAAGATACAAATAAGAACCAGACAAAGAGACACCTAAGTAAGGTTTGGGAGGGTCCAAATACTAAGCTCCCACGGACTTCAGGCCCCTGTAACCTCCGATGATACACAACTATATGTAACAATCTGGGCACCTTAACCTCTCAGCGCGGCGAGAGGGGAGGGGAAGCCGGGGTGGCGCTGCCCTCGGCCCCCGCTCCCGGCCCGCCCCGCCGCCCCGGCCAGCCGGATGAGGGCATATATTTCAGGCGGGCCCGGGACGCAGATGAGTGGCCTAGCCGAGGGAGCCACAGTCGCGGGGAGAGCCCCAGTGGCGCAGAGGGAGGTTTTCCAGTGCAAGTATCACACTCCTGGTTTCGCAGAGCTTGGCCACCCAAGCACTATGAATGTTAATGACCTCAGACACAGGTTGTCCAAAGCTGGGCAAGAACACCTGCTGCAGTTCTGGCATGAGCTGGAAGAAGCCCACCAGGTAGGACTTCCTGCAGAGCTTCAGGCCATGACCTTTGAGGAGCTGAATTGCTTTTTCCGAAAGGCTATTGAAGGATTTAACCAGTCTTCTCATCAAGAGAAAGTAGATGCACGCATGAAACCCGTCCCTCGGGAGTTGCTGGGCAGTGCCACGAGGGATCAAGATCAGCTGCAGGCCTGGGAAAGTGAAGGACTTTACCAGATTTATCAGAACAAAGTAGCAGTTCTCCTACTAGCTGGTGAGCAGGGAACAAGACTTGGAGTTGCGTATCCCAAGGGGATGTATGATGTTGGCTTACCATCCCATAAGACACTTTTTCAGATTCAGGCAGAACGTATCCTGAAGCTACAACTGTTAGCTGAAAAATATTATGGCAACAAATGCATCATTCCATGGGATATAATGACCAGTGGCAGAACAATGGAAGCAACACAGGAGTTCTTCACAAAGCACAAGTGCTTTGGTTTAAAAAAAGAGAATGCAATTTTTTTTCAGCAGGGAACACTACCTGCTATGAGTTTTGATGGGAAAATTATTTTGGAAGAGAAGAACAAAGTTTCTATGGCCCCAGATGGAAATGGGGGTCTTTATTGGGCTCTTGCAGCCCAGAATATTGTGGAGGATATGGAACAAAGAGGCATTTGGTGCATTCGTGTCTATTGTGCGGACAATATATTGGTCAAAGTGGCAGATCCACGGTTTATTGGATTTTGCATTCTGAAAGGAACAGACTGTGGAGCGAAGGTGGTAGAGAAGACAAACCCTACAGAGCCAGTTGGAGTGGTTTGCCGAGTGGATGGAGTATACCAGGCGATAGAATGCAGTGAAATTTCCCTGGCAACAGCTCAGAAACGAAGCTCTGATGGACGACTGTTGTTCAACACGGGCAACATTGCTAATCATTTCTTCACTGTACCATTTCTGAGAGATGTTGTCAATGTTTATGAACCTCAGCTGCAGCACCATGTGGCTCAAAAGAAGATTCCATATATGGGTTCCCGGGGAGGGTTAATTAAGCCAGACAAGCCAAATGGAATAAAGATGGAAAAATTTGTTTTTGACATCTTCCAGTTTGCAAAGAAGTTTGTGGTATATGAAGTATTACGGGAGGATGAGTTTTCCCTGCTAGAGAATGCAGACAGAATGGGAAGGACAACCCTACAACTGCAAGGCATGCTTTGATGTCCCTTCACCATTGCTGGGTGCTCAATGCCGGGGACCACTTCGTAGATGAAAATGGTTCTCGCCTTCCAGCAATTCCCCGCTTGAAGGATGCAAATGATGTACCAATCCAGTGTGAAATCTCTCCTCTTATCTCTTATGCTGGAGAAGGGCTAGAAAGTTACGTGGCAGATAAAGAATTCCATGCACCTTTAATCATTGATGAGAATGGAGTCCATGAGCTGGTGAAAAATGGCATGTGAGTCATGTGCCAAGTTCTGCCACAACAGGGGACAGCTTTTTGTTTTTAACAGCCCAACTGTGAACCCACAACATACGTCCTGGAAGACTGAAGCTGGAACCTTCACAAGATTTCATTTTGCTCATTGAACTCTTAGAACTATGACAAACTTCCCAAGATCCAGATGACTGAACTTTAGATAGCATTTTTATGATTCTCAATTCATTGAAGGTCTTATTTATATTTTTCAATTTATCTGATTTATTTCCTAGTCAAGGAAAACATTTGCCATCTAGGAAATTTCTCATAGATCAAGTATAGCCAGGATGTTCAACATCACTTTACTTTGGCTGGAAGCTTTTGTTTTTGAAATTGTACATAGTAATAATATGTCATTGTATATGTCAGAAGGTTTTTATGGTACTAAAAGTTTGTTTTATTTTGTTAAGCATTAAACTTTTTAAAGAAAATAATTGAATGGTAAAATAAACTTACTTTCTTGTCTCTGGAAAAAAAAAAAAAAACAATCTGTATGGCATTGTCATGCAGAGAAGCTCACCTAAGTCACAGTATCCAATTTTTTATTCAGGTTTCATTACATAGCATAATTGATGAGCTCATTGGCCAGTTGGTCAGATTCAATCTTTTTTTTTTTATGTGTATTCATTTTATTTTTTTTAGATGAGGTGGGGTATTTTTGTTGTTGTTGTTTTGTTTGTTTTTTTGCTGGCTCAGGATGCCTTCAGGGCAGGTCTGCTAAGGCTTGAGGGTCTGGTGATCGAACTACAGCATCCTGATTGCTTTGTTGAAGCAGTCACTTAAACAACTGAGCTAATGGGCAGGCCCCCCAACAACTGAGCTAATGGGCAGGCACCCCAGATTCAATCTTTACCCCACGTTCTGCTCCCGGAGGGGAGTCTCATATCATGTGGCTGAGAGTCGCGGTGCTCTAATCCCTCAGTTGGATTTTCCCATGGGGAGGTCTCCTGGCCCGAGTCACTGCCTTAGCATAGGCAGTCTGGAGACCACAGTCACCTCCCTTCAATACGCAATGTGCTGTGGTCCAACAGACACTTCATGAGTACCACAAACCCTCCTGTCACACAGAAGGCACCCTCCGGAGAAGGACCAGGACACTCTCCTCCCTGCACACTGCCCATACCTTCTGAGCTGCCCCTTTATTTATCTCCCTTTGACTTATTCAATTCTGGGGGTAGAACACCCACCAGTGTAGATGGAACTTCAACATATCTTTCGGCATGTTCCACCCACCAGAGCTTAGTCATGCGCCCTGCTTACTGCGTGATCTGAGTGTCCCTGTGCCTCATAACACTCCGTAACTTTGGAAGAATGAGTGGATATTGGGCAACAAATAACAGTGGGTTACTCTGTGCTAAGCACTAACATTTTAAAATCTTTCCAGTCGGGTATGTGAAAGATAGTGTTTTGTCATTTTACTTTGCAGTTAGTTTAACTTACTAGAGAAAAAAAAATCTGCATTCTTTATTGGCCATTTGTCTTTATTTGACTATGATTTATTTTTCAGATTTTGGATTCATTTTTCCATTCATTTTCCAGAGAGATTTGGAGTGTTTTCTTAATCAAATGAGCTTTATTAGGATTAATGTCTCTTTTCTGTCAAAGCAACTTAAATAAACCAAAACATTGAGTTGAAAAATGAAAAACAGTAATACAAAATCTTATTTAAAGACAAGATCATTGTCACTGGGCTCATTGTTCCTGGCCCTTTTTTTCTTCTGATCCATTTTTTTAGGGTGACACATGGGTGGCTTTACCTGGTTTCTGTATTAGTAACTTTCCTGTTGCTGGCACAAAATATTTGACACCCCTAACTTGGAGAGGTTTGCCCAACTCATGGCTTCTGCCCCTGGTTTGCTGCTCCCAGGCAGAAGCAGGATGGCAGAGGGACATGGTGGGGGACAAAAGTTGCAGAAAGCAGAGGGGGGAATAGGAGAGGCTGATGCACCCTTCTGCTCCCACCCCCAGGACTGCCTTTTCTAAGTAGACCTGGTCTCGTGACAGCGCATTCAGCTATGAAGCCACTGAGGAGCACGGCGACAAGTCCTTCCTTCCAAGTTCAGTTCCCCTACTGGGTGCTGGGGAGAAGATAGCACCTGCGGGGCAGCTTGCTGCCCAGGAGAGGAGGCTGTCATGACTGGAGGCCCAGCAAGTGCTGTCCCTGTAGCTGTAGGTCTGGCAGCTGGCAGCTTCTGGAGAGGTCTGTGAACCCTGTCACCCGCCTGTGGCTGCACTGATTTACCCCCTCTGTGTCTTAGTGTGGATTCTCTCCAAAGCAGAGCCCATGTGACAAGGACCAGGGAGCTTGGTCACAAGGCCATACCAGGAAACTAGAGCAAAGGAGAAACAAGACTAAGAAGGAGGAAAGGCCAGGAAAAGGTGTGGTGCTGGACCTGCCAGATGACAGTGTAGTCTGGGGGCTCTCTAGGGAACTGAATAGAACTGCGAGGAACTGGGCCTTGTGCATCTAAAGGACAGCAGACAGAGAGATGTTCATCCACGGGCTCCTCTCATGCATCCCGTTGGGTGGAAGTGACCATGGGACTGTACTGGCCTCTCCCAGCCACCTTGGAAAACCCCTAAGCACCCACCACAGCCGCAGGTAAGATGACAGGTGTGTCGAGCGGGTGTGACCTGTGCCACAAACAGAACTGGCACCACGGCAGCTTGTTTTCCATGTGTAAATGCCTCAAACACATGCTAAGAAAATCAGCCGTGTTGCATTTTGGGTAGGCCTGTGCCCAAAGCAGCCCGTGCTTGAGAAATGTGAGCTATGTGGCACAGAGTGGGACAGGGAGTGGGGTGACTGGCAGGTGAGGCCCCTGAGTTCCCAACCCCTGGGGAGGCATGATGTGTCCCACAGGAGCAGGGTGTTCATGAGCCCAAGCAGGTGCTTAGGAAGAGGTTTATCTTGGTGCTGTTTGCTGTGACAATGCAGACAAGTAAGCTGCAGTCGGAAAGCACTGCGTACTTTAAGACGTGTTGTGTGTTGCATCTGAAATGAGGTCAGTTCGTGGGGATCAGAGAGAGGCACAGCCCAGGGGCTGTAGCAAGCTCAATCCTGATAGCCGGAAACTATGGGCCAAACTACTCCTCTGTCAGCTGCCGGAGTCACCCCACTGTTGGTGGTGAAAGGGGCTCACAGAGCATGACAGCCTCACCACGGCTTGGGGACCAGGTGGGAAGGCTTGGGTCACAGGGTCAGGGTGCAGCTCCTGAGGTCCCACTTCAGACTGGGTGACTTGAGACAGCACCTCATCTCCCCAGTCTCAGCTTCACCTGCACAGTGGGGAGCTGCTGTCACCTGGGGTTATGCAGAAGGAGGGAGGGGCGTCATGCTCAGAGAGTGGGCAAAAACTACCAGTCACCAACTCTTTACTGCCTTCACGTCCTGTCTTGGACCTGCACCCCTCCCAGGTGCCACCCAACACACTGGTGTGATCTTTCTTAGCGCCAGCTTGACCCTTTATCCTTTTGTTAAATTCTTGCCTTTCCAAGGTAGCTTGTTCCTTCCAAGATGAAGCCATGTGTAGTGGCACACATCTGTAATCCCAGCACTCTGAGAGGCTGAGGCAGGAGGGTTACAAGTTCAAATACAGCCTGGACACCTTAGAAAGATCCTGTTTCAAATAAATAAAAATAAGAAGCATTGGGGATGTAGCTTGATGTGAGGGCCCTCCGTTCAATCCCCAGTAGCACACACAATAAAACAAAACAAAATAAATCATTTTTTGAGGGTATATGTTTTATTGTGGAACATCCGGTAATTACCTCAGGTTCTTTGCATTGCTGATTTTACAGGATTTCATAGATGAGTGGGATTACTTTAAGAATAACATTTTTGTTTGAGGGGAGTCAAAGTATGCTGAATGTGTAGTTTGGTTCTTTTTATATTTTGTGTGTATGACATCAGAAAAATTATTTTGAGTATTTGTTCATATGCATTTATACATCTCGGGGGCCTGCCCCTTAGCTCAGTTCTTTTAGTGGCTGCTTCAACAAAGCAGTCAGGCTCAGGTTGTTGTGGTTCCATCCCCAGAACTCAAGCCAGCCAAACCTGCCCTGAAGGCATTCGGAGCCAGCTCCCCCACCAAAAAAAAAATTCTCCATTTATACATCTCTTCTTTGTTCCATCTATAAGAAATTTCTTTTTTGGTATAGTTGTTTTAATATGTGAATTATAAATATTCTGGATGTAGTTAGCTTAAATTATGAAATGAATATTTTCTTTCAAATGAGAAAGTAGAATATTTCAAGGCACACCATTATTAGTTTCCAAATGTATTATTTAGGCTCTGTCATTAGGCTTCATATTCATGCGTTGCCTTTGAAATGAATTTAAATTTTACAATGTGTTGGAGTTTTGTAATCATCTTTATTTTTTATTTTATGGGAATAAGACAAAATTTCATAACAAAATAATAAGAGAACAACCATAGTTACACTGTAAAGTACCTTGTTTCTGAGTGGCAGGATGCCCACACCTCCTAACTGCTCCCAGGCCTGGCTGTCCCAAGGGTAGGGACAGAGAAGCCCAGGCCCAGGGAGGAGGCCAGGCTCGAGGCCAGGGGACTCCCTGTGCCCACTTTCTGGATGCCCGGCACATTGTCCTCTCTTGGACAAGTTGGTTGGACTCCAGGTGGCGACCCCAGAAGACAGCCACCTACGAGTACCTTTACGCAAGTCCCAGCCTCAGCCTGAATTTCCAGAAACTCGTTCAGAGGGCTGCCAGGTAAACTTGCCCCTCACACCCTCCCTGCTGGTGTGGCTGCTGACAACGCAGGGGACGCAGCCCCTCGGCACCGGGCCCTCCCTTCCATCATGCTCTCACTCCTGTCTGGTTCATGTGGGATTTGCATCTCATTACCATATTCATCTTCAGGTTTCGATGCAACCCCTGCACACACTCACTGGAACACATACCTCTGGGCACACGTGTCCGTGTGCAGACACTGCTTCTCCACCCACACGTCCATGTCCCCTGCTAGAAGACTTTGTTAAAGCGGACAGGAGAGGCTGGCTGAGCCCACCGTCTCCTGCACCATGTCCCTCTGGGAGCCCCTAATTCCACGGCCTGCCGGTGCCTGGGCCCCTCCCCCGTTCTTTTTCTATGTCCTTCCTGAACTCAGCTCTGCCACCATGCTCTGCTGGGACCTTGTTATTTTTACAGCTGCAGGGAGCAAACTCCTGGAAAGGAAGAAGCCTTTGCTGAGAGGCCAGTGCCTCATGTCCTGAGCCGCTGCCAGCCCAGGTCTCCGGGGACGGAGTTGGAGCTCCATGGAATGGTAACAGTGGTCAGCCCAGACCAGCCCTGGGGCTGCCAGGAGGCCCTTCCCCGGCAAGCTGGCCAACTGTCCCCGCAGGGAGGGAGCATCCTGGGCTGGCTCTGGGCCCTGATCCAGCAGAAGTGGTGGCGGCAGCCCGAGGTAGAGGGTCTGCTGCTCAGCAAGGCGACAGGCAGCTGCCCAGCTTCCCCCGAGGCAGGAGCCCAGGGCTATATTGTCTGCGCCAACTCAGGGTAGGTAGGGTGGGCCACAGGACCTCGCTGGGAAGGAGCTGGCCCTCGGGCCTTTGCAAGAGGGCCGGGAGGGAGCTGTTCAGTGAGAGAGCAGGAGAGACTTGGGTGCTGAAGAGAAAAGCAGAGCGTGCTCATCGCTGGTGGCGTCTCCTGTCCGAGGCCACAGCCGACGCCATCCTGCTCAGGCTCCTGAGCCTCCTGCTCACAGACCTGCTAAGATGATGAAGGCTTCTGAGTCCCTTACCACAAACCGCCACCACATCAGTCCAGCCAGAGGGAGGCTCATCTGCCTGCCTGACCCCTGGCTTCAAAGCCCAGTGTGACGTCAGATGTTGCCCTTCCAGGGTGCCCCCCTCCTGCCAAGCCTCCAAACCCTGGGACTCTGGCAGTAAGGCTGGGCTGGGGAGGCGCCTCTGAGGGGTCCCCTGACACTCGCCCCATGTTCCAGCATGGGAATATTGCTGATTTCAGTGCAAATAACTCATTATTTCTCTTTCCAGCCCCAAAAGCCCCACACGTGGAGTTAATTCTGCATCCTGACACAGGACTAGTGCCAGCCAGGCCTGCGAGTTGCTCAGTGTCCTCTGGGCTTCAATGTTCCCACCACAGAGTTAATTAGTCCCCGTGAGCCTGGGGCCTGGGGAGGTCGCATCAAGCTGAGAACCCGAAGACCCAGGTTTCCCGTCTGCTCTGTCAACAGCTATGTGTGAGTTTCCTTGAACAGAGTCTGTTCCCTCTCTGGGCCTCAGTTTTCCCCTCTGCAAAATGACCATGCGACCCCATGTGACCTCCAAGGTCCTTTCCAGCGGCTCAAAAGTTCCGTGACATCCTGTGATGCTGACCCTCTGTCACAACCTAGCACCATCTAGAGTCATCCTGTGACACAGCCACCTACAGTATCCTATGATGGCCCTGGAAGGTGGTACCTGATGTCCAATGACATTTACAACAATTTACAGCATTCTAGGATGTTTCTTTTCTTTCTTTTCTTTTTTTTTTTTTTTTTTTTTCCTTTTTCCCCAAGTTAGGTGTGCTGGTTGATTACACCTGTAATCCCAACACTTGGGAGACTGAAGCAGTAAGATCACCATGAGCTCAAGAGGAAGGGAAAGAGGGAGGGAAAGAGGGAGGAAGGGAGGGCAGGCAAGAGAGAGGAAAGGAGGGGAGAGAAGGAGAGAGAGAGAGAGAGAAAGAGAGGGAGTCTAGGACATTTCTTGACATTTACAAAAATTCACAGTACACAGTGGCATTCTTTGACATTCCAGAGCATTTTGTGACATTCCTTGAGGTTCAGCCACACACTGTGGCATTCTGACCATGATATTCTGAGGTATTCTGTGACATTCCACATTTATACGAGGTGGGGCTTGTGTTTTCAAAAAGGCCTTTGGCCTGACATGGCTGGAAGAACCATCACTTCACGCAGCTACCCAGACACCCCGTCCCCTGAGGCCACTCCTGCCCCAGCTATGTGACATGTGTGGCCAGAAGTCCTTGACTACAGGCCTGTGGAATCATTGCATGGCTCCACAATCCTGCATGTTGGGGTTAGGCCTGGGGAGATGCTCTTGTACCTGAAAAAAAAAAAAATAATAATCTGCCACTAAAATATTCCAATTAATGGCACCTTCCTTCAGGATAAGGAAGTCTTCTTGGCAGGGCATTAAATGTAAGCACAGAAATCTTTTGACTTTTTTTTTTTTTTTCTATATTAGGACAGAGACTACAGGGTCTCACTACGTAGATCAGACTCAGTGATCCTCCTGTTTTCAGCCTCCCAAGCGCTGGGATTACAGGCGAGTACCACCTCACCCAGTCTCAGTCATTGTCCCAGTGCGCCCTGGAGGTGGGGCTGGCACAGCAAGCTGGGGATTGAACCCCTGCTGTTGTGCTCTGCCTAAGCAAGTGCTTTACTTCACAGAACTATCAGGCCAGCCCTTAAAAATTGGAGAAGGACTTTTTTTTTTTTTTTTTTTTAATTGGCTCAGGCTGCATTGAGGGTGGGTCTGGTGCAACTTGTGAAACTGGGGATTGAATTGTGGTCCCAAGCAGGAACTTTAAACAACTGAGCTAACCGGGAAGCCCCCAAAATTTTTTGACCTTTGGGAATGGCAATTTTATGTGGTTTAACCTAACACAATACAAAGAATTCTGATCTGGGAATCAAAGAGTCCCAGGAACAAACAGTAGTGCTGTGATTTGTGAGCCATGAAGCTGGCTCAGCCACTCCAGGCTCCACTGTCTACAGCCATACACAGTGAGAACAACTCTTGACAAGGGCCCACAGTAGTGCATTTGAGTAAGGCTACAAGCCTGGGCCCAAGTACGGAAGCCTTGAAGGTCTTCCTCTCCCAGAGCAGTAGTAAAACAGGTTGAAAAAGAGAACCTGGCATTCGGTCTCGGCCCAACTTCCTCTCCCTGGGATCTCTGAGAGAATGATTCTGATGTGGGAAGCTCAGCTCACCTACTGGAGTACGATCATCGAGTCAATAAGAAGGCCTTTTTGGCTCTGGTGGCCTGGGCTTCTCTGGCTGGAGGGGGAGTAGGGCAACAGTGGGAAATCTTGAGGTTTGGTCTCTGAACCCAGAATCCTGGAGAGTGGGTTACAATCACAGAGGAAGGAGCAAATCAGACCCCACAAACAGCTTCTCTCTAAGCACTGAGAGATGACAGGTTTGATCATAATGCTGCTCCTCCCTGGAGTGTTGGGACAGCCCCCAAGGATCTCACTAATAAGAGGGGTAGACTAGTACCCTAACCACCCAGCCAGGTGTACCCTATGGCCGGGACCCTCCATGGGCAGGAGGACCTCCTGAAAGGCAGGAAGGACCCAGGCTGGTAGAGAAACCTTGAGAAACCGCGCCCCCTGGTGGCTAGACTCTGACGTTGCAGTTCAGGGCTTCCAGGCTACAAAGGTGGCCTCTCACCTGTGAACCCGTGGCTTGGCCTCTGCAGAGAGAACACTAGGGTTAAAGCTTGGTGGAAAGGCAACTAACGCTGGTGCAAGGTCACAAAGCTGAAGGTCAGTAAAGGCCTTCCATGAACCTCTTGAACAAGTATTTGTTGAGCACCTACTATGTGCGCCTACTATGTTTTGGGCTCTTGGGCCCAGGGTAGAACAAAACAGGGTCCTTGTTCTGCCAAGAGCTCCTACAGTCCAGGGCACAAAGGCAGGCTGAGCACCTACTATGTGACAGCGTTTTAACTCCTGGGACTCCACACAACCATGGGGGTGACAAGTGTCTTCTTCATTTTACAGGTGAGGAAACTGGGGGCCATGTAGCAGTAAGAAGCAGAGATGGGAGTCGCGCTAGATATTGGGGACTCCCAAGTTGCTCACCCCACGAGGCCTGAGTAGGAAGATCCTATTTCTTTTCGGAGATGGGTCAGGGAGGCGGCTGGTGGGCTCTCAGCAAATAGGCATGTGCTGAGGCCTCACCCCACGAGTGCTGCTCACGAGAAGGCGGCATCCTGGATCCCGGTCATTGTTCTCTTTGTCCTGGCCTTCTCTTTGTCTGAGCCTCAGGGCTCCTCCTCCCAAGTGGAGACGCAGGCCAGCTGCCTGGAGAGCAGGGCCTGCCTGGCCGCCTGCTCATTAGAGCCCCGCGCACGCTCCTGAGGGGCGCCCACCCCAGGGTCTGGGCGAGAGTTTGACACAAATCTAAAAATAGCCACGGTTTTGTCCCTTTGTTGGAGAGGAGGGGCTGGCAAAGAGGCTGGGTTCCCCTGATGACCTGCCCACCAAGAACAAAGCCTTTTTTTTTTGCTTTTGCTCTGCTTCCAGTGCCCTGCAACCACAGCATGGCCTGATCTGCTCAGTCCATAGAGATGGAGCCAAACGTACTCCTGAGCAACGGCCTGGGGGCAGAGGCAGACCCCTGAGCCAAACATACTCCTGAGCAACGGCCTGGGGGCAGAGGCAGACCCCTGAGCCAAACGTACTCCTGAGCAACGGCCTGGGGGCAGAGGCAGAACCCTGAGCGGGACAGCCAGGCCCAGGCTGTGCTGCTAGCGCCCATGACTGGATGATGAGGGCTGTAGGCAAGGCTGTGCCGAGGGACGTTTTGTGTGGTATCCCACCACAAGGCATAGCTGGCAGGCAGGCTGATGGCTGTGTGGCTGGCCGTAGACTGGTGACCCTGGAGGTTGGTGTGTGATAAGGGTACTGTGCACAGGTGACTTCTAGAGGGACTGTATGGGTGGCACCAAGGAAACTGCAGGGCTGTATGTATGACACTGAGCCATGGGACAGGCGTGAACAGCTGAGATAGTGGGTGACTGTGGTTGTGCAGGTGACACCACAGTTGCTGGCTGTTCCAACAAAACTCACCGTTGGGCAGGTGACATCGTGTACACTGAATTGACATGGGACCGACTGTGCGGGTGATACTCTGTGTGACTGTTGTAGTTTTGGGTTTGTAAGGGAATACATTTAATATAAGACATATAATTTATAAGATTATTTTGTAATATTTACCCCAAAAGTCAAAAGCAGAAGAGTGCAGGAGCATTTGGCCAAGGATATAGCTAAGCACCACAGCACTTGCTTGGCAAGGGTGAGGTTGTGAGTTTGATACCCAGTAACTCCCTGCAAAAAAATGAAGAAGAGTACAGGAGATCTGTTCACATGCTAGAGACCCAAAAAATCAGCTGTGGGCTAGATCCCACTGCTGTGTCCTGCGTAAGTCCAGCTGGAGCCCAGAGCCCATGACGGTGTCTGCTGCACGTCTGTGTCAAGGACCTGCACTGGGAAGGCCCAAAGGCCAGTTTTTGTTTGTTTGTTTGTTTTGTTTTTTTTTATTTATTGGGGGGGCAGCTCAGCCCACCAGGGGGCGGGGCTGGCTGGCATGTGGTGCTGGGGGACTGAACTGCGGTCCCTGTGCTTTGCTAAGCTTGTTCTAAGTAGGTGCTTTAGACCACTGAGCCATCTCACCAGCCCTTTTTTTTTTTTTTATTTTTTTTATTTTTTTGCAGAACTGGGGATTGAATTTAGGCCCTTGCACTTGCCAGGGAAGCGCTTATTTCACTGAGCCATCTCCCCAGCCCCCCAAAGGCCAGTTGTAGAAGCTAGAAATTCTGCACCAGTGGGGTGAAGGATCTGTGCCAGCGGGCTGAGGGAACTGTACTCAAGCTAGGAAGTGACACTCGCAGTAAGGACCAGAGCTCTCCTGAAAAGAATCATAGCATTCTCAGTGAACGTGAGATCCTGAGCTCTCCAATAGTGAGAACAGCTGAGTTCATATCAGGGAAACCAGTGGAACAAGCTTCTCTAGGAGAATCGACAGGGCACCCCCGTCCCCTCCAGTTCTCTTGTTATGCTGTGGGTAACAATCCTCAGCTGGGCCTTTCACACCCAGCGCCATACTGACTCAGTTTGGCTGGGTGTTCCAGGTTGACCATGAGTCCACCGCAGTGACCGTGTTGGTGGCACTGGGAGAGGGAGTCGCCATGCAGGCAATGTCATAAGTATCAAGGAACCATGTGTAGGTTACCATGACAGCTCCTCAGGACCTTTGGTGGCCAATACAGACGCAGCCCCCATCCTGAAAATTGGGTCTCTCTCCTCTTGTCACTCGCTGCACTTCTCCTGGAGCCTCCTCTCTGCCCACTGGGGTCAGCAGGTGTGGCCACCTAGGACACATCTGCTCTGATGCAAGCGCAGGGGAAAAACTAGTCCAGAGGCAGGGGCTCCACACCCTGCTGTCCTGGACTGGCACAGGGAGAGAGGGCGGAGCGGAGGCTCTCGGAGGTGTTTCTGAAGGTGGCATTCAGCTTCTTTTCTTCTGTATCCTGGCAATCAAACTCTGGCCTTGCTCATGCTAAGCACATGCTCTTCCACTGAGCTACAGCCAGGTCCTTGGGTTCATTTTTAGAAGGGAGAACACAAGTCAGGCATGGTGGTGCGCACCTGTTATCCGAGTTACTTGGGAGGCTGATGCAGGAGGATCACAACTTCAAGCCCTGCCTAGGCAATCTGGCATTTGACAAGGACCCTGTCTCAGAATTAAAAGAAAAAAAGGAGCTGGGGGTGTAGCTCAGTATGAAGGCCTTAGGAAGGAAGGAAGGAAGGAAGGAAGGAAGGAAGGAAGGAAGGAAAGAAGGAAGGAAGGAAGGAAGGAAG
>NW_004524714.1:5910534-5919315 GCF_000260255.1 Octodon degus
AAGGAAGGAAGGAAGGAAGGAAGGAAGGAAGGAAAGTGGATATGTGTGTTGTGTCCTCTTAAAAAAGAAAGCAAGTGTGACTGACAGTTTTTTGTTGTTAATCTAAACATATGATTATGTGGACTCTTATGCCATCCTTTTGATTTTTCTGAACTTTTAATCTCTCAAATAAATGAAAACAACACATGCTTGTGACAGAATTTGTTGTACACAAAAGCTAACATTGATGTCAAGTGCTGAGCTGAGGGCTTTGTGCGGATTATCCCAGTGAGTAGCTGCTGCAATCCTAGGAAGAAGCATTGTTACCATCCTCCACTTCATGGGGGGGGGAGACAGGCTCAGAGGGGTCTAAGAAATCACCCTCTGCCCCACAGAGGGGACCAGGTTTTGAATCCAGCTCTACCTAGCCAAAGATTATCCACATAGGTTTACGTGATTCTTGCCCCTCTCCACCCAATGCTCTTAGGAAAACACAAACAAATAAGTAATAAAAATATAGAGTAAAAAAAAAAAATGCTCCCAGGTATAATCAGTATTTTCAGTTGATCATAGAGTCTTTCAGCTTTATATATAATTTTTACCTATTTACGTACGTGTGTGTGTGTGTGTGTGTGTGTGTGTGTGTGTGTGTGTGACAGGACGGACTCACATCATAACTTGGAAATGCAAAGGCTGGCTCTTTGTTTTGCCTCCCAGGGGCCCACAGTCACCAGCCGCAGGACCACCCGAAACTCTTGGTCTTGTGCGCTTCAAGTGGGAAGAGGACAGAGAGAAGGAGGGAAGGGCCTGGGAGGGGAGGCGTAGGAGGAATGAACATGTGTTTTGCATACCTCAACTCCTCACCAAGAATGTGAGCATTATGTACTACAAACGTGTACTGAGGGCTGGTGAGATGGCTCAGTGGTCTAAAGCACCTACTTAGAACAAGCTTAGCAAAGCACAGGGACCACGGTTCAATCCCCCAGCACCACATGCCAGCCAGCTCCGCCCCCTGGTGGGCTGAGCTGGCCACACACACACACATAAATAAATAAAAAATTTAAAAAAAAAACGTGTACTGATAAAAATAAAAATTTTAAAAAGCAACATGCAGAGATGCATGTAGTCGACATGATCTCCCCACCACTCAGCTTTTGTGGAGCGTTAATATTTTGTCCTTATGCTTCTCATCCTTTTGAGGAAGTAGAATATCGCAGATGTGCTTGAAGAACAAAACAAAACAAGGGCGGCTGAGCCAATCCAGCCTGCTCTGTGCCCTCTGTGGTCGCCCCGAAGAGCTTCCTTGCCCTGCTTTGTTCCCACTGACTGTGCCTGGATCTGGGAGTGGCTTAGGTGACCTGGGGGGGGCAGAGTTGGACTCTTGGGGTCAGTGCCACCATCTGTGCCCTCTGCCCTCTGCACATGTCCTTCTGTCTGGGTCCTCAGGCCACAGTGAGGTTGGGCAAATCCAGAGGGTGCCAACCTCTCTTGTTTCCACCCACCATCGCCAGGTGGAATCATTGCCTGGCAGAGCCCACCAGCCACACTCCACTTCTGGTCACTTCTCCTGCCTAAGTGGCCCAGCAGCTGGGGCTCTGACTGCTCGGGCAGGAGGCTCAGAGTCTCCCTCTGCTGGAAGCCGCCGCTGCTCAGGGGACAAGTTCGTAGGTATAGCGACCTGGGCTGCCAGATGAATCAACTCTGAAAGCTATGGTTCCACACAACAGCAATCATTTAATATCTCTGGTGGTTTCCCTATCTGGGAATTTGGGGGTGGCTGTCCAGGGCAGCTTGGGTGGACCTGCTCCTGAGATTTCAGCGGGATGTTGACTGGCTGGGCTGGGGCCAGAGGATCCACTCCTAAATTGGCTGATTCCCCATGGCTGGCAAGCTGGCCCCTGTCCATATGGGCCTCTCCCCAGGGTGACTTGGACCTTCTCACAGCAGGGTGACTGAGATACAAGAGTGAGTGTCCCAGAAGAATGTGGTGGCACACACTGTCATCTCAGCACTCTGGGAGGCTGAGGCAGAGGAATTACAAATTTGGGCTCAGTCCAGGCAACTTAGCAAATGAGCCGGAAAAGTAGCGCAGTATGAAGGCTTTGGGTTCAATTCCCAGGACTGCCTGGCTACCAAAAAAAGAAAAAAAAAACAAAGCAAAACATGACTAGGTAGAAGCTATATAGTCCTTACAACGTAGTCTGGAGTCACTTTGGCTGGATTCTATTTGCTGCAAGGTAGGCCCTGATTCAGGGCAGGGGACTGTCCACAAAGGCCCAGGGTATGAGATTTCACCCTGCCTGTCACACAATGAGTTAGCCTGTCACAGCTTATCAGATGAGAGTAGAAAACACAAGTCTCTTTGCTCTGACACAAGGGACAGTTGAGGACCCAGAGCAGTGGCCAGAGTGGCAACATTGTTTATGAGCTCCTAAGCTTACATTCCCATTGATCCCCCTCACAAAGAGGCCTGGAATGACCAGGGTGCACATTGGGGTGTTACAGGTGAGGCACCCGAGCTTTGGACTCTGATGGGCTCAGTGCATCTGCCCTTGGTGCCAGAGGAACATCGTGTTTACCTTCCAAGGCTATTTGTGACAAACAGACTTGAAAAGATAATCCAGGAGACAAAGGGACTCCACACCCAGCTCACAAGTCATGCCAATATTCGAAACAGCTCTGACTTAGTCTGTTCATGCTGCCAAAACCAAATTGTCCCCCTCCCAATAGCCCTGGGGCATAAACAGCAGATAAAGGTGCCAGGCAATGAGGAGCCGGGTGAGGGCTTCCTTCCTAGCTACATTCTGACATCCTCATAGGGAGAGGAGAGACAGGCAGGCAGGCAGGTAGGAAAGCAGGCAGACAGACAGACAGGCAGATGGATGGATGGTCAGACAGACAGACACTATAAACCACGCACAGTCCCAGATTAGGGCCCTGCCCTTATGATGTGATTAAGCGTAGTCACTCCTAAGGGCCCTATTTCTAAACCCCCAAACTCTGGCATACCGCAGGTGAGCACTCCAAGAGCTGAATTCCGAGGGCCACAGTTTTATTCACAGTGGATCCCTTGGAGACTTGCATTCCCCCAGGGACACCCAGTGAAGTGACCAAGAGCACCTCTCAGAGGCCAGCTACCACTATGCAGGTATGGGGCATGCTTGGGTGTCGTCTTTCCAAGACAACCAGAGAGGCTGGAGGAGAGATGGCTCCGTCTTGGGAGCAGTCACTCCCCTCAGCTGACATCCCTCTTCCACGCTGGGCCCCAGAGGGAAAGCAGGCCCCTCATCCCTCTTCGTGCTGGTGTCCGATCTCCTACTTGACATCCTCCCAACAGGCTGTCCCCAGTGTCGCACCTTCCTCCCGGCACTAACCACCTGACTAGATGTGTGACTGATAAATAAGAATGATGGGACATTGACCATTTTCTGACTGCCAAACCCTTTTTACTCATATTCTCCTTTCTTCTTTCTTCCTCCTTCCTTTCTTCCTATGTCCTTCCTTTCTGCCTTCCCATCGTTTCTTTCCTTCTTTCTCTTTTTGCAGGGCTGAAGATGGAACGCAGGTCCTCATGCACGCTAGCGAAATGCTTCAACCCGGAACTACATCTTCAGCCCCAAATCTTAGTTTTGAATGGTAGATGCTGACTATACCTTCCTCTTTCTATTTCTTCTATAACGTTCCCAACTTCCTTAAGACAGGTGAATGTTCTCAAACCCACTATTGTAAAGATCATGGACCAGAAATTTAACAAAAAGGGAAAGAAAAATCTCATTAGCAATTTTCAATATTTTGGTCCATTTATAGAGATTTTCACCCCAGCAATCCAAGTGAGAATATCTAATACGTATTGTTTTCGATTTTTCTTTTACTTATTTATTTCATGACGCTAAGGATCAAACCCAGGGTCTTCCTCACGCAGGGTAAGAGCCCTGCCACCGAGCTATATGCCTGAGGTCAACTTTACAGCAGAAAATATATGATGGGTTCTGTATGTTCTACGTTAGTAACACGAGTCTACTTCATTCTCTAAAAATGCTCCAGTATCCCAGAGTGCAGACTCTCTGCAAGTTCCTCTGAAAGCCACGCATCTTACTTGGAAGTATTTTTGTATTATCAGTAATGCTTTAGGAATCACTTCACAGGCTTGTCTCTACAGGTAGGTACCAGGGCTTTCATAAGGCGGAGTCTTCCAAGTGGAAGTGTGGAGTTGTATAATGTATATATATATATTATACCAAATATATCTACCAAATACCCGGCTTGTGCATGTATCTGCACGTAGTTGTGCAGATATTTTGGTAGATATTATTAAATCATCCCTTCTGAATATTAATTTATATTCCACCCAATAGCATGTGAGTGGGCTTATTCCCCATACCTTCTCCATGGCTGAATTGAATATTACATGTTTTAGTTTAGTAAATCTGTCACCAAAAAGTGGTTTTGCTCACATTTCAATTCTCGTTATTATTAGAGTACTTAAGCTTCGTCTACTTCCCTGCTATTTGCAACATGATTGAAACATTTAACCATATATTGAGACCATATTACTATTTGTTTTTTGTTATTGTTTGAGACAGGGTCTCACTATGCATTTCAGGCTGGTGTTGAACTCACTGTGTAGCCAAGGTGTGCCTCAAACTCTCAGCAATCCTCCTGCTTCAGCCTCCCAAGTGCAGGGATTACAGGCGTGCACCACCATGCTCAGCCATATTACTATTTGGTTGGCATTATTTGCTTATTTTGTGGGAACTCTTTGCGTGTTGTACATATTCTTTGTCTATAACATACATCATACAGATTTATTTCCAGTGAATTTTAAATCTGAGTTCTCTCACTACATAGAATCTTTCATTTTTATAAAATTAAATCCACAAGCACAAGGGCCTGAGTTCAATTCCCGGTTCCACCAAAAAAACAAACAAAAAATAAAATAAAATAAAATCCATTGAATTTCTCACCTCTACCTCTTCCTACTCCTACTCCTTCTTCCTCTCTCTCTTCCCCTCCCCCATCTCTCCCACAGGGTCTCACTGTGTGACCCAGGCTGGCCTCCTGCCTCAGCCTCCTGAGAAGCTGGCACACACTACCTCGCAGGTGATCATTTTCCTTAATGACACCTAGACTTTATCTTCTCCCTTGTCCAAAGCCTTTATGATGTTGAGACGGTCACTCTCTCAATACGAGTGGGTCTTACTTTGAGAACGCTGCACCACACTGCAGGTGATTGAAGGAGCTCCTCTCCTGCCATCCCCGCACGGGGCAGGGAACATCCCAGAGGGTACAGAGGAGGCTTTGGACCCCGCAGTGATGCTCTCTGCACAAATAAGCTGAGCGCCTGGGACCTGGTCCTTTGGAACAAGGCATCTTAAGAAGCCCCAAGGAAGAGCCTGTGGAGAAGCTGCCCATGCCAGCAGCTGCCAGGCCTCCTCCTCTTCTCTGGCTTTGGTGGCAGTGTCCACTCAGACACACGCAGCCATTCCCAGCCCAGAGCATGGACACAGACAGCCACCAGGCACCGTGGAAATGCACCCCATGAACACGTAGAAGTGTGTACCTCCGCACGCCCTCATGGGCAAGTGTCATCATTGTACAGCTAAAGGGTGCCCACGTGGACAGACACGGGCATGCATGTGCACAACTACAAGCAGATACGCGTACAGGCCGGGTCACAGGGCAGCGTGTGTGAGTACATGCAGACATGACTCTATTCCATCCCCCATCAGAACCACAGCAGGAAACAGTCCCAACTCAGACTCAGCTGGGGCCCATCAGAAGGTAGGGCAGGGCCAGGGACACTGAGATGAGGTAAGGAAACTCTCAGAGGTGGCACTAGCAGAAGGAGCATTACTGACTCTGGCCCTCAGGGGTTCGAGGCCTGAGAAACGGCAGGAACTAGAAAGATCTGTCACCTTGGAGATCAGTGCCGGGGAGAAGACCACGCATCACTGCCACCCGCCATCTGCAGCCTGTCCTGCCTCCCAGCCCACCGGCCGGCAAGAGGGCTGCTTGGTGCAGCCTACGGGGTAGGCATCTACTGGGCAGAGCAGGTGGAGAGTGGCTCTGCAGGGCAGCAAAGGCTGTGTACCTGGGACCCCCATGGAGATGCCTGTAAGGCACACAGTGACTCGGTGCAGGCGCACACAGCTGCTCAATGTACACAAATGCGTATGCACACTCCAGCACCTGTACACAATACAGAGCCATGCACACACGGCTTCACGGCCCGATCCCACATATGCTTAGGGAAAAGGCTGCAAGCAATGCCTTGGGTGCCCTCGAGGGTGGGCCAGAGATGAACCCCCTTCCCCTCCCCCCATGCTTCCCACATCTCCCCTTCCCCCACATCAAGCCCAGAGCCAGCTCTTTGCTGAGCTCTTTGTTACTCTTGGCAAAGACCAAATCCCAGCAGCACAATGGGCCGGCCAGGCCTGCACAAATCACTCGCTCTTTGGGGGCCTTTCAGAGGCCTAGTCCACTTGAGTGACAGCTGAATCAGATCCAGCCTGGGGTGGGGGGCTCAGCTGGCCCCACAGCTGCAGAGCTGGGAGGTCTCCACTGCCTGACTCCCACCTCCACGGCCCCCTCCCCACCCCACCAACTTCCCTAATTCCATCCAAAGCCTCTTTCCTCCCCCCCCCAACATCGGGCACACCACCAGATTCTGTCCTTTTCACCTTCTTAGCCCATTGCTGCCAGAACTCTCACCTAGGTCTCCTCTTCTCCCACCTGGGCGGCCCCAGGAGCTACCTGTCTCCAGGGAGCCACCTGCCCAGCTGAGAGGGCCTTCAGCAGCAGCATCGAGTCATTTTCCCTCCTGTTCAGACGCTTCCGTGGCTTTCCATCCCACTCCAGAAGTCTCCACTCAGCCCCAACACTGGTTGCCTTCTGGTCCCTGACCCCATTCCCAGCCTCATGGCTCACCAGCGCCCTCCCCAGGCCATGCTCAGTGTTGACTCGCTTGACCTCCCCGGAGCTTTGGCGAGCTGGGCTGCAGAGTCTCTTCTTCTCCCTTGGACCTATCAGCTGACACTTTGCAAACCGGAGCTTCCAGGACTAACTGTGGGGGATCCAGCATTTTTTCCTTCCTTTCCAACGCACTGTGGATCCAAACAAATACAACAAAAATGAGCTACTAGTTCGATCTCCTGTGTGTCATGCTGGCCTTGCCCCCCGGGGTGTGATGAGACTGAGATTGAGACTGGGGCGTCTGTAATCCCAGCATTTGGGATGTTGAAAATAAGAGAATCACTACAAGTCCGATGTGTGTAGTGAGCCCCTGTAGAGCCTGCACTAAATACAGAAAACAATAAAAATTTTTAAAAAATTATTTTAAAAACAGCTACTAGAAAGAAAAAGAAAGAAGTAAAATGCAAAACACTCACTTGCCATGTGACCCAACAATTGGGCTCCTAAATTAGTGACTCAAAGAAATGAAAACAGGTTCACATAAAAACCCATCTCTGCGTATTTTCAGTGCTTTGACCCATAATTTCCAGACTGGAAACAATTTCAAGGTCCTTCAGTGGTGAATGGACAAACTGTGGGGGCCAAGCGAGGGGACAGCCATGCAGCGACATAAAGGAAAGAGCTTCTGACCCAGGACATAGGTGGATCACAATGGCTTCATGCTGGGGAAGGAAGCCAGACACACAACCTACATTCTGCCCAGATTCCCCCGCACGGGCTGAGCATGTCTAACCTGAAAATTTGAAGTCTGAAATGCTCCAAGTTTGGAAACTTTTGGAGCACTGACGTGATGCCACAGGTGGGGAATTTCACACCTGATCTCCTGTGACAGGTCACAGTCAAAATGCAGGTGTGCCAAAAAGATCGCATCTAGTTACCTTCAGGCTGTGCATGTAAGATGTGTATGCGGAAGGGATTTTGTCTCCAGCCTAGGTCTTATCCCCAAACAGCTCATTATATACATGCAAATATTCCAAAATCTGAAATGCCCTTGGTCTTAGGCATTTCAGATAAGAGATAATCAACCTGGATGACATTTTAGGAAAACACAAAACTGAAGGGACAGAAAACAGCCTGGGCAGCTGCTGGAGGTTGAATAGGAAGGGGTACTCCTGGCCAAGAAGCTCCAGGAGCTTTAGGGGCTGATGGGCATGCTCTGTGTCTTGACAGTGCTGGGGGTTATGTGATACGGTATGGTTGTTAATGTTCATAGAAGTATACGCTCCCTAGAGCAGATTTTATAACACATGCATTAAAAGTGACTTTCTTTTTAAAAAAAATACAAGTTCCAGGGTTTCTTTTTTAAAAATCTTTTTATTTATTTGGTACAGGGTCTTGCTACACAGCTCAGATTTGTAGCAATCTCCTGTCTCAACCTTCCCAGTGCTGGGATTACAGGTGTGCACCACCGTGCCCAGTTTTGGGGGCTGGCACGACAAGAGGCCAGAATGGCACGTGGTACTGGGGATCGAATCCAGGTCCTTGCACTTACCAGGCAGGTGCTTAGACCACTGAGCCATCTCCCCAGCTGCAGCGCTTTTTTTTTTTTATTGTGGTAAAATAAACAATCATAAGCTTGACTTTTACATCCCTTTTCAGTGCGCAAGGCAGCAGCATAAGGTTCTTCTGAGCGTGTACATCTTCGGCCTTTTGCACATTAAGTACCTTACACTGTTGCAACCATTGTTGCAAGCCATTTGTAGGACAAGCCCATTCTCCCCCACTGAACACATGACCCTGTTAAGCATTAACTGTCCAGTCCCCTCACCGGGCACCCCTGGTAATTTCTCTCCCATTTTTAGAAATGTCAAGGGGCCGGGGAGATGGCTC
>NW_004524714.1:5920075-5923055 GCF_000260255.1 Octodon degus
AAAATTACTCCAGCAATTTGCTGAGCATGTCCTCTCAATTTTGTTACCCATCTATGTGGTTTGAATTTTGGGTACTGGCTTGGTTACTTTCATCTCATTGCTAAGTCAAAACACTTGACACCCAAAATTAAGGAAGGAAAGGTTTATTTAGCTCACAGTTAGTGGAGGTTTCAGTCCATACTCGGCTGGCTCCAAGGCAGAGCACCACATGGCAGAGGGCAGCAGTTCATGGCAGCAGAAACCAGCAAAGAGCAAAGGGGGGCAGCTGCTGCAGCAGCTAGCCGGCCTCTTTGCCCTCCCTACATCTGCATGCAGATTATCAACCCCAGGGCAAGTGTAGCACTCACACCCATAATCCCAGCATTGGTTCAAGAATCAGTCACAGGCTGGGGAGATGGCTCAGCAGAACAAGTGCTTCCCTGGCAAGCACAAGGGCCTGAGTTCAATCCCCAGTTCCACCAAAAAGAAAAAAGAAAGAATCAATCACAAACTCTAGAAGCCACCTCATGATTGCATGAGGCTTTGGGGGGACAACTAGATTCAAACCATAACAGGTACCAAGACTGGGAGGGTCAGTCATCTGGCGATCTTTGGATTTCCTGAGCCCCTTGACCAGATTTCTTCTCCTTCCCAGTCCACTCCACAACCCCTGGGCTGCACCCCAGCAGGCATAGATAGCCCATTTGGGCTCCTTAGTTCCTCAGGGTAGAACCAGCTTGGTGTCTCTATCTGAAGCATTGGGGCTGGGACCAGAGAAAAGGCAGCTGAGCGAGCCCATCCTCGTGTGTCTTGCAGGGGAGCGACAGGAAGGGCTTGAAGCCACGCCTCTCTGGCTCCAAGTCCATGCTCTTTGCTGTGCAGTACATGCAGCGAGTGACAGAGTCCCCTTGTCTTTGGCCTCCAGGTTCAAAGCAAGATTCAAGGCTGCTCCTCTCCACTTGTCACATTCAGGACACTTGGGACCTGCAGAGACCTCCAGCCACTTTCAAGGTCAACAGAGAGCTACCCAGTCACAAGGACTAATCATTGCCTGCCTTGTGTGTGCTGAGGCTGTGGACACACAGGTGGTCCATGGTGATCATGGGTGGCACCACGTGGGCATGGAGGGTTCCCATTTGTGTACACACATGTATGTCTGTGTGCTCTTCACATAGTTCAAAATTTGATTTTTGTTTCTCTTTCTTTCTTTCTTTCTTTCTTTCTTTCTTTCTTTCTTTCTTTCTTTCTTTTTGAAAGAACAGTTTTCTCTTTACAAAGACCAGGGGTCAGGCAAGAAGGTTTTAAAGAATGTACAAAGTTTAAGTCTCATTCACAGAGGCTGTCCTAGCACCTGAGTTTCCAGGGGTTATGGAAAAACTTAAAAACAGGAAGAAGGAAGGAAGAAAGGGAGGGAGGGAGGGAAGGAGGGAGGGAAGGAAGTAGGGAGGGAGGGAGGAGGAGAGGAAGGAAGGGAGGAAGGAAGGAAGGAAGCTGAAATAAAAACACTTTCCCACATGTACTTGAACAATTACAAACTTAACCCCAGACTGGACCATAAATGCATGTTTTGATATACACCAACAACCATATACTTATAACACACACACACACACACACACAATAATTATTGTTTTCAGTAAACCAAGCATTGTGCTAAACACTTTATATGCATTACATTAGTCTTTGATAAAATCAATCAAGATGTTCATTATAACTTTCATCCCCATTTTATAGATGAGAAAAATAAGGCTCAGGGAATTGAAGAGATTTGTTTCAGGACCTAGGAAGTGACTGAGCTGGGATTCGAACCAACTTCAGTGGGTAAAAGTCTAGAGTCAGACTAAGTAATTACTGGGCCGTTTGCTAACAGACAGTTGTAAGCATCACATGTACATACATTTACACACATCCCATGTATTGACACACAGATGCACACACGTAGGTATACAAGTGCACATGTGGGTGGTGTTCCTAGATGACATACTTGTGCACAGAGACACAAAGACACACACATACACATAAACACAAATCAGATAGCAGTAGACTCACAGACACACCTATCAGTGTCAGCCTCGTGCAACTGCCCACAATGGGCTTACTGATGTGATCGTGCACAGAGCTAAGTTATAAGCAGTTCCCGGTCCTGGCACTGCCTTCCATCCCCTCACTGCCTGGCCTGTCCCTCTAAGCAGGTAAGAGCTTGGGGGCTGGGCAGCCCTGTGTAGAACCTTGCCATCTGGTGGCTCAGACCCTCCAGGGACAGGCTGCTGCCTCCCACCCCCACCCAGCAGGTAAGCAGAGCCACCCTTGGGGCCAACAGCACAAAACACCACACCTGGGCTCCTCTCAGGAGAGGCTGAGCTCAGGAGACCTCCAGGTGGCGGCCACAATGGCACCCCCAGCTGCGGCCCATCCTCCTTCCTGCTGCCTCTCCAGCTCCAGGTATGGGTCAGGAGACAATGACCTCCACCTCTCCTGCCTTAGCTTCTGCCAGGGACAACTCAGCCCAGTGCTCATGGAGGATGGAGCAGAGCTGCCTGCATACTGACATGGGGGCAAGGACAGCTTTCTGCAGTGAGAGTTGTCTCAGCTGAGCTCCTCACCTGGAGGCTGAGCAGCCATGGCTCAGGGTGAGAGAGAGAGAGAGAGAGAGATGCCGCCTGAGGCAGCAGTGCTAAATCCTAGAAATTAGAGAAAACACCATCTTTAGGGGCCTGCAACTGATTTATTCATCAGGCCAGGCAGCAATGCAAAGGAGATAGAGTGATCAAACCCATTGCTTAGGGATACTTTATCCTATGAGATGGGGCCTTCCGGGGCAGCAGGGAAGAGCTCAGAGTGACCAGGACCAAGGCAGCTACTAAGTTCAGGCCTCCTTCTGTGGCCACTAGAGCATGGGGTACAGCTGTAGATGCTGTTGCAGGCCCAGACACTGGCTCACTGGCCTGTGGCCACCAGACTTTGTCCAGTCAGAGCACTGGCAATGCCTGGCCTTGTGAGA
>NW_004524714.1:5923580-5925779 GCF_000260255.1 Octodon degus
AACTGCCTGCTGACCCTCTCTGGCCAGCCCTAAGGGAGCAGGTGGTTCTAGACATATACTGGGCTGTGTCCCCTAACACATACTGCTCTAAAGGGTGCTAGGATTGGGATCAGAGGAGTCTCTCTGACTCCCCCTTAGGGGTCCTCCATAACACCACCTCCCCTTTATCAGTTAGGGCTGGCTGCCACTATCTCCCCTGCCCAAAGCCTTGCTCATGGCTGGAAGGCAGGCAGCATGTGGTTGGGAGTGAATGGGTCATTCCTGCTCTCAGTGCTAACAGAGCCCCATAGATCAGCCCCTAGGGAGACTTGGCCCAGTATCAGCTTTGGAGTTTTATTATTGTTTTACATGGTACTGGAGACTGAACCAAGGGGAATGCTACCACTGAGCTACATTCTTAACCCCTTTGTTAACTTTTATTTTGAAGAAGAGTCTTGCTGAGTATTCATGGCTGGCTTCAAGCTTAGGATCCTCCTGCCTCAGCCTCTCAAGTAGCTGGGATTACAGCTATGTGCCAGTAGGTCTGGCTACTCTCTGTCTCAGAGATCCAGAATAAACTCCCCACTCCGGTGGGAACTGGGTATGAGGAGGCTGCATGAAAAAAGGACTAAATCACTATTCAGATAATTCTCAATTCAAATTGCTGCTCTACTGCTGTGTGCACTTGAACAAGATGCTCTCTGTCACAGATCTTCAGGCTTTGCATCTTTAAAATGAGGGAAATGATGCCTACAACGCAGGCCCGTTGGGCATATTAAATGAGATGATATATGTACAGCATACAATGGTGCCTGCCATCTAGCAGACGCACTTGATAAATGTTCCAGTCTCCCAGCTGTTAGCTCCAGCACCCAGGACAGCTCCCCAACAGAGGCTCCTTGGCTGCTGTCCGCGGTGCTGATAAAAGATTCCAAAAGCTCCCACGCTTCCCTCCACCCTTGGCGACATCCTTAGAGGTCTCAAGGATCAAGGGAGGGGGATTCATAGTGCTCTCACAATTTTTTCTTAGACATTTATCACCAAACTCAAAATATAGCTGTAGAACAGAGGCTATTGTTCCCATGGTGGGTAGATACATTTTCTTTTTCCTCGTAAAATTCCATTGCATGCTTAATAAGAAGAGTTATAACAAGGACAACAGAGAACAGAACACAGTGTTTGCTGACCACTGATTGCTAACCAAGCTTTCTCTTCCCTACAGTCTCATAAACCACTGTCCAGAAACTGAAAACTCATTACCTCCTCTTCTGTTTCCATGTCTAACAATGTGCAGAAAGAAGGAATGAAGGAAGCACCAGGATTCGCGGATCTCTGAGCTCCCAGCCACCACCCCAGGCTGGAATGTGTTCAAAGTCTCGATGATTCCCGACATATCTTCCAGCAGGATGAAACAGCTTCACTCGTGCCAGGAAAAGGGCCCAGCTCTTAGATTCAATCCTACTTGGGTCTGGGTTCCATCTCTGTTATTCACCAGCTTTGACTTCTCTGAGCCTAAGTTTTCTTACCTATAAGGTGAAATTCATACCTGCACCTCTTTCATAGAGCTTTTGGGAGGACCAAAGATGTTTCTTCACACATATTTAGCAGCAGCTCAGTAAATGCTCTCTAAGGTGATTATATTAGTATTATTTGGGGCATCTGAGTCTCTCCAAAAGGAGACATCAATCCCTTTTGTGTCCCAACTATAAAGTCAGCTATGGGATCTTTCATGGTGGGGGTTCCCCTGGCAGGCCTGGATTTCTTCCCACTCCCATGCCCTGCTGTACTCCTTAGAGCAAAAGCTTCTCCATATTTATTTCTGTGTTTGGTATAACACTTCACACACACACACACACACACACACACACACACACACCTTTCTGCTCTCATCCATTCTGATTGGTTCAACTCTACCCTGTCTGAATCTTGCACAGCTTGGTTGAGTTGAGACAGACAATAGTCCTGGGCAGGATGGCTCAGCAGTCACTACCACAGCATTTTTGGAAGTGACTTAACCTCTGAGTCCTGTTTCCTCAACAGCAAAATGGTGATGACAGTGCCTCCCTTCTTGTGAGATTTGTTGCAAGGACAAAGGAGAAGCTGTCTGGGACAGCTTAGCATAGATGTGCATGATGAGGTCCCATAGCCTGTTTGCCATTTCTGCTTTTCTTGGTTTTCTGCTATGCTTTGTGAGAGGAGCTCTGCCTCTTCCCCGACATG
>NW_004524714.1:5925994-5930508 GCF_000260255.1 Octodon degus
TACATGTGCATAAAGGTGTGCATATGTGGACCTGTGAGTGTGATCATGCCCTTACAGAAGGGCATGTGCAATTGGTCTGTGCATCAATGTGTGCAAATGGGAAACGGTTGTGTGCATATTGCCACTGCAGGACCTGATGCCAGCTGTTTAGCAGTCAGTAAGCTTGGATGGTGCCTGGCAATTCGCAAGGATGCTGATTGCTGGCACCTACCGCTCTGAGCGGTGTTGCTAGCCTGTCATTTGAAGAATAGCCATGCTTCAGTGATCCCAGAATCTGCTTGTTCAGAATTTTTCATCATCTGACTTAGGCATGATGAAAACATTGGCCAAGCAAACCAATAGTACTAGAAGGATGGTTAGCTTCTGTAGGAAAAAGTTTTGCAATACTTTTTAAACAACAGTACTCAATTTGTACCCTCTTGTTTACAGAAAATGCTTAATTACCAGTGATCTTCATCTGTTCATTAAAGCAACCCTTGTAAGAGACGGTGCCTTGACAACATGGGGTTAGTCATTAATTCACATTAATTTGAAAATAATACAATTTTGCAATGTCCCATAATTCAGGTTTATCACTAATTCACAAAAACCCCTCATTAATCCAAATCAGGAAAGTTCTATTATTTAACAGCAATATATGCTATTCTCGAGGGAAATAATTGCTATGTCACTATTTAGAATTCAGTATTTACAGCGCAACACAATAACCTCTTCATCAGAACAGGATGAGGTTTTTTCTTCCTTTTCTTTTTTTCTTTTCTTCTTTTCTTTCTTTCTTTCTTTCTTTCTTTCTTTCTTTCTTTCTTTCTTCCTGGTGCTGGGGATTAGAACCTCACACTTGCTAGGCATATGCTCCACCACTGAGCTACACCACCAGCCCGGAGTGGGAGTTTTTCAAGGCACTTAACCATTGTTTCATCTGGTCCCATTATGGCTCCCATCTGTCAAAAGGGAATGAATGCTCATAATGAAGTAAGCAGCAGCTCGGGTTCACAAAGCCAATGAGCAAAAACAGCCCAAATCAAATCCCAGGGGGCTGGGCAGGAGCCTGTGGTAAAGCACTTACCTAGCATACATGAGGCCTCAGGTTCCATCCCCCCCCCCATCACCACCAAACAAAACCAAACAGAATGAAATCCAAGGGGTCTCAGCAGCCTCTGCTTCTCAAATCACAGAGAGATGTCCCAGAAAAAGCCCCAAGGAACTGACTCCCTTGGCCGGGGGATCAGGAAAGATATCATAGTTCTCAGCAGTCTGTTGGTTCATCTACCCCAGGGAGCTGTACCAGGAGATGATAAGAGGTAGACAGGAGTTAGCAGCAGGAAGGAATCCCTCGACGACTTCTTTCCTCCCTGCCTCCATGTTCTCCCCACCTCAGATGCATGCTAGGCCTGGTGCTGAGCACCCAGGAGATCCAGGTCCCCTTGTGAGTCTGGGGGCTGCACTTACAGGCCCCACAGTCTAAGGAAAAGAGTGAGAGATAAGCACAATTATCCCAACCAGACTGACCTGGGATAATTAGGTCAGGGCCAGCTATGGGAGATACAGGGGAGCCCAGAAGAGGACAGACAGTGTGGCTCCTGGGGCGAGTGTCGGGAAAGAGCAAGAGATGGAGCTGAGCGAGCCAGGTGAGGTGTTAGAAGCCAGATTATGTCGTCTCTAAATTTGTATGCTGAACTAGTAGGCCCCAGCATCTCTGAATTTGACTATATTTGGAGAGGGGGCTTTCAAAAAGTAATTAAATTAAAATGAGGTCATTTGGGTGAGGTCAGATCATCTTTGTAAGCAGGGGAAGTTTGGTCGAAAACATGTGCAGGACAGAAGCAGTGTGAAGATGCAGGGAGAAGCTGACCAGTTGTGAGACGAGGGACAGGCCTGGGGCAGAAGCCACCAGCCCTTCTAACATCTTGATCCCAGACTTCCAAGCTCCAGCATGGTGAGAAACACAGTCTTTGCTGCTTCAGTCACCCTGTCCTCAGGCCCCTGCCAGGGAAGCCAAGCCAATTGTCACTTGAGGGTAGAGCCTGGCATGTTGGGAACTGCAGGTCTTCGGGTAGCTGTAGGCTGCCACTGATCAGGGAAGATGGGAGACAGATCCTGGGATCTGAGGATGAGACCTGGTCTACCAGGAGAAAGACTTTAGATGTTTCCTACTATCTTTCCATGCAACAGAGAAACAGAGCTGGTAAGTCAAAGAGAAGCAGATCTCTAACTACAGGTACCCAAAGGAAGAAGGGGAAAAAAAGCCAACAAGACCACAGCCCTGTCTTAGGAGTGGCCCTTTGTGGCTTCTTGGCACACTGCAGAGAAAGCCGCACAGTAAACAGGCTATGCAGACTGTTAAGCCTGGGTTTGAATTTCTAGCTTCACATTTTATTAGTGCATGATTGATTTTCTCAGCTAACACCAGTACACTGGACACCTACTATGCACCATGCATGGTTCCAGGCACTGGTAGCACATCAGTGCTAAAAAGAAGAACTCCCCACATCTTGAGCTTCCATTCTGCCCTCCACAGTAACCAGATTCACAAATTCACATATGCAACATCTGGCCATGATGAGGGGTGTTATGTCAAGAAACAGAAGAAAGAAAGCACCCTCAGAGAAGAAAGACATTTTTCCAGCTCAGGTGGTGAGGGCCACAGAAGAAAAAGGTGGAGGTGGGGGATGGATGGGAGAGGGGCAGGAGGCTCAGACAATGGAGCAGCAAGGACCCAGCATGTATGCGTCCTCTCCTGAGGACTTGCGGGAGGCCATCTGGGCAGCCAGCAAGAGGGGGACAGTGATAGCTGATGAGGCAGTTAGGGCCCACACCAGTGGAAAGTGCAGTGGACAGGCTCTCCAGCCTTGCCAGAGAGCAGAGGCCAAAGATGCCACCAGCCCCACACACCAATGGTGAAAGTGACCAGACTGTCCCCTAGAGTGATGGAGACAAGGCCCGTCTTGAGTGCACTGAGGGGTGAGTGGGAGAGGAAGGAGGGAGACTGTGGCTTTACACAGCTCTTCCAAGAAACAGTTGGGGGTTCGAGCCCCAGCGTGCCTTGCCAGCCCCGCCCCTAGGGTGCACTGAGACAGAGATTGAGACTGGGAGTGGTGGCACATGCCTGTGATCCCAGCTCTTGGGAGGCTGAACACAGGTGGATCACTGTGAGTCCAAGCTGCGTAGTGAGACCCTGTAGATCCTGTACTAAAATACAAAAAAAGAACCAGTCGCTGTAAAGGAGCACCAGGCACACATGGTCCTCTGAGGGGCAAGGGCTTGGCGAGGCTCACTTCCGGGGAAACTGTCCCGTGTCTGGATGACCACGGACTGGATCTGCGTGGAGGGAGAAAGGGTTGATCAGGGAGGGGAGGAGAGGACTGCAGGGGTCAGGCCCTCGAAGGGTACAGGGGACTCTGGGGCTTCCGGTGAATGGGGCAAGTGGAGGAAGAGAACAGCAGAGGCAGGACATCTCAGAACCTGGGGTGGGTGCAGCCCGGGGAGTCCTGGGGCTGGCTGGGAACGCAGATGTCCCCTTCCAGGAAATGCAGGAGCTGGTCATACACCACAGGCAGTGTGAAGCAGGCCGTGCTGGGGACATCTGTCCAATGGAAAGTGGCATGTATTTCCCTACAAGGGCCTTTTTACTTTGTTTTAAATCCAGAGAGTCTGTTGTTTGTGTTCTCAGTGAAATAAGAAGGGGATGCCATCAGCTCTGCAGGAGGAGGAGGAAAAGAAAAAAATTGAAGGGAAAAGGAAAGGTATAGAAGAGTCCTCCTGGAGGCAGAAAATAGTCTTGAGCTTCTTTTTCTGGGAAGCACCAAACGGCGGATGACACTGGTACAGCGGCAGGGCCGGGGCCCCGGGGCCTGAGCGTGGGAGGCTGCGGCAGCTCCCACCGAGCAGTGGCCTTCGGCAGCGGCCTTCGAGGTTGCGCGCACAGCAGAGGCTGAGGTCGGGGCCTAGGTAAGGCCTTGCAGCGGTAAGGCCGAGGACAAAGAATGGATTCCTGTCACCAAGCTGGGCCGGCCTGCCAAAAACACAAAGATCAAGTCCCTGGAGGAAATTTATCTTTTTCCTTACCCATCAAGGAGTCCGAGATTATTGACTTTTTCCTGGGCACATCCCTCAAGGATGAAGTTCTGAAGTTCATGCCTGTGCAGAAGCAAACTCGTGCTGGCCAACAGACTAGGTTCAAGACATTTGTTGCCATTGGGGACTACAATGGTCATGTTGGCCTGGGTTGAAGTGTTCCAAGGAAGTAGCCACTGCCATTCGTGGGACCATCATCCTGGTCACACCCTCCACTGTCACTGTGGAGAGAGGCTACTGGGAGAACAAGATTGACAAGCCACACACGGTTCCTTGCAAGGTGACGGACCACTGTGGCTCTGTGTTGGTGCGTCTGATCCCTGCCCCCAGAGGCACTGGCATCATCTCAGTCCCTGTGCCCAAGAAGCTGCTGCTGATGGCTGGTACTGATGACTGCTACACCTCTGCCAGGGGCTGCACTGCTACTTTGGGCAACTTTG
>NW_004524714.1:5931262-5943406 GCF_000260255.1 Octodon degus
GGTGTTAAAAAATACTCCAATGTGTGATGTGATTTTGCATTTCTGGTTGAAGAAAAATTACTGCAAGAAGGTGGTTAATTATTTCAAAAAACAAATTCTATGAAATAAAATGAAAATAGACTCTTTGTCCAGGGAGAAAGTAAGAAAAATAAAAGGGTGAGCCACTGAGAATGCTCCCCTCTAACTAGAACGTGACTGCTTCCTCCATAGTGGATACATGAGGAGAGGCAGGTAACCCTTAGGCCACAGACACCTGGGTAAGAGAGCATAGGACAGGAGGTAGAGGACAGAGGTGGGGAGCCAGGGAGGAGGCTGCGACTGTCCACGAGGACATGGTTGCAGTCTGGGTTCTCAAGGGGATAGATCTAATACAGAACGCATAATTTATGAGATTATTTTACAATAGTCACCGAAAGAGTTAAATTCAGAGGAGTGCAGGAGAGTTGTCCACTCACTAGAGACCCCAAGAATCCAGCTGAGGGCCTGGATCCCAAAGCAACTTCTTATGCAAGTCCCCCTTAGGGTAATGTCCTCTCTGAGTCCAACTGGAGGTCCATGTCCTCCCGCAACAACGTCTCATGCGAGTCTGTATCAAGAATTTGCACTGGGGAAGCCCAAAGGCCAGTGGTGGAAGCTAGAAAGTCTGTGCCAGGAGGCGACACTCAGGTTAAGGACCAGAGCTCACCTGAAAAGAATCACAGCCATCCTCAGCTACAGCAAGGAGCCACGCTCCTCTGATCATGAGACCAGCTGAGTTCCTATCTGGAAAGCCAGCGCAACAAGTTCCTCTAGGAGAATCAACAGCACACCATCTTCCCCTCTGCTTCTTCTTTTATTCTGCTGGCAACAACCCCCACGTGAGACCTCCACACCCAGCACCACGCCGATCAGTTCAGCTGGGTGGTCCAGGGTTGATCATTGGTTCATTCCCCACAGACGCTATGCAGTAGGTGGAGCTGCAGAGAGTGTTGAAGATGAAGAGACAGGTGTTGGATGCGCAAGTGACTGAGATCCACCTTTGAACCACACTGATAGCCACGCTGCAGCAAGTCATTGGTGCTGATGGACTGAGACAGCAGAGCTGCCTCAGAGCAGTAAGAGCCAGGGAGGGTGAAGGGCCCTGTAGGGACACTGCTTTTGCAGGGAGAAAAGTGCTCCAGGGCCTGTTTGGTCAACCAGGCTCAGGGCAGAACCCAGGGACAGAGGCAAATGGCTCTGGCTATAATCCAAGCACTCTGGGAAGCTGAGCAAGGTCACAAGTTCAACTCCTTTCTGTGCAGCTTAGCAAAACCTTGTCTCAAAATTAAAAAAAAAAATAAAATAAAAAGGAGAATGCTAGGGATTTAGTTCAGTGGCACAGTGCCTGCGTGGCAAGTGTGAGTTCCGGGTTCATTTCCCAGTACAATTAAAAAAAAAAATAACAAAAGGCGAAATGAAGTTTATCAGGAAAGGAATAAAGGTTGTTATATTTTGGGAAAAAAATAAAAATAAAATAAAGCCTGGAGATGTAGCTCTGTGGAGAAGGCCCCAGGAAGTGGAGAAGGGTATACACAGGGTCCTGTTGTAACCAAGGAGGATGGATGACATGAGGGCCTGCTGTCACCCAGGGCCAACTGCATGTGGCCTCCTCGAAGAGCCACTTCCTACGGGAGTTGGGAGCTCCTCCCTGTTACTGTTGAAGTACCTTAATCTCAACAATTCAGAGAGGGTAGGTTTTGGAGGCCTGAGGAAAGTAGGTGGCAGCGTCAGGGTGCCAGGCTGTGCCCTGGGCCTTGTGAAGGAGCTGACCAGGAGCCATGGGAGGAACAGGCTGCTATGGCAGCTCAAGATAACCCCCTCTGCCCAGGGTGGAAGAAGAGCAGGGCTAATGTGGTGGCAGAGGCAGGAGGGAGGCTCACTCCTTCTACCCAGGATCGAGGCATGCACCGAGTCAGACATCAAGGCTAAGGATGGCCCCAGCACCACAAAGGCCTTGGAGGCCATGAGCTAAGATAAACCCGGAGCCTGTGCCCCAGGTCATCCCTACAATGACATCACTCCCCATTGGCTTTCTGTTAGGATTTCATGAGCAGGCCAGGAAGCGTGGGCATCTCAGCAGTCCTGCCCCTCAGGGTCAGGCATCATTTCTACATCTCAGATGTGACAGTGGAAAGCAGGTCACATTGGGACACGGACACAGACATAGACAACAGACTGGCATGGGCAGTGGAGAGGGTATAGCCATCTCCCAGAGGTCCAAGAGTCCTTCCCCACCCAGTCCCCAGAGACCAGCAGGATGGGTAACCAAGGCTTCTTCAGGCCTCCCTAGCATCTGTGGGCTTCACGCCAAGGGGACAAAGAGACAGGCACAGCCCCTGCCCTCACGGAGTGGGATACAGCGTAGGTCTGTGTGGTGCACACTTATAGGGTGCAGGTCCGTCCACAGGGAGGAGGCGCCGTCTCAAGGAAGGCAAGCTGGAGAGGCTTGTGATGGAGACAGCACATGAGCAGCCACTGTGGTAGTGGGCGTGGTGGGTGTGGAGTGAGGGTACTGGGAGGTGGGATTGGTGTGTTTGTGTTTACGTGTGAGTGGGCCTGGCCTGTGCTTGCACACGGGCAGGGAATAGACCTGTATGTCCATGGTGGATGTGATTACACATGCACATGTGTGACTAGTGGTGTGTGTGAGCAATGATTGTGAGGGCCACCGAGATTTTGGTTGGTTTTCAGAGCTGAGAGCACGTAAGGGTGTGACTGGAGGGTGCAGGCATGCACACATCTGTGCCTGTGCGTGCAGCCTCATGCACCGGTGAGGAGGCAGCACTGAGAACCTGGACAAGTTACTTAAGCCCCTTGTCTCAGTTTTCTCACCCATGAAATGGAGATAACTTGTTTCCACCCTGCAGGCTGCTGTGAGGTCTGTGTGGGTTGCATGTGCAGCATTTAGGAGGATGTGCACCGCACTGCGCGTTCTGTCAGGCACGAGCTGCACATCTGAGAATTCCTTGTCTGTCTGCGCGTGTGCATGTGCATGTGTGAGCATAGGAGGGGTAGTTCCAGGGAGTCCCAAGGCCCCCGGGGACATGGGAAGCCAGAGTCAGAGGCTCTGGACTACAGCCAGCTGTCTCCCAAGGCTGGAGCTCCTTTCTGCTCCTGCTGGGATGAGCAAGGGCCGGCCCAGGGGCCAATCTACCCTCCTTCCCTGCCTCCAGCTCTGCAGCCTCCCCACAGGCTGCCCAAAGCTGGGGGCTGGGGACAGCAGCCGAGGGACCAGTCCCTCCCACTCCGCAACCTGACAGCTGTGGCCCAATTAAAATCAACAGTTCACAGGTGTTCCTGGTAATGACTCACGCACCAAAAGCTCCACTCCCTTTAGGGCTCTTTTAAAAAAATTTAGAGCTCTTTAAATTTTATTCACCCACAACATCAAACCCAGGGAGGAAGTAATAAAAGAGGAGGGGGAGGAGCACAGCACACACATGTGCACACACATTTGCTAACTCATAGACACATTTGCCCACACATAAACACAAATATGTACCCACACTGACACATATGTTCACACTCCTTGGTCTCTTGAACACACACAAGGACAAGACCTAGATGTGTAGTTGAGCGCACAAACATTCAGACAAGCACCATCCAGACCCACACCCACTGCTGCACCTCTTGGGTAGCCACAGACCTCTCGCCAGCACACGTGTCCCCAGAGGTGTCCCTTCCCTATTGCTGCATGCAGATTACACAGCCTTAGCGGCTTAACACTCAGTCCGGCTTTCATGGTGTTCGTGGGTCGGGGGCTGGCAGGGTCTTGAGGCTGCAGTCAGGACACAAGCTGGGCTGCTTTTCATCTGAAGGGACTCCAGCCAAACCTACCCAGGCTGTTGGTGGCACGCATCTGTGCGGCCGTGGGACTGGGGCCTGCACTGGCTGCTCTTGGCTGAAAACACTCCACGGCCTCCTCCATGGGCTTCCTCGCCACAGCATTTGCTTAGCAGGCCAGCGAAGAGTTGCCTGGTTCGTGCCAGCAAAAGTGTCAGGCAGATGTGTGCATGTGCATGCATACATACATGTGTGCCTGTGCCTTTGTGTACACATGTATGCATAGTGTATGGGTAGATTTGTCTGTTTCTGCATACATGTGAATATGTCCAGTTGTATATATGAGTACCTTCATGTAATGTCATGTGTGAACCTGTGTATGTATGTACATGTGAATACATGTTTACATGCATATTGTGCATATTTGTGTCTGTGTGTGCATGTCTATGTTCATGTGTGCGTGTGTATGTGTATACTTGCTCCAAGCAGTGGTCTCCCCCCAGACACAATCTTTAAGCATCTTCAGCTTTGCTGTAAACATTTTCCCAAAGCTTTGGCTTCTCCCCAGTCTTGGGCCTTCAAACCCACAGTCCCACTTCCTCCTTCTGCTCTCTAGAGTCCTTCCTGACAGTGTGCTCTGTCCCTGTGGCTGGCCTCTAGTAGCACCAGATGTTTAGACAGACCTCCCCAACCCCGGCCTCCTGGGCCCCACACAGCATTATTTTCATGACTTCCTTGCTGGGTGTCTACTACCCCATCCATTCTGCAGGCTGATAATTAGGCTCAGCTTCACCATGAGTGATTTCACATCTACTGTGGACGGGGAATGCAACTGGTCAGACCAGGTGCTGCTAGGAGAAACTCAGGTGCGGGGAACCCCTAGAAGGCTATCTCCATGCGAACTCACCGGGCCTCTTGTGATCCAAACTTGGAAGCTGGGACTGATTGGTGGGCCTGTGCAGACCCTGATGCACACATTTGAGTTGAAGGAGACAAAGACTCTGGGAGGCTGAAGCAGGAGGATTGCAAATTTGAGCCCAGCAAGGGCAACTTAGTGATTTAGTGAGACTGTCTCAAAATAGAAAATAAAAGAGGCTCGGGATGTGGGAAGACCGTGGGGTTAATCATCAGTACCAGAAAGGCAGTGGGGAAGTGGGAGGATTGAGCCACCCTGTGGAAGAGATTCTCAGTCCTTGGCTGGGTAACAGTGGCAATAGGAGAGAAATAAAGAACAGAAATAAGCAAGTCTGTCTCTGGAAAGTGCTGCATAGTACATATTTAAGGCCTTACAGGTAAGATGATCCATAAATGAATAGATGGCGTTGAGTTCCAATGAAGCTACTATATTTTCATGACAGACTTTGTTTGCCATCCCCTGATCTAGAAACCAGTCGGGGACCTGCGCCTCTTGGCAAAGACGGCTCCAACTGCATCATATCCAGGATCCCACGGCACTGACAAATTCATACTAACCTCTGCCTCCCAGGATCGGAGTAACTCTCTGCCCCCAACCCCTCTTCAGCTACCTGGGGATGGTGCTCAAGGACCCCAGATGGAATAATGAGTGGAATAATGAGTGGCCCCTGAGTCCTGAGACCACAGATCAGGCTCCTGTCACTTGCTCCCCATTGTCTTTAGCATCTTCCCCCTCCTTTCTGCCCCATCACCTCTCCTGGCCCTCCGCAGTCCTCTGGGTCGTGCTGGAGTGATCTTTCCTCAAGCCAACCATCCAGGGCCTACACAATCTTCCCTTCCTTCTTGGAGCTTTCTTTGAAGCCATACTCTGTTTAGTGCAATGGACACTCATTTGGTCACCCAGTTCCTCCCATTTCCTGGGTTCCTGCCCTCCTTCTTCTTCCCAATATACACACGCGTGCACACACACACACACACACACACACACACCCCTTCATTGCATTCACAGGATTACAGCACAATGTCAGTCTATGTGACTGCACCCTGAGCCATAGTTGGTTGGTCCAGGGATAAGCACATGCTCAAGCTGGACCAATCAGAGGATTTCCTGACAACTGAACTGAAAACTCAGACTCAGGCTCTTTGGATCACTGAACCTTGGAACTTGCACATTCATGAGGCCTTATTGGCCATGCCATACTGTGGATTCAGGACAAGGGACAACCAGTTGTCAGAGATGGAGGGGAGACCAGAAGCACAGAGACAAGTTGGACATGAGAAGAACACTTCTTGGGCCAGCAGCTGGGCTGCATGACAGTCAGCAGCATTCACCTGGGGATAGGCTTCCAAGGGTCCTCTATGTTGAAAACATTAGCCCTTCAGTTGCTGGAGAGTGGAGAGACCCAGGTGCTCCTGGGAGGGCCAGGAACTGGCATCAGGGGAGGCAGTGAGGCTGGTAATCATCTACCCACTGAGCAGAAGCATTACAACGCCTCAAGGAGTTGCCAGCTGAAAACAAACCCTGAGACCAACAGAGCTTCGCTACGGCACAGCCAGACCCTCCCACCCAGTGTCTGCAGCAGAAGTCTGCTCAAGCTGCCACAAGAAAATGCCACAGACCGTGGGGCTCACACAATAGAACTTTATTTTCTCAGTCCTGAAGGTTGGGAAGTCCGAGAGCAAAGTGCCAGTCAAGACTCTCTGGGAGGGCGCTGCCTAGATCGCAGATGGCTGCTTCCTGCTGTGTCCTCACATCATGCGTGGCAGAGAAGAAAGAGCTCTCTCTTGCTCTCTCTCTCTCTCTCTCTCCCCCCGCTCCCTCTCTCCCTCCCTCCTTCCCTCTCTTTTGGTTTCTGTGGCTCTCATTCTGCCCAGCCAGAATCTACCTGTACTGATCTCTGTCTGTCCCCACTCATCCCAACCACACACAGTTGAAGACCTTTCCAAGGACTGGGACTAGCTTAGGGTCATCTCTAGCTCTCCTGGCAGCAGCCATCCTTGTGCTCCGCATACAGTAGGGGCTTTACCTGCCCTTCTCCTTGATCATTGTCAGCCCAGTTTTACTCTGCAGGTGTGCTTTGCTGATGGTGGTTTGCAGAGAAGGGCGCACGGAACAAGTGATAATCCCACAAGGCAAAGCCACACACACACACACACACACACACACACACGCACGCACACATGCACACGTGCACGCACACATGTACCATTTCTTGTCCAGTTCTAGCAGGATAGCAGCCCCATCTCCCAGCCCAGCCCAGCTCCAACTCTAAGCTCCCGTTCCCAGAAGCTCCACTCACTAGTCACTCTGCTCTCTCGCCTCTAGGCCTTTGCACAAGGGGTGACTCCCTCTGCTTGCCTCCATCTCTCCCCAGCTACTCCCTTTTTTTCTTGCTAATGCTTAGCTTGTCCCAGGAAATCCATCCCGATTCTCCACCATCCCATTCCCAAACCTCACCCGATGGCCTCCTGTGGGTTTGCAGAGACCCCTGCACTTCTCTTGCTGTGATGTCTGTGATTGTCACCACCTGTTTAAATGAACATCCTGCACTCTCCTGGCAGGACCGACTTGGCGGTCTCAAGACCCACCGGAGTGCCTGGAACCCAGCTTTCCCCGGGGGCTGTGCACAGCAGCAACACGACCTGAGAGCTTTTGCGAGATGCAGCCCTCAGCAGTCCTGCTGCTCTCACCTTCTCGGCCGCGATCTGTACTTGGCCAACCCCAGGGGCCTTGTAGCTCAGGAAGGTCTGAGGAGCACTTACCTAGGTCAGTGGTTCTCCAACTTGGATGCATACTAAGTCACCTGGGAGATATCAAAATTTCCAGCGTGTGGGTCTGAACCACAGAGAGCCTGCCGTACTTGATCTAGGCTCAGACTTGCTCTGCACTGGATCCTAAGGTAAAATAGGAGTGAAAACCCCTCGTCCATTTCAGTGAATACTATGGGATAAGTGAGGCAAGCTCTATGGAGTATTTCGTGTAACACTCTCAAACTGAAATACAACGTGAAGTCGTACGATGAGCTGAGAAGAGGTGCGCACGCACAACCCTACCACTCGGCAGGTGGAGGCAAGAGGATTGCCATGAGGCTGAGGCCAACCTGGGATGTTCAGCAAGTTCAAGGCCAGCCTGGACTACAGAGCAAGCTCCTGTCTCAACAAAACAAACAAGTAAATCAGAAAACCAAACCAAACCAAACCAAACAAACAAACAAAAAAATAATCATCGGTCCCATTCCTCAGGTGAGGGAAGTTAGGAATCAGCAGAAATAAGCAGCAGAGCCCAAAGTCGGGGCCCTTTGCCCCACCCCACTCCCTGGACCAGGACAGAGCTGTCAGGACTCAGATTTGGCTCCATCCTGACACCTCCTCCTTGAACAGGCAGAAGCCCCTGTAGGCACCAGGGAAAACAAGCCTCTTGGGGCAGCAGGAGGCAAAAACACACGTAAATAAAACTAGAACCCCAGTGCCCGCTGTGAAGATTAGGCATATATTTATAAAAATCACCAGAGCCGCTGTTCCTGGGTTTCGTGTTTCATTTACGGTGAACACAAATAGCTTCAGCAGGAATATCTGGAATCAAAACAGAGCTGCTGGTTCCGGAGCATCTGTGCTATAGGGGGTGCAGTATGCGTTGAGATAATTTTAGCTGAATGTGTTATAAACAAGATCTGCAGAACCGCGCAGCGGGCTGAGTTTTGAAAACTTAAGATTCTAAATGTATAAATTGTTTGGAACATTTAACATCCAGTCATTAGGCAGTCACCCCCTTGCCCCCCGTTTTCAGCGAGAAGCTTGCAGCACGGCAGCCTGCAGCTGACACCCCCTTCCCAAGTATTAAATAGGGACCGCTAGGCTGTGATACGGGGGCGCGCGCACGCACGCGCACACACACAGATACACCACACGCACACGCACACACACACAGATACACCACACGCACACGCACACTCTCGCATGCACACACCAGCTGGTCCAGATCATTCCTTGAAAGGCAGAGCTGCACCAAAGCAAAACATCCATTCACCGCTGTGCCGCAAAGAACCTCTCTCAGGGACAGAGGCCCTTTTTTTTTTTTTTTTTTTTTTTTTTTTTTTTTTTTTCCCCCAGATTGAATTTTCCAAGCCAGTTTTCTAGCTCAGGTTCCAAATATTCTGCTCAGTTGAGGGAAGGAGGCAAAGACGGGCCGAGAGGGATGAAGGAGGCACAGGATGCTCACACCCAACCAGGAAATCCCTGGCCAGCTAAGGGTGTCGTCTCCTTTTTACAGGGGGTGAGACAAGGCAGAGGGGCGACATCCCCAAATCAAAGCGCTGTCAGGAGGCAAAGCTGGGGTCTCAGTGGAAGGGAAAATTGTTGCAGTTGCAGCCATATGCCAGACAGGAAATAGAGAGATCCGCTTGTGCTAGTTCTTCTGGAAACTTGAAGCCCTTTTTCTGTTAAAGAATCTCATTGGTGGAGGGCTGGCGAGGCAGCTCAGCAGACTAAGAGACGCTTTGCGGAAAGCCGGAACAGCGGTTCGATCCCCGCCCCCGGGCTGGCGCACACGTGTAATCCCAGCGCTGGGGAGGTTGAAGACGGGGGATCACTACGAGTCTGAGCTGCGTAGCTCCGTAGTGAGACCCTGTACCAAATACATACAAACAAACAAACAAAAAATTCCCATTGGACTCCTAGCACTGCGCTGATGGCGCAAAGGGGCTGGTACCAGTACCAGAAGTCGTCCCGACTCCATGCCCATCCGAACTGATCTCAAACAGTAGAAGGCTGGTCTCAAGCTCGGGGGTCCTCGGCCTCAGTCTCCCAAGTAATCGCTGGGATTACAGGCGTGCACCACCACACCTGGCCTTCATGTGACTTTCTTTTTTCTTTTTCTCCAAATGTTTGAAACTTAATAACTTTTACTTTTATTTTTTACTTTTGGAACTTTAGAGGCATGGACATTGTTTACTTGAAATTACAATTTCTTATTCACAACACTGAGTTCTTGTTTGTAACATATGGTGACCTTCCCTGTGAAGTTAGGACACGGACATGGTGTGTCTTCAATCTTTGTTCCCTTCCCTCCTTCCTCTCACCCTTAGCGACTCGGGCCCCCTTCCCATCTGCAAAAGCTTTATCTCCTGCTTTCCTTTTATCCATCTTTTATTTTGCTCTTCATTCGTACATTGGATTACTCAAATGAGAGTTGTGACATTTCAAACCATGTAAATTTTTTTTTACTCTTTCCCAACTTTTAAATTGAGAGATTTCACACCTTTGTCCTTTGCTTCTCCCTTCTGTCAACTACACTTCTTTTCTTTTCTTAATTTTTGTTTTGTTTTGTTTTTGGTGGTACTGGGGATCAAACCTAGGGCCTTGTGCATGCAAGGCAAGAGCTCTACCACTGAGCCACATCCCTGGCCTACTGCAGTTCTTTTCTTTTTTTATTTATTTGAAGGAAGAGAATTTATTTGGCTCACAGTGTGTGGAAGTTTCAGTCCATACTCAGCTGGCTCCAAGGCAGAGGGGCACGTGGCAGAGGGCAGCAATTCATGGCAGTGGAATACAACGAAACAGCAAGAGCAAATGGGAGGAGCAGGGGCAACAATCAACAATTACTTCTAATTAGAAAGATCACTGGTGTTTATGTACTAATATTCAGCCACATCCATAGCTCTTTACTTCCGCCCCAGTTTGACCCTAACAGTTGAAAGTCAGCAAACGGCACTGAAGTTACTGTGGTTATGTAAGTATGATTTATTGCTGATTCAAGTAGTGTCTTAGCATTCTATGTGTTCTCTTAACACCCCATGATGGGTCACTGTTAAGACGCTTTTCCTAGCATTATGTTCCGCTTGGCTCTCTCTTACATCCCATCAAACACTCCCATCAGTGGCATATTCTAGTTTGTTTTCTGTCTGGACTATGACTGTCTTACATATTTTTGCTTTTTGAAGTTGGTGATTGTCATTAGTTTCTCTCTTACACTTGATTTTATTTTCAAATTTTGAAGAAATTTTTATTACTCCTAAAGCCAAAACCTCCATTTCGGGCTGGTGAGATGGCTCAGTGGTCTAAAGCACCTACTTAGAACAAGCTTAGCAAAGCACAGGGACCGCAGTTCAATCCCCCAGCACCACATGTCAGCCTGCCCCGCCCCCTGGTGGGCTGAGCTGGCCACACACAAAAAGATAAATAAAAAAAGAAAAGAAAAGAAAATTGTAATAAAATTTAAAAAAAAAAAACCTCCATTTCCTCAAGAACTTTCTTTTCTCCCCAGCCGTCTTCTTCCTCCTTTCCAAAAAGCTTTCATTCTAACCTCACAAGCTTATTGTTATCCTGAGCTTTCCCATCCCCACAGGCTTGCACAGTACCTCTCACATAAGAGCCCCACATCTTCCTCTTTCTTGGTTCTTTTTTCAGTTTGTTAGAAAAAATCTTAGCATGATGATGATGATGGACATGAAGTCTAAGTGGAAAATTATTTTTCTTCAGGATGTCGATTATTCTTCAGTCTTTAAACTCCAGTGCTGCTGACGGGATGTCTAGTACCAGTCCGAGTCCATTTCCTTTATTGGTAGGCCATATTTTCTTTATGAAAATCTTTAGAATTTCTTTTCATCAAGATATGTTTATTTGTGGGTATTTTTTTTACCTATAAAACTGGGTCCCATTCCAAAAGGGAGGAATGAAGGAGGTAGAAAAGAATAGGACCAAAGTGATACTAAAACCCAGCAGGAAAAACACTAAGTCCTGTGCTTCCAAATCCATCAACAGGTACAGAGTGGTGAGATGTGAGTTCCAGAGTTGGGTTTCCCACCCCTACAGTCTCACTGGTTACAGCCCATGTGGCCCTTCTCTTGGGCTGGCTAACAGCCTGCAGCTTTCCTTGAAGATATTCCACTTTCCTGATGTTCTCCAGCTTCTTGGAGTCTCCACTGCACCTTTGGATTCATCCCCACAGCTTCATACACTGTCTTCTCAGGGTCTCCTTGCCTGGCCTTTCAGGCCCTGCTTTAAAATCTGGGTGGAAGACTCCGTGAACCCACAACTTTTGCATTTTACATGCTAGCAAAACCAGCACAATGTGGACAACACCGAGGTCTGCTACCCAATGGAATAATACTCAGCCTTCCAGGGCTGTGGCTGCTGTGGCCTCTGAATGCCTGACCGTGAAATGAATCTTGGGAAATCAGTTTCCTAGGAGGCTTTTTTTGAGCAGAGGACCCAGGAACTCTCTTCTCAAATGAAACATTAACACTTTTGCACAGTGGAATCTATGATGGGTGGGATCTTGCTAATTTCTAAATTGCCCTCAAGGCATCTTACTTCTTGTCCCTGAATAAAGTAATTGTTTTCTTTTAAATGATGATCATCTCTTCAGTAACCACACCTCCTTTGATCCTAACTTTATACATGATTCTTTTGGTGCCATTTTTTTTTTTT
>NW_004524714.1:5943506-5945174 GCF_000260255.1 Octodon degus
TTTTTTTTTTTTTCTTTTTATATCATTTATGCTATGTTCTGCCTTTTTATTGACTCCACTCCTTTTTTTTTCTTTTTGACTCTACTCAGTCCACTCAATCTTACTCTTTTCTTTGCATCATCTATTACTGCTAGATTGATTTCTCCTGGTCCCTTGCTACATTAAAGAAATCTTTTCTTTTCTTTCCTTTTTTGGCAGAATTGGGGATTGAACTCAGGCCCTTGCACTTGCCAGGGAAGTGCTTATTCTATTGAGCCATCCCCCGGCCCCAAGAAGTCTTTTCATGATTGCTAACTGCAAGCCTGTCTCGTATGTCTGAGATTCTAGCCTTGCATTCATTTATTCTGCTGTGGATTCTTTCAATGAAATTTTTAGTCCCCTTAATATCTGCTTGAAACTTCGTGGATTCCATTTCTTTCCTATGTCTGACATTCATAGTTCCCATCATTTTCCTAAGCTGCTTTTTTTTTTTTTTTGTGGAACTGGGAATTGAACTCAGGCCCTTGCACTTGCCAGGCAAGTGCTTATTCCACTGAGCTATCTCCGCAGCCCCTTGGTGCCAAAATTTTTGTCAAAACTTTCTATTCTGCTTTTTCCCCCAAGTCTCAGTATAAATGTGGTTGAAGCAGCCAGCTGCACCCATGCCACAATCTGAATGTGGCGGTCAAGCCTTGAAGTTTTCTTTACCATATCAAGTAGTCCACTGCCCTTAATCACAGTCTCTTGCAGTCTTGGGACATGGGAAAAATATAGACAAAATTTTTTGCCAGAGTTTATAGACCCTAGTCCAATTGCCAACAAAGTCCTTGTTTCCAACTGAAACTTCCTGAGCCTGGCTTTTACTATCCAAGTTCCTTTCAGCATTCTTAGTCTTCTGAGCTCCAATCAGAATTGTTCATCAGGTTCTGCCTACAGCATTCTAGGGCTTCTTTTGCTTACATCCCCAAACCTTTCTAACCTCATCCCATAAACCAGTTCCGAAGGCCACTAAACCACGTGGTCAGATCTATTCAGGGTAATGACCCTACCTCTTTGGTACCTATTCTCTGTATTCATCAGCTTTCCCACCACCTAACACCCACCATGAAAACAGAAGTTTAATTGGGCTCATGATCTCAGGAGATTCAGTCCATGGTCTTCTGACTCCAAGGCAAGAATATCATGTCAGAAGGGCATGGCAGAGCAAAGGGAAACAGTGCCAGCCATGAAAGGGCAAACAAGCTCACCTCCACAACCCATCCACACATACCCAGAAGTATGAACCAACTCCCTGGGTAGATCCCAAACCAGTCAAGGTGAAACAATTAAGCTTAACCATAAAACAGTAAGAGATGGGACTAGAGAGACAAACGGCTCTGATGTCACCCTCAGCCCTACACATTGCACTTTGCTGTCAGTCCTCTTCTTTCTCGCCCTCCACCAAAGCTGCTGGCTTCAGGACAGAATCTTTTCTGGGGGTTCCACTTCCACCCCCTCTATGACCTTCCTGGAGCAAATTCCAGGCTGAGTCTGTTTCATCTACGAGCCCACTCCCGTCTGTTTTCTATCTTTCACACATTTGCTGAAATCACTTATTTCAAAATAAAAATAGTGAGGCTGCATCTCCCATGTTTGCTACTATGGTCTTATTCCTTTTTTTCCTTCTTCTTCTCTTTTTTTTTTTTTTTT
>NW_004524714.1:5945282-5946739 GCF_000260255.1 Octodon degus
TTTTGGTGATGCATCAGAAGCCATAGGGGAAAAAAGGCTGGGCCCACTGACCCATCTTGACCTGGGAGCTCTGAATGGTGGGATCCAACTGGAATGACTGGAATGTACTATGTTTTGCAAATTTTAGATAGTAATGACTTTACTTGAAATAGCCATTTTGACAAGGCAATTTAATATTGTGCAGGTCATGTCACATAAAAGAATTTTCACTAAATGTTAATGCCTAACAATGTTTAATATTTTTTAAAAAAACTTTATTTATTTGGTTCAGGGTCTCACCACACAGCTCAGATGTGTAGTGATCCTCTTGTCTCAGCCTCCCCAGTGCTGGGATTACAGGCATGGGCCACTATGCCTGGTTGGCTCTAGGGCTGGCATGGTGTGGGGTACCAGGGATTGAACCCAGTTTGCTTTCCTTTCCTCACTGCAGTTGGCACTTACAGTGACCCAGTAAGGTAAGTAGCATTGCCTGTCCTTGCAGCTGAGAGAGATTACTTGCTCAAGGTCACATAGTCAAAAAATGACAGTTCCCAGGAAAGTCAAGGACTTAGCAGGGCTGAGGTCAAGGTGAAAGCTGGACATAGAGACTCTAATTTAAGTGGGAATGGTGATAAGAAAAGAAAACATTTCTTAGACTAGGAGAGTAGCCTAACATGCATGAGGCTCTGGGTTTGATCATTAGTAGATGGGGAAGAAAGAGTAAGGGTGGGAGGGGAGAGAGAGAGAGAGACAGACAGACAGACAGACAGAGCCAGAGAATGAGAAATTCAAATGGCTAACACATTTACAAGATAATGCTCAACCTCATTAGCCATCAGGGAAATGTAAATCAAAACCACAATCACATATCATCTCATCCTACTAAGAATGGCTGTTAGAAAAACAGTAATAACAAATGCTAATGAGGATGCAAAAAAAGGGGACCCCATGCGCACCATTAGTGGGAATGTTAAGTAGTACAACCATTACGGAGACTCATACAGAGATTTTTTTTTTTTAAAACAGAACCAGTGATGGAACTCAGGCCCTTGCACTTGCTAGGGAAGTGCTTATTCCACTGAGCCATCTCGCTGGCCCCCTACAGAGATTCTTCAGAAAATTAAAGCTAGACTTAAAGGAAATAATAGCAGCACATCAAAACAACATCTGCATACCTATGTTTGTCCCTGTGCCATTCGCAAAAGCCATGGCCATCAATGGAGTGGATAAGGAAAATATGATGCTGCCTTGTTGGTGCACGCCTGTGATCCCAGCAATCCTCTGAAGGCTGAGGCAGAGAATTGTTGTGAGTTCGAGACCAGCCTGGGCTACAAAGTGAGCTCAAGGCCAGCCTGAAGTACAGAGTGAGAACTTGTCTCAAAAAGACAAAAAGGGGGCTGGGGAGATGGCTCAGTGGAATAAGCGCTTCCCTGGCAAGCACAAGGGCCTGAGTTCAATTCCCAGTTCCGCAAAAAAAA
>NW_004524714.1:5946839-5948830 GCF_000260255.1 Octodon degus
AAAAAAAAAAAAAAAAAAAACAGTGTCAAAAAGACAAAAAGAAGAAGAAAGAAAGAAAGAAGGAAGGAAGGAAGGAAGAAAGAAAGAAAAATATAGCGTGTATACACAGGCTCAAACTTAAAAAGAGTGGTATTCTGCCATTTCCAGCAAATGGATGGAACTGGAGGATATTACATTAAGTTTAAAAAGTCAGACACAGAAAAATAAACACTGCATGCTCTCATTTGTAGAAGCTTAAAATAAGTAGATAAGAATATAGCATATTCCACCAAAAAAAAAAAAAAAAAAAAAGAATATAGCATAGTCTTTACTGGAAGCTCTGGGTATCAAAACAGGAGTTATAAGTTCTAATGTTTTAAAAATAACATTAATGGCCCTCGTTTAATAAATGACAATTATTTTATCATCTATTCAACAAATATCATCAATATTCAACAAGTATTCGTGAATGTGGCCAGCACCAGGTAGGGCATTTGTATGCATACCTGTAATCTTCACAAAATCTTTTTGTATCAGAAAATCAAGCCTTAGAAAATAATACATTGCGGAGCCGGGGAGATGGCTCAATGGAATAAGCGCTTCCCTGGCAAGCGCAAGGGCCTGAGTTCAATCCCCGGTTCTGCAAAAAAAAGAAAAAGAAAATAATACATTGTCCAAGAAGCCTCCCCATGGAGTAGCAGAATTAAGATTCAACCTGAGGTCTGTGGTCCTGAAACTCTCACGGAGGTCTGTCCTGTTCCTGAGTAAGCCTTTCCCCTTGTAGCACTCTCTGGGTTTTCTTTTTGTTGTTGTTACTGTTGTTTGTTTGTTGCTTTCCATTAGCACGTGCTTGCAAAGCATGATGGTTACCCTGGCCACTGGAGCTGGTGCATGAACACAGCACACTTAATTCCTTCTACATCCCTCCACTGGCCCCCTCTCCCTCTCTTGACCCCCTTTCCATTAGCAAAAGACTGTCTCCTTGTCACCTTTTATCTATCTTTTATTTTGTTCTCTAATTTATTATACGTTGAGTTTCTTATGAGTTCCAGTGCTTTACAGCACAGTAAGGTGACTGTGGCTCACAATAACCTATTACAAGTTTTATGAATAACTAGAAGAAGAGGTCCAAGGCTCCAAAAACAAAATAATGAAATGGAAATGCTAATTACCCTGATTTGGTCAGAATACATTGTTCACATGTGCTGAAATACACATAGTTCCTACGTGTTAATAAAAATGTTTAAAAAACAATGGTTGAGGAGATTAAAATGCCAACTATCTTGATCTCATCATTACGCATTGCATGCATGTATTGAATTATGACCCTGTGCCCTATAAATTCGTGCAGTTAAAATAGTAAAAAATAAATATTTAAAATGTAAAAAGAGGGCTGGGAGATAACTCAGTAGAAGTGCATTGCCGGCAAGTGCAAGGTCCTGAGTTCAATCCCCGGCACCACAAAGAAGGAAAAAAAATGTAAAAAGAAACTGGCAAATGGAAAAAAATATGTGCAAATCTCATGTCTGACAAGACGTATGTATCCAAACTATATAAAGAATGCCTGGGCTGGGGAGGTGGCTCAGGGCTGGGGAGGTTGCTCAGGGCTGGGGAGGTGGTTCAGGGCCGGGGAGGTGGCTCATAGAATAAGTGCTTGCCTGGCAAGCACAAGGGCCTGAGTTCAATCCCCGGTTCCACCAAAAAATAAGAAAAAGAATGCCTGCAACTGAATAATAAAAACATGACAAATAAATCAATCAAAAATGCAAGGAAGACTCTTGTAGAATATTTTACTGAGTTTACACACTTATAATATTTAAATGATGGAACTTAATGGAAAAAGGGTATACAGATGAATGTCCATTTTGTATCTGTGTATTCAAAGTGGTTAGGATAGATACATAGTTACATTCTCTTAACGAATAGAGGGATTTGCTCTAATGGTGTTTGTAGATAGTATATCATGTCCGCATCTTGTACAGCAATTAACCACTAGGAAGAATGTATGCAAT
>NW_004524714.1:5950028-5955104 GCF_000260255.1 Octodon degus
GGGGTGCTCTCCAGGAACACCTCCCACCTATACTGCTTGCCAAGAACAGGATCCACTTAAAATAATAGCTAACATTCATGGCCAGCAGAAGGATACATTTAATAATATTTTTTCTATTATAGAGTTTCAAATATACATAAGAAGATATAGGCTGACACGATGAACACCCGGTAGCCCTCCTGTCCTAGCTTCAACAGTACTACCATGTGGCATTGTCTTTACTGAATCCTCAACAAGAGAGTTGGCTGCTCTCTTTAGCCCCATTTCCCAGATGACAATACTGAGGCTCAGTGTGGTATGGCCACTTGCCAGAGGAGGCAGCAACGCTGGAACCACCTGATGTACACACTGTGTTTCTGTACTATTTTTAGCTGGCTGCAAGAGAAAAGTGTAGAAGGTTCCCCCATGGTCTCCCAGCAGACTCTGCTCCTGACCCTGTCCCTGGTGGTCCGAGGTGGGGCCTGGTGACCTCCCTGGGAATCAGTTAGAACTGGAGAGGCTGAGAGCTGCTGGCACGCAGGTGGAGGCAGCAGAGCCTGACCAGCTCTGCGGGACCTTGGGCGGACTGCTCAGGCCAAGTAGGAGCAACGCTCAGTCCGAGGATCACTCGAGTTTCAGCACCGCCCAGAGCGGGTGCTCTCCAAAGGGTGGGCAGGCATCCCTTTCAGCACCAGCATTGCCCGCTGCAGGGGCACACAACCGTCACCTCAGCACTCAGGAGGCTGAGGCAGGAGGGTTACCACGTGGCCTGTGTGGGGAAGAAGCAAGCCAGCCCTCTCTGTAAGGAGAGAAGTTCAGACCCCACAGCTCCCAGAGCACCAGCTTACGTCACGTGGAGCAGAATTCCTGCCTGGCCAAGCCACGGGACTTTGAGAAACAAGAGTTGTTAGGGTTTGGGGTGTTGTTGTTGTTTTCCCTAGAAAGAGACTTGCTATGTGGTTCAGGTGGGATTTGAACTCATTGTGTAGCCCAAGCTGGCCTCCAAGTCATATTGATCTTCCTGTCTCGGCCTCTTGAATGCTGGGATTACAGGTGTGCGCCTAATTATCTGGGTGTTTTTTGTTGTTGTTGTTTTGGTTTGGTTTGGTTTGATTTTTTGTGGAACTGGGGATTGAACTCAGGCCCTTGCGCTTGCCAGGGAAGCGCTTATTCCACTGAGCCATCCCCCCGGCCCATATCTGTTATTTTAAAGCTGCAAAATTTGGGGCCCTCTCTGGCACAGCAGGAGCATTATCACGAGATGGTAACAGAGGCTTAGATGCATTAATAGCAGGCCCAGTTAGGGTTCATGAAATCTAGATTCAATTCCAGGTCACCTTAACTTCAAAACCTGGGCCATGTAGCCAAGTGCACACCTGTAACCTGAGCACTCTGGGAGGCTGAGGCAGGAGGACTGAAAGTTCCAAGCCAGCCTGGGCAACTTAGCAATTTATCAAGACCCTGTCTCAAAAGACAGACATGGTAGAGTACATCTGTAATCCCAGCAGGATGAGGGAGGAGAACCCAGGGGCTGAGACAGAAGAATCATGGCATGTTTGAGACTAGCCTGGGCTACAAAGGGAACTCAAGGTCAGCCTGAACTGCATAGCAAGACCCTGTCTCAAAACAAAACTTAATACCTGTGGTGGTGACACATAACTGCAGTCCCAGCTGTCAGGAAGGAGACTGAGGCAGGAGGACTGCTGTGAGTTCAAGGCCAGCCTGGGATACATAGGGAGACCCTATCTCAAAATTCCAAATTATTATTTTTGTTATCATCATCATCATCATCATCATCATCATCATCATCATCATCAAAAATACAAATACACAAAAAGGACCATGGCTGTACCTTGGTGTAAAGAGCCTCGGTTCAATCCCCAGTACCACAAAAAATAGAACAAAAACCTGGATCATCTTATCAGTGACCTCACCTCTGTAGCTCAGGACTTAGACCGTGCTAGGATGGCCGAAGTGACCAAACAGTGTCCGACAGGCAGCAGGCTCTCTGGGGGACAGAGAAAGCAATTCTTCTGGATCCAGAAGTCCTGCTCCATCCGTGGGGTCCCATCTGTGTGTGTGTGTGTGTGTGTGTGTGTGTGTGTGTGTGTGTGTGGTGTGGGGCCTCCTGCACGCAGAGTGCAATGACCATGCCCCGTGTGTTTCCAGGTGTGTGTTGTTGAGTGCATGTGCGTGTGTGTGCAGATCTGCAAGGTGTGTGTCCTGTGTGGCACATGGAGCAGAGGCGTGGGGCACTGTGTGTGAGCTGTGTGGCATGCGGCCCAGTGTGTGCAACAGGAGTGGAGCCTGGTGCCCGGTCCCAGGCACACCTCCTCTCCCCTGAGTCCTGGCATCTTGCTGACACTGATCTGGGCCCGCGAACATCTTTTCTGAATAAACATGATGTCATTTCCATTCCATTCAGCCTGCACTGGGACAGCTGCTGTCAGCATCGCTGAGGGAAATGCCACCTCGGCCCTGACAGCTGCCACTTGGCACACTTTGTAGAAAGCTTCTCCGGGAAGAAAGAAGCCAGACAGTCATGCAGATGCTATTTAAAGGATGCCGCATCGTGATGAGGAGCAGAGAGGAAGCTACAGTGTGCCGGGGATGGCTGGGGGCCTGGGCTGGAGGGGGAGGCGTGGGTGACCATGACCCGGGCTCCTAGGATCTCGAGCTAAATCTATCCCCACCTCTCACTCTAAAGATGAGCAAACTGCAGACTAGAAAGGGAAGGATGGCCTGGCCCGGTGGTGCACACCTGCAATCCCAGCTACCCGGGAGGCTGAGGCAGGAAGATTGCAAGTTGGAAGCCAGCCTGGGCAATTTAGGGAGACCTTGACCCAAAGTAAAATCTTAAAAAGGCTGACAGCCAGGTGTGGTGGCATACACCTGTAATTCCAACACTGAGGTAGTTTGAGACAAGAGGATCATGAGTTTGAGGCCAGCCTGAGCAAGATCTTGTCTCCAAAAGTAAGAGGGGGTGGGGCCCGAGGTGTAACTTAATACTACAAAAAAGGGGTCAGGGCTAGGAGTAAGGGGTTTTCCAGAGATCAGAAAACAGGTCAGAGTCAGAAAACACAAGCCCTAGAGGCCAAGCTCAGAATCTTTAAGTCGAAATCCTGCCCTGTACCAGTGGGAAACCTTCGACCTGGAACACAGAAGTGATTTGCTCAAGTCTATGCAGAAAGTCAGCTACAGAGCTGAGATTGGAAGCTGTTGGGTGCTAGGCTCATGATGTGAGCATATTGGTGGTCTCCATCTTGTATACAGTAGGTGCTAAACAAATACAGGTGGTCCCTGGTGTGTGATGATTCAATTTACGGTTTCTTGGGTTGAATCCTCAGTACTGAAAGAGAAAGAAAAAAGCTTTGCGTTAGACGATTTTGCCCAGTCACGCAAACAGTAGGAGCACATTTAGCGTACGACGTTCAGTCAGTCTCTGAACGCACTGCTGACTTGCAACCCTTCCAACTTACAGCAGGTTAATTGGATCATAGCCCCACTCTCCGTGTGTGCTGATGACCTGCCTGGCTTTGGACAACCTGGAGAAGCGTTGAAGTCCTCGTCCTCCTCCCTACCCCTTGTAGCTGGTGTTGGGTGCTCCCTGAACTCCAGCATTGACTGCTGCTCCAGCAGGAAGCCAGGGATGCTCTGGGCATGGAAGAGGACTTTGCACTGTTTTCAGTGTATGCCTCAAGTGTCCAGGAAGCCCGGGCTTGAGTTGGACCCCTACGATCCAGCGGACCTCTCGGCCTCACCTAAACTCCTTACAGAGGCACTTGGGGCTTTCCGCTTTCTGGCTTTTCCTGCTCATTCCCTGTCTCTTCTCTTGAGTAGCAATCTTGTAATTTCTCATTCTCCCCATGTAAACTGCTTCTGCCTAGAAGGACTTTCTCTGCCTGCCAAGCACCTATTCATCCTTCAAAACCCCACTCTGAGGTCAAGTCCTCTGTGGAACAGAATGGCCAATTTAGGATTCCTGGCTACTTAGATACATATCACTTGATACTGACTCCCAAGAGCAAAAAGGGCCAGAACAGAGGCCAAGCAATAGTTACACCTCCCTGGTCCACCTGAGAGGCTGAAAGTATTCTGAAAATATATATATTTGTTGAATGATTTGTATTGAGCTACAGACCTAGTCAAGACACCAACTTCTAGAACTCATAGATTCCAGCTAAGTCATCGTTGAAGGTCTTACCTTCACCTTTTCTGGGCCAACTCTGCTCTCACACTGAGTCCTAGCTCCTCTGATACCTGAAGTGTCCAAGTGTCCATTGGGATCTCTCTCTCTCTCTCTCTCTCTCTCTCTCTCTCTCTCTCTCTCTCTCTGTTTTTTGCTCTCAAATGACTTCTTATCTCTCCTTTAACCTCCAGAAAAGTCCCTTTCTTCTCACGGAGATGAGATGGATCATCTTGCATCCTGGGAAGGCAATCTGATCAAACATACCCACGGCAACACCTAAAAGAGCTGGGTGCGGAGTAATCCCAGGTCTTTCTTGAAAGGCGGAGGCAGGAGGATCACTGAGAGCTGAAGGCTGCCTGGGCTACACAGTGAGTTCAAGACCAGCCTGAACTGCATAGCAAGACCAGAAAAGAAAAAAGTGATGCTGTTGTTTTAAGAACAAACAAAAAACGGTTGGTATTTTTTTATACACAATAAAATTGGATCTTTCAAGAGAAAACTGAGTCCAATATCTTACTTATGCTTAAGGTTTGATGAAGGACTTTTCTATCACACACTGAGATGTGCCAATATTTGGAAGATTTGCATAATTTAGACAATCAGCATTTCCCAAATGACAATGCATGATGTTACAGAACCATAAGTAGAAGATCTCTCCAAAGGACAAGAGTGGGTGGGGTGTAGCTCAGTGGTAGAGAACTTGCCTGGTGTGGGCAAGGCCCTGGGTGCCACCCACTGGCAGAGCAGAGAACAAAACAAGGGCAAGAGAAACCAGCAAGTTTCGTGAAGCAATATGGAAACCTCACCAACATGATTCAGAACCTACATCCCAGGATGTCTTTTCTTCTTTCTTTCTTTCTTTCTTTCTTTCTTTCTTTCTTTCTTTCTTTCTTTCTTTCTTTCTTCTT
>NW_004524714.1:5955204-5958717 GCF_000260255.1 Octodon degus
TCTTTCTTTCTTTCTTTCTTTCTTTCTTTCTTTCTTTCTTTCTTTCCTCTTTCTTTCTCTCTTTCCTTCTTTCTTTTTTGTACCAGGAGTGAACCCAGGACCTTTACAATGAACTGCATCTCCAGGCTATTATTTTTTTGAGACAGGAACTCACTTGCTAATTTGCCCAGGTAGGGCTCAGACTTGCAATCCTCCTGCCTCAGCCTTTCAGGGGACTGGAATTATAGATGTGCACCACTGTTCCCAGCTTCCAACTAACCTTGAAAGGACTTCTACTGGTCAATTTTTGGTATAGTGTCAAAGAATAATATACATAATTATCTAAAACACCTACTATTAAAATATAGTTCTTCCAATCACACACTTGCTTGAGACCAGAATTTTTTTACACATACTTTAACCCAAACAATATGTTATAGTAAACTAAATGCCAAAGCAAGTATAAGAATCTAGTTTTCTTGCATTGAATCAAATGTTAGAGAGATTTGCAAAAATCTAAAACAATGGATTTTGTTCTACAAAACTTTTCATTTGAAAAGATGGGGCTATATTTCATAAAAAGCTTTTATGTTAATAGGTGATGGACTTACAAGTTCATGAATCTTTAAATTTTTAATGTTGGTTAATATCAATAAGTTAAGCAACATGAATAAAACTCTGATTTATAATTTCCTTGGAGACATGGTCTTACTAGATAGATCAGGCTGGCCTCAAACTCACTCTGCAGCCCAGGCTGGCCTCAAATTCAAGATGATCCTCCTGCCTCAACCTCTGGAATGCTAGGATCACAGGTGTGTGCCACCACACTCAGTTTTAATTTGTAATAATTTTAAGAATAAAAGGGGGGGTCAGCGAAATAGCTCAGCAGACTAAGCACCTGCTTTGGCAAGCGCAAGGACCAGGAGTTCGATACCCAATCCCATATGCCATATTGGGCCAGCCCCAGGGTGCACTGAGCCGTCGAACGAGTCCAGGCATGGTGGTACACCCCTGTAACCCCAGCACTGCGGAGGCTGAAGACAGGAGGATCGCTAGGAGTCCAAGCTGCATTGTGAGACCCCATACCAAATACATAAAACTGAGGTCGCCTTCTTGTCAGTCACCTCAGTGGGTGGTAAACCCAGATGTGAGCTCCTCCCAGTGATTCCAGAACCTGTTCTTCACTCTGTACTTCATCACCTCCGCATTCAGAAACCTTCAAACGAACACAGGCCTCCTGCTCTGGGGCTTTGGGCAGCTTGGACTTTTGTAATACCGCTGATTATCTCTCTGATTAGCACAGTGAGGCTGGGATGGCTTCTGACCACTCTGAGAAGCCTGGGAAAGGTGGCTCGGAGAGGCATCGCGTCTCTGCCTGAGGCCCTAGCTAGCAAGTGCAGGGCTGGACTGGAGCTGGGACAGTGTGAATGGAAAACCCCCCACCCCAGTCCATCCTCTGGTGACCCATGTGTTGCTGGTTGAAAACACTTTGTTTGAAGTCACCCTGTCATGTGTACCTGAAATGTACTTAGGCATCTGTGGTTTCAAAATCCTTCTATTGTGCTCAGTACTAAGGATGAAAGCCAGGGCTTCCTGAAGTACACTAGGCAAGCTCTCTACTTTGGAGTTACAACTCCAATCCCAGTCAGTTTTTGATTTTGTGACAGCATCTTGTTAAATCGTCCAGGCTGCCCTCAACCTTGAGATTCTCTTTGACACTTCTGATGGCCACAGGTGAGCTGAGCAGGCCCCAGACAGACTGGGTGCTGGGGTCCAAGAAACCCTAGCCGGCAGGAGCTGTCTGTAGGTGTCCTCGGGAGAGGCATGGTGCCCGCGCACATGCTGCAGCAGTGGCCACACCATCCATATCCAAAGAAACCGCCAGGAGCCCCTCTGTGCTGGACCCTGCCCCGGGCCCTGCAGCCACAGGGACAAGGGACTCTTCCAAGCCCAGCCTCGCCCAGTGGCCCATGCCCACCTCTCCTGGAAACAGACTCTGAGCTCTCACAATAGCCACAGATGCTGGGGGGATGCAGGGCATCACGCTGTTGTAAAGACCATGTTGTGTGACATCCTCACGGGTCTGTGCCCGTGGGCACACCTCATGTCATACAAGTCACATGACAGCCCACATGATTAGGCATTTTACAGGTGAGGAAATTGAGGTACAGAGAGTCGATCAAAGATACAATGGGGCGGGGGGATATAGCTTAGCGGCATAAACACCTGCCTGGCAAGCGCCTGAGTTTGATCCCTGGTACCGCCAAAAAAAAAGAAAAAAAGATATAGCTGGAGAACAGGGGAAATAGCTCAGTGGTCTAAAGCACCTGTTTAGGCAAGCTTAGGCAGGCCCAGGGGAACGCAGTTTGATCAGACCCGGGCGCCACATACTGCACCAGCCCTGCCCTCAGGGTGGACTGAGCTGGCCAAAAAAAAAAAAAAAAAAAAAAAAAAAAAAAACCCTGTAAGAGATATATAATCGGCTTCAAGTTCAAGTCTATCTAAATCTAAAGTCCGGGATTTTTTCACTCAGCTCTACAGTGGAGGGAAAGAGTGAAAGGGGGAAAGAATTGGCCAGCCAGGGCAGAAGAGGGTAGAAAGAGGGCAGAAAGGAGGACCCAGAGGGAGGGTGTCCCTGAGCCCGACAGCGCCCTCAGCCGGCCTGGACAAGGGCATCCCTCCGAGCCAGTTCCCCATGGGCGGAGGACCCCTTGCAGCATGTGGGGGGTGGGCAGTGAGAGGGCTAGATTCCCTCCCCGCATCGTGGCGACAGTGAGCCCTGAGACAAATCCAGAGAGAGACTGTGGCTTGGCTTTCCACCACAGGCAGGGGAGTTCGGGTAAGTCTTCAGAGTCCTTAGGGAAACCGTGAAGTTGCTTCCAGAGCAGATCTGGTCCAAAGAGAATCTGGCAGAGAAACGGGGGCCTCCGGTGGTCGCCGCCCCGTCGCCGACCCTTCCTGCTCACGCACCCGGCCCGTCCCATTCACTGTCTCCCATCGACGCCCATGCCCTGCCACTCCTGTACACACATAGTTCCCTGTGCTGCACTCCGGGGTCCCCGAGGTGACTCACCTTTAAGGTCCCTGTCCTTCCAGACAGACAGATGGGGGAGACAGATGTAGTCAGAACGACTCTGGGCAGGCGTGGTGACACCATGGTGGCACCGCAGCACTAGAGAGGCTGATGCACCTAAGAAGGGTTAATACAAAAGTAATGTGATGAGTTAATGCAAAACTAAATTTAAAAAAAAAATTACTCTGCTCAACTTTCTGTGACCCTGCTTCCTTGTAAGACCGCAAGGAGGCTTGGTGTGCCATTGGTAAATCTTCAATAGCCTGATGATTTGAGTTCCCAAAAAATAATGCTCTCAGAAAAAAATGTATGCTGAGTAATGGTCACGCTGTCCCTAAAGGTACTGTTCTATGTCAAATGACAAATTTGTTTGCCAAACAGGATGCAGTTTCTACCTTTAAAACCTCTATACTTCTAAGTCTCCTGGCCATTTGCCCTCTCCTGCGTCAGTATGGTCAAGC
>NW_004524714.1:5959522-5961021 GCF_000260255.1 Octodon degus
AAAAACAAAAAAATGTAAAAAGGAGAGGAAAAAGGAGGAGGAGGAGGAGGAGGAGGAGGAAGAGGAGAAGAAGAGATGGGCAGGGGATATAGCTCAGTGGTACAGCACCTGATGGCAAGCACAAGGTCCTGAGTTAAATTCCCAGTACAAAAAATAAAAAAGGAGAGGACTAGTAGATAAAATAAAAGATTTTAGTGAAAAATGCAAGCTAACCAGGCATGGTGGTGCAGCTACTTAGCAGGCTGAGCAAGGAGGATCAAAAGTTTGAAGTCAGTTTGAATCAATTTAGCATGATCCTGTTTCAAAATTAAAAATAAAACTTTCCTGGGGCTATAGCGCAGGGTAGAGCTTCCCTGAGTTCCATCCATACCTAGTCAGGTGGGAGAAGCAGGTCACTGGTGCCCAAGAGAGATGCAAACGGTAAACATGGAATCAAAGGGGAATGAGAAAGGGCAAGGAGAGAAAAGGAGGAGGAAGCGCAAGCGAGGTCTCATAGTCTAAGAGCAAAGGTGTCAGGGCAGGAAGACACGAGAACAGGTGGATGACAGGTGTCATCTGGACTAGGCTTCAAAGACCAGGTAAGATTTATTAGGAAAATGCAAATCAAAACCACAATAAATGTCACTTGAAAATCAATAGGATGACTATTGTTGGAGGAAAAAAAAAACAAAAACAAACAAAACACAAAATAAGAAATATTGGTGGAGAGGAGGGAAAATTGTAACCTGCACACCATTGGTGGAAATGAGAGGTGGTGCAGCCATTATGGGAAATTGATGCCAACCCCTAAGAAAATGAATGAAGAATTCATGACGTGACCCAGCAGCTCTACTTCCTGGTACGTACCCCAGAGAATGGAAAGCAGGAGCTGGGCATGGTGGCTGAAATCTCTGGAAGCTGAGACAGGAGGACTGCAAGTTCCAGGCCAGCCTAAGCAACATGGCAAGACTGCCTCAAAAGAAAATTTTTAAATGAGCTGAGATGTAGCTCAGTGATAGAGTGCTTGTGTAGTACGCATGAGGCCCTGGGTTCTATGTCCATCTTAAGCACCACCAAGAAAGAAAGAAAGAAGGAGAGAGAGAGAGACAGAGAGACAGAGAGACAGAGAGACAGAGAGAGAGAGACAGAGAGACAGAGAGACAGAGAGAGAGACAGAGAGAGACAGAGAGACAGAGAGAGAGACAGAGACAAAGGGAGAAAAGAAGAAAGGGAAAAAGGAAGGGGAAAGAAAGAGAAAACGAAGAAAGGAAGGGAGAGACAGAGAGAGATTTAAAAAGATGCCTATGCAACATGTTCTCAGATTATTCACAGTAGCCAAAACGTGGATACAACTTAGGCCTTCCCTGATGCGTGAACAGACAACACGTAGCGTGAACAGACAACACGTAGCCTGAACATAGAACGGAATAGTCAACTTTAAAAGCAAAGGCTGGGGCTGGTGAGATAGCTCAGTGGTCTAAAGCGCCTGCTTAGTCAAGCTTAGACAGGCACAGGGGACA
>NW_004524714.1:5961151-5962533 GCF_000260255.1 Octodon degus
CTTGAGCACGTTGTTTAGTGCAATAATTACTCACGAAAAGAGGAACCCGTGTGATTCCATTTCTCAGAGGTCCCTAGAGTAGTCAAACTCACAGAGACTGTGGAGTGGTGACTGCCAGGGGCTCGAGAGCTGGGTTCCTGGGGCTAGTTTAGCTTTGTGAAATGAAAAGAGTTGGGAACACTGGCTGCACAACACTACGAAAGTGTTTCACGCCACTGGACTGGCACAGTAAAGTGGCTGTGATGGTAAGTTGTGTGTTGTCTGTATTTCAGACACAATCTTTAAAAAGCGAATAGTTAGGATGTAGACATACAGAGATAAGGAAGAAGGACGTTCCAGGTGGAGGGAACAGGCGGAGAAACCCTGCCGGTAAACATCTGTTCAGAAGGACGGAATTACTGAGATGAGGAGAAGGGGCCTGGGGAGACGGAGCTATGTGTGTATGCAGGATGGCCTGATAATTGTACTGTGGATCTCTGCTGGTCTATGGAAAGAAGCATATAATGCTTATTTTTTTTTTCTTTCTCATTTTTTCTTTCTTTTTAATTTCTCATGAATTTTCCCCCCAATTTTGCATGCACAAATCTGGTAATCTAAACAATTAAGTTGAAGACAACACTATGCAATAGAACAAATACTGCAGAATTCATATTATTTTGTTTAGCAAAATTCTGTATCATTTCTAATTTTTTAATATTATTATTTTGTATTCTCTTTAAAAAATAAGAAACGAAGATAAAATGTAGTCTGGCATGGTGGCACATGCCTGTAAGCCTACCATTCTGGAAGCAGAGGCAGGAGGATCACTGTGAGTTCAAGGTCATCCTGGGTTACACAGTGGGTTTAAGATGAGCCTGGACCATGTAATGATCCCTGTCTCAAAAACAAACACAAAAAACAAAGGCAAGAGGAGGCTCAGTTTGCCTACAGGAGAGAAAGGAAGAAGTGTAGCTGAAGCAGAGCTTGCTCAAGGGTGGGGGTGGGCAGGGGTGGGGTGAGGTGAGAGGACATTTGGGGTGACAGGACAGTTGAGGTGACTGCATGCACAAGACAAGGGCTTGATGGAAAGGACACAGACTCTGCCATTTCTTTTTAAAATTGTATTTATGTATTTAGTACAGGGTCTCATTATGCAGCTCAGACTCATAGTGATCCTCATGTTTTCAGCCTTCCCAGAGCTGGGATTACAGGCATATGTCACCATGCCTGTCCTCAGTAGCTGGCTCAGCACACCTGGAGGCAGGGCCAGCGCGGCATGTGGTGCCAAGGTCGAGCCCCAGTCCCTGCGCTTGACCAAGCAGGCACTTAGTCCACTGGGCTATCTTGCCAGCCCTGACTCTGTCATTTCTCAGAGCTTCTGTAAGACACCACCCTGGAATTTA
>NW_004524714.1:5963283-5964940 GCF_000260255.1 Octodon degus
ACCCACACCATTTCTGATCTCCCAGCAGTCTTGTGATGGAGCCTGTAGAAGTCACCTTCACCAGCTTAAGAGGCGACAGCCACCTCCATACTCTGACCAAAGCAGACGGACCTTGCCTGGAAATTCTCCTGGCTCACACTGCCATTCTAGAGCTGTCTCCCCATGCCCAGCTCTCCTGCTGAGACTCAAGCCCAGAATCCTGGGTGTCTATACCCAAGAAGCTTGGTGTGGCTGTTTTGTATTATTGTCGTAATTATATAACTTAGCTAAATAAAACAAAAAATAATGAAACCTAACTGCAAAGAGAAAAAGGAATGCTTTGAGTAAAACCAAAGCAATTGTTTTAGAAATATGCAATAAAGATGAATTGCTAAAAATAAATCGTTGATTTGGTTGTGGGAGAGATTTGGGGTGGGAGGGGAAAAAGACAATGTAGAGGTCCAATTCACATTGCTTTGCAAGCATCCACGCATCCAGTTTAAAAGAAAAAATGGGGGCTGAAAACCACTAGCAGTGCCTTGTGGGTGTGGGCTTTGTAGAAAAGCAGGCTCAGCTGGAGGCCTTGAACTGGAAGATCTTTTGGCCTATGCTGAGGTTTGATGGTAGATAAATGTCTCAGGTGTCTGTGAATCCACTTTTTTTTTTTTAAATATATTTTAGTACAGGGACTAAAGGGTCTCACACAGATCGGACTCCTAGTGATCCTCCTGTTTTCAGTTTCCCAAGCGCTGGGATTACAGGCGCATGACACCACGCCCAATCTCAGTCCTTCGCAGTGTGCACCAGGGGCGGAGCTGGCAATGTTTTAGTCCACTGAGCTATTTGGCCAGCCCTAAATCCACTTTTTGTTGGCTCCTTTCTACTTGCAATCAGTCGAATGAATGGAGCAGTTTCTATGAGATTATGATCCCTCCCTTTCATGAGAGAGGATCTCACGATGTAGCCCAGGCTGACCTTGATCTCACTGTAATCCTCCTGCCTCAGCCTCCTCAAGCACTGGAATTACAGGCATGTGCACCATGCCAGGTCTGTTATTTGTATCCTTCTCATTAGTTTCTTTTTAACCTTCCATGTTTGGCTGCATATGAAAAAAAACACAATCAGGACAGTACCTACTGGCACCCAGGACATCTTGGCCACCCTCACCATATGAAGAGAAGGTGTCAGGAGATGCAGCAGCTACTCTACCAGCTACTCTACTGTGCATGTTCCTTCCCATCTGGAGCTCTCCCTGGAGAGTGAGTGACTTCACATCTGGACTCCTCTGGTCTAAGGATTCAGGGTGGGAGCCAGAAGTCTCAGGCCCATTTTCCAGATGAGTTAAATGAGAGCTTCTGGGGTGTTTTGCTGCCACCTGGAGGTTGGGATCCCAGAGCCTTCAGGTCAGAAAGACCTCGAGAGCCTCATCTTCCCCTGGAGTGGTTTCCCATCTACACAGCTGGGGCAGACTGTCCTGAAGACCTGCCTGAGACCCTGTGTCCCCCACCGATGTGGGAGGGTGAAGTTTCTCTCATCCATCTCCGGGCTTAGTGTAGGGCTTAGGACAGAGCCTCTTGCTTAGGACCTCAGGAGATTGCATGCTGGGGACAGACCTCCCTGCCTGGGCTCCTCCCTGCTGGCACCGGATGTTCGTCCTTTCTCAGAAGGGCATTGACTC
>NW_004524714.1:5965879-5970954 GCF_000260255.1 Octodon degus
AGACAGAGAGAGACAGAGAGAGACAGACAGAGACAGAGACAGAGACAGAGATTGAAGTTTTTACATTGAAACCCCTTTTATACCCTTTGCCAGTTTGTCTCTTACAAAAAAGCAGCATCAGGAATATATATGGTTGATAACCTCCTGCCTCACTTTTTTTTTTTTTTTTTTTTTTGCAGAACCGGGGATTGAACTCAGATCCTTGAGTTTGCCAGTCAAGCACTTATCCTACTGAGCCATCTCCCTGGCCCCATCCTGCCTCACTTTTCAACCCCCATCAACAACATACTGCATTGCTGTGTGTGCTAACAGGCTATATCCATAGTATATTACCTATCACTTTCAACCTACTCTTGTACTAGTTTGCCAGGGCTGCCTTAACCAAGTAACTAGCTGGCTTCAAGTAATAGAACTGGATTTTCTCACAGTTCCAGAGTCAGAAGTCTGGCTCCAGGGTATAAGGGGGTTGTGGCCTCTCTGAACTTCCAGGTAAGATCCTTCCTGGCCTCTTCTAAGGCTGGTGGTGGCCACCCATGCTAGATATGTAGCTGCATTGTTCCAGTCTGCGTTTGTCACCACACGGCTGTCTCCTTTCGGTCTGTGTCCACCTAGTTCTCTTCTTGTAAGGACACCAAGTTCTACCTAAACGATCTCTGCCGTAGTCACTTTCCTTGTAACTGACATTCACTACTTACAGAAAGAGAGGTTTATTTTGGCTCTCATTATGAGGACCAAAAGCAGACGGTGACAAGACAGAAGCACCAGGAAAGAGAAAGGCCTCCTGTGGCCAGGCTCCAGCCTCCAACATAAAATTCAGCTATAAACTTGCCAGTGGACTAATCCACTCATGGGGACCATACCCCCACAATCCATTTACCTCCCCAAAGTCCAGCTTATGGGCACATGAGATTTTGGAGGACATTTTGGATCTAAATCGTAGCAACCTTCTCTCAACTAAAGGACACCTGCGAGGATTCTGTTACAGTTTGTATCTTAAATGTCCTCCAGGAGCCCATATGTTGAAGACTTGGTCCCCGCTGATGGTGCTACTGGGAGGTGGTGGAAACTCTGGGAAGTGCAGCCTGCGTGGAAGAAGTGAGTCCCTGGGAGCTTCCTTTGATGGGTATCACTTGTCCCCTCCCTGGTTCATGCTTCCCCACCATGTTTTCTCTGTCATCATGTCCCACCTCAGCATCCACCTACAGCAATGAAGCCAAACCAACCAGGGACTGAACGCTCTGAGACTATGACCCAAACCTTTCCACTTTTAAGCTGTTCACCTCAGATATTTTGTCACAGTAATGGAGAGCTGACTAATACATACTCTATTTCCAAAGAAGGTCACATTCCTGGGGTGAGGATTTTAACATATCTCTTACAGGGGACACAGTTTCATGCCTACCACTTTTACAAACCAAGATTATACTTTTTATTCTTATTCAAGGTTCACAGATGTAATTCAAGGCAATTTTGTTTACTGTATGATGTTGTACTCTATAAATAGGTAACAATGATTTGCTTAGGTGCTCTACTGATAGATGTGTGGATTATTTCCAAGTTTAACCTGCATTTATTTGACATTCTTGATGTTTCCTGGATGGTGCGCAAAGCTTTCTTCGGGCTCATTCTTAAGAACAGACTAGGCGGTCACGTGGTACGCATATTTCCAACTTTCATAGCTATCACCAAAATGCGGGATCTGAGACTTTACACTTCCAGATTTATCAAGCCTCCCCACCTTCGCAGTCTAATATGTGTGAAATGAAATCTTTTTGTTTAATTTGCATTGCTTTGATAAGTGGTAAGATTAAGCAACTATTCTTATGCTTGCTCTTTGCTTTTTTTTGTTGTAAATTGTTGCTATCCTATTTCCTACTGTGCTATCTTTTTCTTATCAATTTATGAGAATTCTTCGTGTATTTTGGACAGTAAGCCTTTATCTGTTGCATATACTGCACAGGTCTTGCCAAGCACTCTTCCTCAAAGATTAATTTGGTAAATGATGCCTTTTATGGTGCAGCAGTATTTGACTCAGTTGGTCTTAGACTTAATAGGATTTTCCATTGTGATTTGTCATTTTTTTGGTGACTTGTTTAAGGACTCCTTCTCTATCCCAAGCCATAAAGAAATTCTGTTTTTCTTCCATAACCTTTTAAGATTGTCTTTCATGTTTGGGCCGTTGTGTTGGTTACTTTTCTCATTACTGAGACAAAATAAGCTATCTCCCCAGCACCCAAAGATAAGGGAGGAGGGCTGGGGAGATAGCTCAGCGGTCTAAGTGCCTGCCTGGCAATCCCCGCACTCAGGAGGCTGAGACAGGAGGATCACTATAAGTCCAAACTGTGTAGCGAGACCCTGTTCCAAATGATTAATTAATTAATTTTTTAAAGTTAAAAAAAAATTATTTTTTTAAATAAAAAATAGGAAGGAAAAGTTTATTTAGCTGAAACTTTATAGTGGCCTCAAACTTCTGGGCTCAAGCAATGTTCCTGCTTCAGCCTCCCAAGGAATGGGGACTATAGGCACACCCAGTGCCCCACCAGATTTGTTCTATAACTTGGATCTATTTCTGGGCTGTCATGTATTATATGTCATTGTTTTATCTGTCCACCTTCATGTGAATGACCAGGATAGGTTCATTCTCTAAACTTTATAATAATAAATCAGGATATTTACTATGGCAAGACACCTAGCTTGTTCTAGATCAGATTTGTCCCACCTATTCTTGAAACTTGATCCTCCTGTCCAAGCTTTAGGATCAACTTAGCAAGTTCAGTGAGAAGTCTCACTGGAATTTTTAATTGTAATTATACTGATTTTATAAATTAATTTGGGGGGAAAAGTATTTATATTAAGGACTCTTCTTTCCCACGAGCATGACATATGTCTCCCCTCGTTCACTTTTGTGTCTGTGTGTGTGTCAGTAATGTGTTGTGTGTTTCTCCTTTGAATGACTAAGTGCTTCGTTACTGGGTTCCTAGTCCCTTACAGTATCAAGTCACGTGGCTTTGTGTTTCTGTTTTGTACACTTGCATTGTGTAACTGGCCACTGCTGGGAGATAAGCACGCTATGGATTTTCTATACTGAGCTCACACTCTTTTTAAAAAAATTTCATTAGTGGGCTGGGGAGACAGGTCAGCATCAAAAGCGCCTGCCTGGCAAATGTAAGGTCCTGAGTTCAATCCCCAGGACTGCATGCTGGCCCTGGAACCAGGGGTGGTGGCATAGGTCTGTAATCCCAGCACCAGCAGGCTGACACAGGAGGATCACTACAAGTCAAAACTATATCTAGACCCTTTATTGAAAGAATAAAAATAAATTAATTAATAATTTTTTCATTAGTACATACTTGCAGCATATACTGTACCTTTGTCTCGGGGGTAGGTACAGGTATTTAACATCTCCTAATTGTTTTTGCTATCTTTCCCACCCTTCTCTCCTTCCCACTCCATCTCTGGAGTCCCTTCCCACTTGGAAGAGATCAATCTCCCTGTTTCCTGTTGTCTGTTTTTTAGCTTAATTTTTTAAAAAATATTTATACTTCAGGCTTCTTATATAAGAAAGTTATATGACATTTAGTCTTGTGTGTTTCATTTGTTTCATTTGGTATTGTGTTTTCAAGGTTTGCATCCATTTTCCTACAAATGACTCGAGTGCATCCTTCTTTATGGCAGAGTAATACTCCATTCTGTGTAAAAGCCACATTTTCATCATCCTGAAACCCATTTCCCCTTTTCCATTTCTGGGGGGTGAATTTGTAAGATGTGGTATGGGATCAGTATTCCGAACATAGACTTCCTCTTGTGCCTGGAAGGCTCATATCCAACACCTGCCACTTACTAGCTGAGTGAGTCGCTTAACCTCTCTGAATTCTGGTTCACACCCCTCCTCCGGATATGGCGAAGAATCAGGGAAACCAAAAGCGTACAAGTGCCTAATGCACTGCCTGGGACAGAGGAAGTGTTTAATTGATGTTGGTTCTTATGATTAAGTGACCTCGCTTGCTAACTGAGAGGTAATTACCACACCAGGAATAAAAGAAACCAGTTTCTGCTTCCGGTGATGGAGACGCTGCGCAGAGTTCAGTGCTGGAAGCCCCTTGATCACAAATTAACGCCCATGCCGAGCAGCTGCCCTCATGGCTGCCCGTGGGGAGCCTGCGCTTAAAATCCACTTGTCACTCGGTCCGTGCCATTTTGATACGCATGGCCTTCTAATCAGCAAGCCATCAGCCAATCATTGACCGCTGATTTGAGAAACACTGGGCACACCTGCTGGTGTCCTGGGCCCCGCCCTCTGTCCCCACATCCTGCCCCCCTCTGTGTAATGCGACGGACCCCAAGTCGGGCCACACCACGCATACTTTCCAGACAGTTCACGGAACCACCCACTCTTGGTGTGGGAACAGAACGACGGCAGGCTCAAGCTTAGCTGTATTTAGATTGGGAGTAGTTTCGCTGCGCTTCCAAGCCTGCTCTAATCACCTGTTTACACAGGGCTGCGTCCAGCGCCCAGAAGAGAGTCAGGAGTAGGTGTGGCGGCAGGCAGGAGGGCAGCGCTGGCTGTGACTCAGGGCTTTCTCCAACCCAGCCAAAAGAGGACCAGAATGTCCACTTGTGGAGGATTCCAAAAGCCCAGGCAGCATTCTAAGCTGTGGTCCCCTTCCTAGACGCTGTCCCCAGCCAGAGCTGTGTCTCCAGGGCAAGTGGCAGTGGGACAGTTGGATGGGAGCACGGGGCTGGCAAGACAGCTCAGTGGACTAAGTGCCCGCTTAGGCAAGCACAGGGACAGGGGGTCCATCCCCAGCATGACATGTGGTGCCAGCCCCACACACAGGTGCGCTGAGCCAGCCACCGAGACCAGGCCTGGTGTCGCACACCCGTCACCCCAGCACTGGGGAGGCTGAAAACAGGAGGGTCACTACATGTCTGTCTGAGCAGGTAGTGAGACCCTGTACCAAATAAATAAAAATTAAAATTAAAAAAAAGAGGGCTGGAGAGATGGCTCAGTGGTCTAAAGCACCTACTTAGAACAAGCTTAGCAAAAGCATCAGGGACCGCGGTTCAATCCCCCA
>NW_004524714.1:5971808-5972520 GCF_000260255.1 Octodon degus
AACTTTGGAATGTTTCTACAACAGAGTACTATACAGCCAGAGAAAGGAATGGACCTGGGGCATGTGCAACAACATGCGGAACCACACTATGGTCACACTGAGTCAGGAAGCCAGGCACAAAAAGTGCTTACTATGTAATTCCACGTAGGTGTAGCTTAAGACAGACAAACACACTCAGGATGCTAGAAAATGATGGCAAGTTGGCATCTAGAGGCCCAGGTCAAGTAGGAAAAAGCTAAAGGGAACCTCCTGGGGTGCTGGAAGAACCTCTGCCAGGACCCCCGTGTGGTTGCATGGCTGTGTATACATATGAGAGAAATCACCAAATGACACAGACTTCCCCACAGGTATACTGCACCCCATTTTAAATTTTTAAAAATGTGAGTACATGCACATCAAAAAACAAGAAAACAGGGGTGGGGGAGACAGCTCAGCTGTCTAAGTGTCTGCCTGGCAAGCGCAAGGACCCAGGTTCAATCCCTGGACTGCTTTCCAACAGCACAGGTTTTCGGCAGGACAGCTGGGACCCGATGCCTGCCTGAGGAGTGGGTGATAAACGAAGCAAAGTCCACATCGAGTGTTTCCACTGTGTTCCCCCTTGCACAAGGCCACCCTCATGCTGCAGGTGGACGCGTTTACTACTTTTACTTGGTCCAAACTCACTCTGCAGAGTTGATTGCTTTTCCTACCTTTAATACATGTGAAACTGTGA
>NW_004524714.1:5972620-5996755 GCF_000260255.1 Octodon degus
CTTCAGCTCTCACTGTGCCCACAGGAGCATCGCTCTCCGTCCCTGTGTACCCATTAGGTGGAGAGGCTCTAGAGCCTCCTAAGACACCCTGAGGGCCACCCGACCTCCTATAGCCTCTGCCTGTCCCTGTCCTTTGTGGGGGACCCTGTGGTTAAGAACACAGCCGCCAAGAGGTCACAGCTCCAAATTAAGACCACCACAAATCCCTACGAGGTAGAGAGGGAAACAGTGAGAGGCCCTCCACCTCCTGCCTTGGTGCTTCCTAGGACAGGCAGCTCACGACCTCTCAGGGCTGCCTCTGCCCTCTGCGTTTATCCCAGGCTACAGACTGGCACATGCGTACACAGGGAAGAAGCCTGTGGCTTGTGGCTCCACTGGGAAGGAATGAAGTTGCCCTGGTTTTGCCAGGACCTTCACAGTGTAATGCTGAGAGCTCAATGTTCCGGGAAACCCTCTTGGACTGAGAAAACAGAACAGCGAGACATAGGATCATGGCCCGGCGCCTCCTCCCCACCCTGGCTCTCACACACCTCTCTGCAGGTGCCAAGACCAAGCCCATCCTGTGTACCCCACCTCTAGTCTAGCTGAGCGGTCTTGGTTCCTTCACACACTTATGTGTGGCCCTTGAGGATGACCTAGAGCCTTAAAGCCTGGACCTTGGAGCCAGACGAACCTGAGTTCTCATCCAGGCTGCGGGGTTTTGAATGTGTTATTCAACCTCTCTGAGCTTCCATGTGCTCACCTCAAGGAAACAGTAAGCCTCTACCTCACAGGGTTGTTTAAAGAGTCAAATAAGATAATGAGTGGAAAGTGCTTATCTCTGGGCCTGGCACCTAGTAAATCCTTGGTGTAAACTTGTAACCTAGTATTCGTCCCTCCAGTGAACCATTTAACATGCATTCACTCCATTCAAGCCCTGGTCCAAAAGGACAGAAATAGTCGAGATGCTCCCTGATGGTGCAAGAGCAGAAGGGATGCGGGGATTTAGAAGCCAGCATAGAATGATGAGGAGGCAAGACCACGCAAGCAGCCTGTAGCCGCTCTTGGCCTCTCCTGGAGGGCTACCCGGGAAGGTTCCCAGAGGATATGGCATTTTCCTAGATCCTCCCTGAAAGAAGATGGGCGGGGTAGGCAGGTTGTTGCAGACCTGTGGGCCTAGCACCTGGGGAGACTGAGGCAGGAGGATCATAAAGCCAGCCAGGGCAATTTAATGAGACTTTGTCTTGAGCTAAAAAATAAAGAGAGGAAGAGTAGAAACAAAAAGATGTGATCTATGTCCTGTTTGTCTGCTGCTTCTAGCATGTTCCATTTTATGGAAATCCCAGCTCAATAAAAGCTTGGTTCAAAACCAAAATAAATAAATAAAGAGAGGGCTGGAGAGGTAGCTAAGCGGTAGAGAACCCATGGGTGGAATCTCCAAGCCTAAGAAGAGGAAGGAGGAAGAGCCAGTACCAGGGGAAGGCTATCCCAGGAGGAGGGACCAGAATGTGCTGTACAAGGGCTCATGAAGCCACCTCTTTCATTCAGGGAGAAAAGTCCCCTCTTTTCAGGGAGGAAAAAGCCCCCTCTTTCATTCAGTCCTGCTGAGTTCGGGCTGCAGGTGGAGGATGCCAGAGATGGCAGCCTGGATAGAACTGCTTTCTTTAATAAAATAGAAAAATATTTAGGACTGGGGATATAGCTCAGTGGTGCAGTGCCTGCCTGGCAAGCACAATGCCCCAAGTTGGATCCCTGGTACCACAGAAATAAACAGAACTTTTATTGATTGATTGATTGATTGATTGATTGTATTTAGGACAGGGTGCACAGGGTCTCACTGTGTAGATAGGACTCTTAGTGATCCTCCATTTACAGCCTCCCAAGTGCTGGGATTACAAGCACACACCACCACGCCCAGTCTCAATCGCCATCTCAGTGAGCCCCGGGGGGTGGGCCCAGCATGGCAGGCCAGGGGAATCTAACTCCTGGCCCCTGCTAGAACAAAACGTTTAAACACAATGAAATATTTGAACCCCAAAGCCAATATCATGCATAAGCAAGAAACACTTAAAGGCATCCAACTATGGTAAAGAATAGCAGAGAGTGTTTTTTATTTTTGGTATACAGTCTCACTACAAAGTTAAGACTTGGGCCAGGGAGATGGCTCAGTGGAATAAGCGCTTCCCTGGCAAGCGCAAGGGCCTGAGTTCAACCCCCGGTTCCACCAAAAAAAAAAAATTAAGACTCATAGTGATCCTCCTGTCTCAGATTCCCCAGCACCAGATTATAGACATGCGCTGGCACAGCATGTAGTACCAGGGATCAAACTCGGGTCCTTGCACTTGCCAGGCAGGTGCTTAGATCACTGAGCTATCTTCCCAGCCCAGAGAGTGTGTTCTTAGTGGTATCCATAATGACAATTTAGCATTATTCTGAAAGTACCAGTCCACACAACTAGACATGAAAAAACAAACAAGAAGTATTACAATAAGAAAACAAGGGGCAGGGGAGATGGCTCAGTAGAATAAGCACTTGTCTGGCAAGCTCAAGGATCTGAGTTCAGTCCCTGATTCCACCAAAAAAATAAAAAAATAAAAAATAAAAAAGGAGGAAAATTGATCATTTTTATACAGTCAGCCAAAAACATTTTTTTAATTTTTTATGTATTTAGTAGAGGGTCTACAGGGTCTCACCACACAGATTGGACTCATAGTAATCCTCCTGTTTTCAGCCTCCCAAGCACTGGGACTACAGGTGGGTGCCACCACCCCCACTCTCATTTGCATCACCCTTACTCTCATTTTCGGGGCCAGCTCTGCATACTGGGGATCGCACCCCTAAAAAATATTATTAATAAGAACTCATTAGCATGGCTGAGTACATTGAAATTTAATAGTATTCACCAATATAAGCAATCAGTTAGAAGATATAGTGAAAGAGAAGCTCCTGATTAGAATTACAGCAAAAAAATGAGAAAATTTAAAAATCAATGTAGCAAAATGTACAGAATTTAGTGAAAATAAATTTTAATAGATTCCTGTGGGGCACAAAGAGAAGACCTGTAAAATGCTTTTGGATAAAATGAGTCAACATCACAAATATGCTAATTCTCCCCTGGTGTTTTGTGTGTGTGTATCTGTGTGTGTGTGTGTGTGTGTGTGTGTGCATGCGCATGTGCACACACACATTCTGATAAAAATAAGCAAGCTAATAAGCTAATTCTAAAGTCCAGATGGCAATATGAACAGGGAAATTCTGAAAATTTTGAAGAAGAAGTATGGAGTGAGGACTAGCTTAACAGATATTAGAGCACAGTCTAAATCTGCAATATTTTAAACACTGCAGTCTTGGTGCATTTTGGACAGATGGATAAACAGAACAGAACAGAAAATTTGAAAGCGTACTCTTCATGGGTAGGTCTGTGGGCTCCAGAAAGATCTCCTCACATGCTTGCCCACGGCACTGCGAAGATGGTCTCACTTGGAGACAGTCTTTGCAGATGTAACTAAAATAAGTGAGGTCATCCTGGATTAGAGTGTATGGGATTGTGCCCCAACATAGTGGGTGACGTTTTTATGTGATGAGTGACATTTGGACAGACATAAACCTAGAGAGAAAGCAGATTGGAGGAAACCTGCTAAAGCCTAAGCCACACCAAGCATCACGGGGCCTCAGGAGGCTTTGGAGACGGGGAGGAATGATCTCTTGGCTCAGCAGTCACTACAGGGAACCTGCCGCCGACCTTCTAATTTCAGATTTGTGGTTTCCAGAAGTGGAGAGAATAAGGTTCTATTGTTTAAGCTGCCCAGTTGCTTGTACCGCAGGCTCTCCTCATCCTCAGTTTGGTTTTCCATACTTTCAGATACCCACAGTCAACTGAGGTCTGAAAACATGAAATGGAAAATTCCAGAAATAAACAATTCGTAACTTTCAAATAGCCTTTATTACAGTATACTGTTGGAGCTGCTCAATTTTATTATGAGTTATTCTTGTTAATCATTCATTCAGCCTAATTTCTCAACTAAATCTTACAGATTTTTCTATGTAGAAAAAACATTATATATACATATATATGTCAAAAGATACATATGGATATATAAATATATTTCTCTATTACGTGCATTTTGACACACCTATTGGGGGCCTGGGAACCCGTCTCCTGAGGCTAAGTGGGTACTCCAGTAATTTGTTAGAACTTCCCTGGGAAACTGATAGAGTACCCAAACGCCTGCAAGAATTTAGTGTCTCACAAAAGTAACTTTGCTAACCAGCAACAAAAGGATAGACTGTTTAATAGATAGTGCTAAGGCAGCTTGAGGGCCACCTGCAGAGAAATAGTTGAATCCCTACCTCTCACCTCAAGCCAAAACAAATCTTGGAATGAAGAAAGCCTGATATTACAGCCAAAAGTACCCTTCCAATGAAGAAATCTTTGTCAATTATGAACTTAAAAACAATCTATTAATGACAACGTGAATAAATTGGGCTATGTAAAATTATTTTAATTCTGTATAGAACATAAAATATAAACAAAGTCAAAAGACACATAGCATAGATATATTATATGTTATCGATAAAGGGCTGATGTCTTTGTTATTTTAATTGTTCCTACACATTAGGAAGAAAAAAAAACACACAACCTAATTAGAAGATAGGTGAAGGATATAAACAAACAGTTCCCAAGAAAGGAAATGTAAATGATTCTGAGTCATATGAAAACATGGTCAACCTCCCTTGTAGCAGGAGAAATGAAATTAACAGCTACGAGATATCATTTTATATCTAACAGATTGACAAAGATCAAAAAGTTTGATAACATGCTGTGTTGGCAAGAGTGTGAGAAAGAGGCATTCTCATTCATGGCAAGTGGGAGGGCGAATTGGTACAACCTCCCCGAGGAGTGATTTGGCAATATCTAAGTAAATGAAAAATCCACATACCCTTTAACCCAGAATTTTTATTTCTAGGAATTTATCATGCAAATATACTATGCACGTACAAGCGGATGGGTGGATGCGTATATTTATCACAGCATTGCTTAGAATAACAACAGATTGGAAACTGTCTGATTTCTCATGCTCGGGAACCAGGTAAGTCCAGCGCAGAACATTTATTCAGTGGAATACTGTGCACCAGCTTAAAAGAATGGAGCAATTTTGTACTGTATTTCCAACATGGGAAAAAACTCTTTGTGATATGTAATTAAGGAGCAGAGGGAATAGAAGCAACAAAAATGAGTATAATACAAAACAATTTGTGTAAAATCTATAGAAATGCCTTCACTGGCATAGGCTGTCTCTGGGAAGATATGCAGTTACACCTATAATTTAAAAAGTAGACTGTTTAGTAGTGAAAATTCTACTTTCTACCCATATATACTGTGTGTCTGGGCTAACCATGGGGAGGGATGGATATGGATATATATGGAGATATATATGGAGATATGATAACTGAGTTTGATATATATATACACATATATATGATATATATGTATATATACACATATATATGATATATATATATATATATATATATATCAAAGAAAGCAAAAGAGTAAAAGATATTCACCTGAGGTATAAGTTTAAATGTCAACTCCATTACTTTCTTCCAATTCTCTAAACCCTAGATTATCCATCTGTAAAATGGGATAATATTGTATCTTTCACCTTATTGGTAAATCTAGGAAAGGTATGTGGGAGTTCACTGGGCTATTATACTTTTTCAGTAAGTTTTCAAAATAAAGAGTGGTTTTTGGGTTTTTTTGTTTTTTGTTTTCATTGCTGGGGAAAAAAACTAACCTTTTCTGCTAAGCATCCTGTACTCTGAGCCTTACCGGACTAACACAAAGTCCTGGTAAGGAACCAGGTGACCTTGGCGAGTGGCCCCCTACCCTGCGCCTCACTGCAAGCCCCTTCCTTCTCCCAGGGTCGCAGGTCAAGGGGACACTTCTCCTGCCAGGGGCACTAGGAATGGCAGATCGGGGCTCAGAGGCAAGCTCCCTTAAGTTTTGGGAACCATCTTGGGGGGCTTTCTCGCTCTGGGACGGGAGTGGGGGCGGGGCGGAGTCGAGGTGCCAAGCCGCACCCCCCACCCACCCCTGCCTGTGCCGGGACACGCAGGGAACCCCGGGCCTGGCGTGGACCCCATCAGATAAGGCGCCTCCCCCGCGCTGGCAGCCTCGGAGTCGGCGAGGAGTTTACGTAAGCGGTTGTTGATGGAAAAACAAATGCTCAGGCAGGCGTTTCCTGGCCTGCGCGAGGGAGCCGCGGGCCCCAGACGCCGGCGCTCCCAGGGAGGCCGCGTCCGGACAGCTCCCGGCGGCGGCGCGCTCGGGGGTCCCTGAGCTGCTGGGCCACCCTGCAGGTGGGCGCAGTCCCGGGAAGCAAGCAGATCCCAGGCGCTGGAGCCCCAGCCTCTTCCGCCCCACCCCGGACCCAGAGCCCGGCAGGCCCGACCCTGGCATGTCAGCACCGCGGGTGCCCGCTGCGTGCCCAGCCCTGCTCGGGGCAGCGGGGGTGATGAGATATGGGAACCAGGCAGGCACAGAGAGAGCCAGGGCCAAGAGGAAACCAGGGGGCAAACTCGCCTATGCCCGGAGCCTCCTCTCCTGGTAAAGCGGAGGCAGGCCAGATCTTCAGAGTAAAGGAGTTGAAGTCAGGCCGCCAGAGATGAATCCCTATGCCCCCACCCCAGCGGTGCCCTATGCCTAGAAGGAGGAGGACAAGGACGACCAGGGTTCAGATCCTAGCTCAGCCAGCCGTGTGCCCCCGTGGCCTCATGCCCAAACCTCTTTATCTGGAGAGGGGGATTAATACGTTGTAACAAACTCAAGTTTGGAGAATTAAGTGAGACATTCTGAGTGATCAATATAAAATCTTTATAAAATCTTTAAATCATGTTTAGTACAATGTCTAGCAAACAAGAACTTGTCCCTGTAGATACAAATTGTGTGTTTTATATACAAACATACATTCTCACTTGGCCTTCCATCTCAATGTAGACCTTGCCCAACCTTCCTTCCTGGGTCTGTCCTAGTTTCTCTCTCTCTCTCTCTCTCTCTCTCTCTCTCTCTCTCTCTCTCTCTCTCTCATTTTCCCTATTTATCCAAGGAAGGGGCTCACACAAAATGCCCTTTTAAAGCTCTGGTGAGATCCCAGCTAGTGGATTCTTCTGGAAGTTCTTGCTGTACTATCAGAAGGTGAATCTTGTGAGCTACAAACTTCCCATCAATGCTAAGGGTGAAAAAATAGCTTGAGACAGAGGTTAGGTACCCTGGAATAGGGACCCTGCCATGACTGTCCCTGGCTGTATGAGCCATGACAAATAGCTCGGCCTTGGTTTTCTCATCCATAAAATGAGGATAATAAACCTACCTCCATGGTTACCACGAGGAGCCAAGGAAATCACAATAATAAGAGCTAGTCCTTGTTGCATATTTATTCAATGTCAAGCAAGCATTTTGAGGGGCTTTTGTTGTTCTGTTTTGTTTTTCCCTGTAACTCAGCTACTGCCATTTTACAGCTGAGGGAATGGAGGCAGAGAAATGTCAAACAACTTGCCCAAGATCACACAGATGGGAGGCTGTGTTGGGACAGACTCCTGCGCTCTGGCTGAACTGCAGCCCATAGCCCCTAAGCCTTTGGCTTCACTGCCTCCCCGGAACCTGTGTAAGGGAGTAGCCATGGGACACGGTCAGGCCTCGGCACACAGTAGTCATTCTTACCTTCTATTAATATGCCGTGTTGAGATCATCTTGATCTTAATTACTCATCAATTCCTTCTCTGAGTAGGGCAAGCTGAAGCGCTTTGAGCCTGGGTGGACGCCAGCTAAACCCTGGCGCCAGGAGCCCCAAATTCAAGCTTCACTCTCTTGTCCCACCCAGTAAGAGTCAGCACTTGGGCTGACACAGGCGGGTGGGTCCAGTGCAAGGTGAGCATGGGTGTCACATGTCCCTTTTTTCTCAGCTTGCCACTGGACACCCCCTAGGCTCCTGAGGTAGGGCAGGGCCAGGGGAAGACACTAGGTCTTTTGTGTCCTCCTGCTCCCCATGCAGCCCAGCCCAGAAAGCAATCCCCACCCCCGCCCCAGGCTGAGCAAAGGGTGCCCAGGGCCCTCCTGGGAGAGGAAAAAAAATCAGACTGGAATCGGGAAACTGGCCAGCACCCTGGCTCCAGGCTTTCTGGCCAAGTGTCCGTGGGCTGGTCCCTCCTGGATTTGGGGCTTGTTTTCTTGATTCTCCAAGGCAGCACCAGAGCAGTAGTCCCAGGTATGGGCAAGGCTTAGGGAAGGGAGAGGACAGAGACACCAAGGACAGGACAGGGGCTCAGCCACCTCTCTGTTGGGTGAAAAAGGAGATTAGGGCTGTCACTTCCTCTTTGGACAGGTCCGGATCACCCTTTAGCCTCTCCACTCCCACATTAAACTGTGTCATGAGCAGACACCATGGTGTGACAGGTGCGCAGCTGAGCTCATCCTGTGTGAGCATACAGACTTCACACACGCCATGAGCACAGACATGCATGGACACACTGCCCTGAACATGCATGCACACACACACAGATCCTGGATCACACACACTCCCAGTTATAGACACACTGGTAGTACATCTTTGAGCACACACATCTCAACAAATTCAGACCTAAATCCTCATTCAAACACCCCAACATGACCACACTCAAATGCACCCATGACCTGAACCCCCACCCTGCCACCCACCACACCCCAGGATCACCCCCTGGGGTGATCCCTCCGGAGGGAGGCCTCAGGAGACAGAGGGAGGCCAGCATGAGTGTCTGACCTGCTGTTTTTTGTTCCTCCCATTCCTGGGGAACACCTCACGCGCAAGCCCAGCACCTCTCTGTCCAGAGGCCACCCGGGAATGCACCTTAAGGAAACAGTGCATTGGACGACCTGCTGGCCGCTTCTGCCCATCACAGTCGCCCCACTAGCTGACACATGCTAGGTACTCAAACCCAAAACTCCCAGTACTGATGAGAAAAGAGTCCAGAGGCCAGGTTCTCTGAGGTTCCTCAAGAAATTTCATCACAGATTCCGAGCCGGGACTGACGCCCGGGGCAATGCCGCGGTGCACCGCCAGGGGGCGAGCTCCGCCCGGCCTGTGGGGGCTCGGCGCGCATCCCTGCGTCGCCCTCCGGTGCCTGCGAAGCCTGGGCCGGCTCCCCTGGGAGCTTGCCTAGGTCCCGTGCCCCGCGCCCCCGCAGGATGTCTCTGCTCTCCCCTCCGGATCTGACCTCGGCTCTCCGGCTTCCGCCTCCTCCCCAGTCCCCAGGGCCCTGTGTCTTCCTCCAGCTCCAGGCCTGCTGCCCTCAACGGCCCCAAAGCCCACCCCCACCCAGGCCTGTGGTTGGAGAAGCACCGTGGCCCTCCCAAAGGGGGTTTTCCTCTGTGCCTGTTTTCCTGGAGCAAAGTCTAAAGAAGGTGCCTAGCAGCCACTCCCAGAAACAGAGCCCTCCTGTGTGCCAGGGACTCTGCTAAGCTTTATGACCCCAATTTTATACATTAGGGATGGCAGAGATTCAGAGTCATTTGCCCAGGCTGCCACGGCAGTAAGCAGAGGGACGCTGTAGCCCCAAAGCCGTGAGGACAAGACTGTTCCCCACAGTCAATGCCCAGGCTAACATCTATTCTTTCTAGGTCTCGGGAAGTATTTATGAAGGACCTACGTGTAGCAGACACTGTGCTTAAAGCTTAGTGGCAGGAAAGAGAGTACAACACTCACAAAATATGCTTTTATGGGTTCACCCCTCCTCAGCTCTTACTGGAGAGGCCACTAGAAGCTCTGTGCCCAGCACTCAGGCAGGCCGGTGCCAGGCAATGTGGCCCTGCTGCAGTGGATGCAGGGTATACCCTGTATTGGGACAGCCAAGGGGGGAAAGGGTCCAGAGAGGAGGGAAAGGGTCCAGAGAGGAGGGGGTATAGGAGCAGGAGTTTTTGAGGGAAGGGAAAGAACAGAACCCCCAGGCAAGAGCCCACCGAGCCTGGACAGCATTGCTGAGTTGGGGGCACCTGGTTCTCCACCCAGAAATGGGCAGCTTCCAGGTCCTGCACCAGAGGAGCAGAAGGGGACAGCTTGTGACACCCTCAAGTGGCATCTTAGGACCAGCTTGCTCTGGAAGGTTGGGAAACAATAAGGTGAAGCAATGGGGAAGTGGCCCCAGCCCCCTTCCTTGACTGCCTGGGAGCCCCTGGGCTAGAAGGGGAAGGCCTGGGCCCACATTTCAAGTCTTAAAGGCAACAAATACGAGAATTCCCACGTGTGTGCTGCAGCAGCAAACACCCCTAATCCAGCAGCATGTCCTTGGTGTCCTTGATGGCTGCCTTGATGTCCTGACTTGATTAAAAATGTTTACTTTCATAGTCATTTTGACTTTGGGGAACAGCCAAAAGTCTCGCAGTGCCAGATCTGGTGGATAAGGTGGATGAGGAGACATCATGGCGTTTTTACAAATGCCTTTCCTTTGGATGGCACCAAACAGCAGAATTCACTGAGTTTTTATCACACTTCCTAAACACACTCAGGAAAGATTTCTAGAACTGCTTAAGGAAGCAGCAAGAATGATGGGCTAAGTGTGTTTAAAGTGAGAGGGAGCATTTGAGGGGGTTCATGGTGCTGTGTCTTTTACTGTACAGTTCTGTTAAGTATAAATATTCTCTGTACACTTGGATTACACTCTGTGTATTCTCTCATGCTGCTACAAGACCTTATCACAGACATCACTGAGTAGTTATTTGACATGTGTCTCATTCACTAGCTTCTGAGCTGCGTGCAGGCAAGGACGACAGTGGATTCCATGATTCCTATCCCCAGGGACCAGCACAGCACCTGGAACTCAGCAAGTGGCCTTCAGCCTGGTGACCCTTGCTCTGCTGCTTCCTGCAGGACATTGAAGCCCACAGGTCACCACCGCCGTGGAGTCAGCCACAGGAGTGGGTGGAGGCACCGATGTCACTAGGTGAGTGTACGTTGACAACCACGTGATCTGAACAATGAGAAGAAACTGGGCGTTCACAATACTCATGGCTTGACTTTGTACATGCTTAAAATTTTCCCAGTAAAGGTGTTTTATAGACGTACCAGGCTGGGCTCCTCCCTGGTAGGTGGTGGAAAGCCAGTAGAGTGTTTGGAGAAGTGGGCTGACATGGCTGTCACCAGGAGCCCTGGTGGGAGGGTCCCCCAGGCCACTCCCTGCAGCAGAATCCATTCAAGTCTGGGCTGTCCCTGTGGGTGCTGTTCACTGGTGGACAATGTCACACCCCAAGCTTGGGCCACTGCTGTCTTCTCCCTCTGTCTTCTTGCTTCTCCAAGCACCTCAGGGCCTCATTTTCCAATTCAAAAAGTTCCTGGTCATCAGGATCCCCACTTCTCAAACACCCACCCCTGTGACACTGGCACCCGGTCTGCTTCTGAGGGACCCTGGGGTAGGTCTGAACTTCTAGGTGCCCCAGCCACAGTGCCTGCCGCAATGCAGGAATTGATCCACACAAAAGGATCTTGGAACCCCCGGGCTGTGTGATGCCAGCCAGTTGGCTTCTCCTTGGCTTGCTTCTCTGAAGAGGAACGCTGATCCCTGCCTTGCAGGCCCAGGAAGGAGCCAAGGAGCCAACAAATGTAAGAAGGTACTGTGAATTTCCGACTTCTACTGCATGTGGAGCCAGACCCTCCTTCTTTTGGGCTCCAATAAACCCCAACTTCTCTCATGCAGGACAGTGACTGGCATTAATTACTGCAGCTGTCTCCTGAGAACCCAGGAGCCGCACAGAAATTCTGTTGGCCAAGTCATGTCCATGTCCCCAGCCCCCCTGCTCTGGGCCAAGGACAGAGGAAGGGCAGATGGAAGAGACAGAAAGGAGGTCAAGGGCCCACAAGAAATCCTGGAGCATCAGAGGCCACATAGACCAGGGAAGCCCCAGGGGCCCTCAGGTGACAGATGGAGCCCAGAGGTGTGTGACCTTCTCCTGGCAGCAGGGACTGCAGCAGGATAGGAGTGGGAGCTGTCTCCAGGAAACTTAGCAAGTCCCTGTGGGGCCTGCTTGGCCTGCACCCAGGCAAGAGCTGGGGTGGGGCAGTGTCATGCTGGATTACCTGCGCCTCTGGCCTTACAGCCATCCTGGGTGGTTGCCACAGCCTCCACAAGGTCTCCCTGATTGGCTCTCCCAGCCCTACTGGCCCAAGGAGCTCCCCCAGCCCTCCAAGTGTGGCCTCTGTGAACCACACTGCTACCCCTCCAGGGAATCCTCCGCCATCTGGCCTCCAGGCTTCCTCCTGCCCATGCCTTGACCCCTCCCCTGCCAGGAAGGAGCTGGTAGCACCCCCTCTCCGCTCACTCACCTTTGGTTCATTTGTGGACCAAACCCAAAGATCATCTCTGCCTTTGAGTCTCCCCTAAATTCTGCAGAAAGCCCTCTCATCTCTGCTGTGGTTCCTCCAGAATTTAATCAATCAAGCCGTGAAGAAAGCAGGAGCATCCTGTCTCACAGAATCCTAACAACCCCTTTGCCCATTTTACAGATTAAGATACTGAGGTTCAGAGTGGCAAAAGAGCTCGCCCAAACCCTTCAGGGTGCACCATGAAAGTTCTCTTCCATCTGTCCTAGACCCCAACACTCATAGGAAAGGGACCCTTGGCAGATAGGGTTGAGCTTGAGCACTCAGCCCTGGCAGATTGCCTAATGCCAAGCCAGTTGATGGCCCAAGGACAAAGACCAGTTCCTATTCACTGAGTGTGTCCTCACCATGCAGGGAGGGTCAACTCGATCCCCAGAGCTGCAGGTGGCAGTGGTGGCAGTAACTTTCCCTTCCTGCCTACAGGGTGGACAGAGCTGAGTGGGCAGCTCAGCGCCACATGCCTTTCGGGTCCCTCGTCCCGTTTGGGCTCTAGTGTCCCCCTTTTCTTCACTGGCATAAGAGAGCTATTCTTCTGCTCCATCCTTTGTCTCGGCCTATCCCAGAGTTTTCCTCCAGCTTTGAGTCTACCCTTCCAGGTCCCAACCTGTCTCTGTCTCTGACCACACCCGTGCCTGTCCATCTGTCTGTCTCTGTGTCACTTAGTCGCTGCTGTTCATTCTTTGCTCTCTCTGCTTGTGTCTTTGTCACTGGCAGACTCTGTCCCTCTTTCCCCGCCTCTGTCACCATATCTCCGAGTGTGTGTGCGTGTGTGTGTGTGTGTGTGTGTGTGTGTGTGTGTGTGTCTCCTCCGTGGGTCCCCACCCCTGGCCCAGCAGCAGACCTGGCTTCTCAACGCACAGGGGGCGAGGGACCTCCGGGCATCATTCCGGGCCCTCTCTATTTGGGTGGCGGTGCTGACAGACAAGATAGTAATCAGCCTCGGCTCTGTCTGGGCCTGAGCAAGGGGCACAGCCTGGCTACACAGGGGCGTCTGGTGGCGCGAATGCTTGCAAATGTGTGCGTCTGGGTTAGAGCTCAGGTCTTTCTGCGTGGGGTGGTCTGGCTGGCTGGCTGGGCGTATTTGTGAGCGTCTAGGCCTGTTTATGTCTGTCAGGGAGCTTCTGGCTTATGTGTCTTTGTGTGGCTATGACGGGGTTAGGAGCACCACTGCCTGTGGGTCTGTCCTTCTGTGGGTGACTGGACAAGGTGCATATGTGTCAATGGTCACAAGAGCAAGTCCCTGCAGGTTACCAGTCATTGTCTGTGTGGCCATCCAGGGCCAGGGCCTCTGCTTGCATTGTCACGCAGGCAGAAACAAGGTAAGATCCTATCGTGCCACAGTAGGGGCAGAAAAAACAAGGTTCTTCACCTCAATGCTAAATGTATGTACTCGATGGAAATTGAGCTCGGTGTCCAGCTGCAGGACCCCAGGTGTGGGTGAACCTTGCCTCCTCTCCTGAATTCATTCAGCAAACCTGTATTGACTTTTAAAGAACATTTCAAAAAGCAGCCCATACACATTTTAAGCATTCACTCTTGGCCCATTCCTATCCCACTCCTTCCCTCCCTCCTCTATCCTGTGTCAACCTGACAGTGAAGGGCCAACGGGGAGTGGGACCTCAGTCCTGGGCTGGCTGGTCTCCCTCCTGGCTGTTTCTTGGCAAGGAGGTCACAACTTGCCCTGTGTACTTTCAAATCAGTGGTACAGAGATCTCAGCCGGGTGGAAGTGGTACAGGCATCCAGCAAGGGCCCAGAGGGAGAAAGGAGGGGTGGAACTTGCTCAGAGCCCGGTGACAGGCAATGCCTGATGCGCACCTTCCTGCTGTCGGCCTGCAAAGTTCTCATGCCAAGTGACTGTGCTGTGGCTTGCACCATCCCCTCCATGAACCCTTTAACACTCCTTACCTTGGCTCGCTGACTGTCCTGTGACACCCACTACCTTCATCCTCCAGCTGGGGAAGATGACACCCACACAGGTGAAATAACAGCATGAGCTGAGGGGATTCCAGCCTCACTCCAAACGTGCGTTCTCCCTGGCTGGGTTTTCTGAGGTTCCCTGGAGAAGTTAATAAAAGGAACCAAATGCATTTGCTTCTGGTTTTTAAATGTTGGTGGTGCTAAGAAAAACGGACTTAAGTTGCCTCTGGGTGGCAGAGTGCGTCTCAAAGAGAAAAGTGGTACATTTTTCAGGAGGCCTCTATCAGGCCTTCGATACCTTCTGCCTGACACCTCCCCGGGCAGCCAGGAGCAGCAAACTTAAATTATTTGTTGTTTCTCCTCACTTAGCCCACAAAACTACAGAACAGGTACCCAGCCTTTAGTGGGACAGATGCCTTGGCCAGGCGAGCATCCGCAGGACGTGCTCACTGAGTATATGAATGAATGAATGAATGAATGAATGAATGAATGAATGAATGAAAGACGCTGTGTTTGCACGGCCTGTGTCTGAGCACACATCACACCTGAGGGCAGGGTCCAGACATCTGGATCACAACCACCAGTCCAAAGCCTGACACAGAAAGGGATCCTGGGGACATCAGGGGCATCGGATACAGAAGACCCTGGAATTTATCTCTGCGCTTCAGTGAAACTCTCCAATCCTGGGAATGTCACAGCCATCTAAGTGGCAGCAGCACCAAGTAGTCTCGATAAGTGGTTTTATTACTGGTTAGATTTTACAAATTCTGATATTCGAACAGACTTCCACCTTAAAATTCTAAAACAACAAAGCGACCGTTGGAGGGGGTTTGATTTTTTTTTTTTCCTTTTTTCTTTCTTTTCTTTTTAGGACTATTCAAAGTAACAAACTTTTTTTTTTTTTTTTGCCTTTTGTTTTTTACATTTTTGCTCTGGTCATAAATATACAGAGAGAAAAAGAGGGAGAGAAAAAATGAACAAGTCATCCCAAGTATGGATAAAACAGTATTCCTAAGGCACGTGGCAGTCTTTGAAAATACAGAAGCTCTAGCCAACTTAAATTATTTGTTGTTTCTCCTCGCTCAGTCCACAAAACTGTACAGGGACACAAATGTTGTGTTGCAGATAGATCTTCCAAGTAATTCCTCGGTGCACACTGCTGCATTAGCCGGACGCACAATTATTTTTTTTTCCTCTGTTTCCAGGCGAGATCCTAAATGTGGTTAGTTAGTTGCTCAAAGCCTCTATTTTAAAATACACTTGGAATTCAACTAGAGATAATTTCTTTTTTAAAGAAATTGTGGGGGCTGGGGGCCGCGAGTCATTAGAAAAGGTTGGTAAGAGTCGTTTGTGAGGGGCTATGGGGCTCATGGCCCTCCAAGTTGCCAGGCACAGAAGTTAAGACGGACGTCACAGTTGGCAGGGTGGGGCTTGTCAAGTCTGTGAGGGTGGTGGGCGTGCTGGAGGGGCTGAGCGAGGCATTGGAGAGCTCTGAGGCTGGCCCCGAGGGCGTCCCTGTTTGCAGCGCAGCATCTGTCGTCTTGTCCACACCCGTGTTTTCCTGCCGTAAGAGGTTGCGCCTGAACTTGGCCCGAGCGTTCTGAAACCAGACCTGTGTGGGACGACAGGGAAGGGCTGGTTAGGGGAAGGCGGGCGGAGGCGTCCCCTCCCTGTGCGGCTTCCCAGTGATCTCTGGTTTCTAGGAGGTATACTAATTCTCCTTTTGCTGAGGGGCTCCACAAATGCAGGTAGGGCAGCATTTTGTGCTCGCAGATAACAAACTGTGTTTTCATTTTAAAACAAAAAGGCCGCAGGCCCCTGGGTTCAATGCCCAGGACTGTGAAATACAAAACCAAACCAAAAAAATCCTCTAAAGGACACGTACTATTAGGAGGTTCCAGAATTTAGTCACCAGCCAGGACACCGATATGGAGACCTTGAAATGTCACCAGCTGAATGTAGCCAGGCTAGTTGAGAGCTCACACACTTAGCAGGGTAAAAAAGGGAGGCTATCTTAGTAATACATCTTTACTGATTTCATATCAAAGTGATATTTTGGCCATGTTGGGTTGAGAAAATTATATTATTAAAATTAATTTTACAGCTTTTTTTTACTTATTCAAAGTGACTATTAAAAATGTAAACATGGGCCGGCCAAATAGCTCAGCAGATAAAAGTGCCTGCAAGCAGGTGCAGGGGCTGGGGATTTGATCCCTAGGACTGCCATGCTGGCCCCACCCCTGGGGCACGCTGAGACTGCGATTGAGACTGGGTATGGTGGCACACGCCTGTAATCCCAGCTCTTGGGAGGCTGTAAACAGGAGAATCACTATGAGTCTGATCTAGTAGTGAGACCCTGAACACCCTGTAGACCCTTCCCTAAAATATAGGAAAAAAATGTAAACACATTGTATCTCTACTAGACACACCAAACACACACATACACACATGCACGCACATACCAAATCTTGATTATTTTCTGTAATGACTTATTTGGGAGATTTTGTCTTTGTTTTTGGTTTTTTGGCAGCCTCCTTTGAACAGACAATAGGTCTTACAAATTCTTTATGGGGTACAATTTTTTTAATGTCAGTCAGTCTGGGAAATACTAAGATGATATAAAAAAAAAAAACATGTAGGCAATGAGGGTGCTGCTGGGTGCTAAAGAGTTTGCCTAGCACATGCAAGACCTTGGATTTGATCACCAACACTGCAAAAAGAAAAGAAGAAAAACCTAAAAGATACGATTCTAACTCCCCACCCTCAAAGTCACCAGGTGTCCCAGACAATGGGGGGCAGTTAGGTCTCCGGGCAAGCGGGCAGAGCAGGACTGCTGCCAGAGTAAAACAAGGCGCAGGAGGCCGTAACGTGGCCCATATCCATACATATCCCACCTTCCACACCCCAGGTCTGCTTACGGGTAAGGCTGGGCAGATCACAGCTTTGGCACTGCACATCGAAACACCAAAGAGACAGGATACGGTTTTGCTGTCTTTCTCCCGTGGCCATATCCACACCTACACCTTCGCACATGCACCTGGGCACCTTCATGAAGATGTGGCAGGCTCACCTCCACAGTTCCCCCAGCTGTCTTATGGCACAAACACAGAGACTCCGCTGTACCCAGAGGGTCACGTGGTGCTTGGGAAGAGGCCCAAGAAATCCAGGCCACTGGGGATGGGGAGGGAATATTCCCCCGAAAGCCTGAAAGGCAGAGCCCCTTCACTTTTTTCTGCATAAAAGAAACATCCGTCAGAAGCCTCCCCAAGAGAAAGGGCCTTGGGGAATTCAGACTCCATGGTGCCGGGATGCGAATTTCAACAAGTGTCTGCCTCTGCCTGTCTTCCCAGCCTCTCAGGCAGGGCTGGGATGCTCGACTCCAGGCTCCACCCTCCCCTCAGGACCAGCCGGGAAGCAGAGCCTGTGTTGCAACTGTCCCTTTCCAGTAGCCTGCCACGATTTGGGCCCCATCAGAAGCAGGGACGTGAGTCCCGGAGCAGGAAAGGAGGTGCAGATGCTGTGAAGTGGGGAAAGGAAGCTCTTGCTCCAACACGCTGGCTGGGTCTTCCCAGGGAGAAAGCACCTCCCCCTGGCCCCCGACTCTGCCCAGCGCCCTTCTGGAGCCTGCAGATGAGCCATACTTTCAAGACCTCCCCCAACGTGCTCTTCTCAGGGTAGGCAGGAGGTCCTTCCCCATTGACCAGAGACTACATGGGCAACACTCTGTGGCCCGGGGAAGTGCTGATGGAGAAGATGGACGAGAAAGCCCCCAGAGACTGTCACTTCCTTAGTCAGGCGGCCTACGAGAAAAGCTCAGACTTGGTACCCACCCCTGCCACTATCCTGGCCTGTGTGCATGTGACCCATGAGGGGCAGCTGGAGCAGGAAACCCTGTGGGTGCCATGCTGCCCAGCCCGTAGGGCACCAAGGCCTCAGGAAGGCTGGAACCACTTCGCGCCAGCTGTTGGCTATCGGGCATCACCCCAGTGGCACCTCAGTAAAAAACACCACCACCTTCTTCTACAACTACTTCCCTTGCTCTGTGAGGTCTGATGAGGCTAGGAAGCTGATGATGGAAATCCAACAACTCAACAAAAAGCAAGGCTGCCAGGTGCTTGGGTTGGGCTTGCTTGTCCCCAAAGCAGAATTTCACAATTCTCCCTTAGGTGTTTAAAAAAAGTCCCATTCCAGGACATTGGGGGGCAAAGACCTTGTCCAAGTCATCTTCAGAACCCCAGGGACACAGCAGAGAGGCACGCAGATGAAGGGTCAGTAATCCGAGCTGAGTTAATGGAAATGCTGCCACGTGTATGCCTTCTGCTGTGTGTCGGGCGCCAGGCCACCCAGGGACACGTGCCATCACAGGAGTGGGAGGGCGCTATTCATGGTCCCATTTTATAGTTTTAAAATCCAGAGAGGCTAAGGGATGTAAAGTTACCTGCTGAGGGCCACACAAAAGTCCAGCTGCAACTGGAATGCAGGAGTGTCCACCATAAAGTCCATGCCCTCCGGACCACACAAGCCCGAGTAAGTCAGCAAGTAAATGTAGGAATGGACAGAAGAGCAACCATGAGACAGAGGAAAGGACACTGGATGTATAATTCCTGCACGTGAGGCTGAGGCAGGAGGCTCACCATACACTCGTGGCCAGCCTGGGCCATGTGGCAGGTTCAAGAGCAGCCTGAACTGCATAGTGAGACTCGGTCTCAAAAGCAAAACAAAACAAAAAGAATAAATTTTAAAAAGAACACTGAAGGGCCGGCCAGATAGCTCAGTAGACTAAAGCGCCTGCTTAGGTAGAGAACAGAGGCTGGGGTTTGATCCCCAGCATGCCATGCTGACCCACCCCTGGGGCGCACTGAGATTGCAATTGAGAGTGGGCATAGTAGTGTACAATTGAGACTGGGCATAGTGGTGTGTGCCTGTAATCTCAGCGCTTGGGAAGCTGAACGCAGGAGAATCACTATGAGTCCGATCTACAAAGTGAGACCCTGTATACCCTGTACTAAAGAAAAAAAAAAAAAAAGAAGAAGAAGAAGAAGAACACTGAAATACTATTAGAAAAAGAGCACTGGATGTGTTCTCTAGCCCTAGCTCTCCCACTGACCCACCAAGTGGTCTTGGGCTAGCTACTCTCCTCTGAGTCTGCCTCAGATTCCCCACTTACACATCAAGAGGACTGGATCACAAAGGCTACGTGATCCATGGTTCCTTAGGGTTGGGATGGGATTCGGGGGTGGCTGTGGGCAACACTGAGATGATCGCTCTACCCGCCCATCTTCTTAAGCTGAAGCATTTGTGTGTTTGACACTGAGGGCACAGAAGCACAAGACACAGCTGCCATGGCAGCCAGTGCACAGTGCATCCCCAGTGAGTCCCTAAGTGCCACTGTGACTCGTGCCCTCCTCAGGCATCACCAGCCTGCAAGCTGTGCTCTGCTCCAGAACCTCCTTCTGAGTCCCTCCATCAGAAGTCTGGGCCTAGTACCGGCAAGGCCCCTAGTAGAACCCTGGGGAGACCAGTCAAAAGCCTCACACCCAAAGCCGTCCACCATGGTGCCCTCTATCACGTTGAACTAGAGTCTGCAGCCCAGGAGTCCAACGAGACGGGGCGAGGGGAGGTCAGGTCCCAGCCTCTCCCCCAAGCCACAGGGGAAACAAGTCTCTACCACGATGGTTATGTGAGAAAAAGAGATAGAGCATTATATGTCAGTACTGAAATTGATACAGAAATGATGACGGTGAGTACTCTTCCCTCACCTGCGTGCTAGCGTGGTCCAAACCTGTGGCACACATGCCACAGCCAGCTTTTGTTATCACTGAAAACTCTGGTAGGCAAACCTCTGAGCATTTTGCGCACATCAACTCACTGAACCTGACAACAACCCTCTGGGGCAGGCTCCGGTGCGCAGGTGTGGGCGAGAGGCTCAGCCAGGGAAGGGGGCAGCTGAGGCAGGGACCTGCCACACATTCGTTCTCACTTGGGCTCCCTACTCATTTTTTTTTTTTTTTTTTTTTTTTTGTGGGACCAGGGATTGAACTCAAGCCCTTGTGCTTGCCAGGGAAGCACTTAATCTACTGAGCCATCTCCCCGGCCCCCAAGGGCTCCCTACTCTTTTTCTAATCGGTTTGTGTGATGGTTCTACCACTTTTTTTTTTTTTTTTTTTTTTTTCAGAACTGGGATTGAACTGAGGCCCTTGCACTTACCAGGGAAGCGCTTATTCCACTGAGCCATCTCCCTGGCCCTGGCTCTACTACTTTGTAAAAAATTTTAAAAGTTTAGGAAACAAAGTTGATTTAAAAGTTTAAAGAACTAGGCTGGGCCAGCACCCAGGAGACTAAGGCAGGAGGCTTGCTGTGAGTTTAAGGCCAGCCTGAACTGCCTATCAGGACCCTGTCTCAAACTAAAAACAGGGCTGGGGAGATAGCTCAGTGTTCTAGGCGCCTGACTGGCAAGCGCAAGGACCCAGGTTTGATGCCTGGTACCAAATAGCATGCTGGCCCCAGAACTCCGGGCATGCTGTGCCAGCCACTGAAACCGGGCGTGGTGGCACACATCTGTAATCTCAGCACTGAGGAGGCTGAGACAGGAGGATCACTGTAAGTCTGAGCTGCGTAGTGAAACCCTGTACCAAATAAATGAATAAATGATTTTTCAAAAGTTTAAACAACCAAAAATAAGGAACACTAGCCTAGAAACCAGCAATCCTTGGTTCCCACCCCAGGACTAAAATGATTTTGCTGTGACACCTTGGGGAAGTCACTCCACCTCTCTGGGCCTCAGCTTATGCTCCCTTAAAGTGAGAGTCAGGGAAACCACCTGTGGAACTCCTCACCACCACTAGATCAGCCCTCACTGCAGTGCTATGCAAACTGCAGGCAGGATGATGACCATTTTATAGGTGGGAAACTGAGGCTCCCAGAGATGGAGTCACTGCCCTTGGTCAAAACCTGACCTCCTTTGGCAGGCACAAGGTCCTGAGTTTAATCCCTGGTACCGCAAAAAAAAAAAAAACCTGACCTCCTTGGGGAAGCCTTCCCACCTCCCTCCCTGCTCAGGTCTTTGTCTTATATCCTCTCATTGTGTGCCTCCCATTAGGGAGGCTGAGGCAGGAAGATGACAAGTCCAAATCCAACCTGGGCAATTTAACAAAACCCTGCCTCCAAATACAAAGTAAATAAAAATAAATAGAAAAGAACTGCAGTGCCATGGAGATAGCTCAGTGGACTACGTGCCTGCTTAGGTACATGCAAGGACAACAGTTAGATTCCCCAGTACCTCAGGCCTTGCCAGCCCTGGACTGGGCATGCTGAGCTGACGACCAAGACTGGGGGCATGGTGGCGCATGCCTGTAATCCCAGGCTGGGGAGGCTAAATGGGAGGATTACTAAGAGTCCAAGCTGCATAGTGAGACCCTGTACCAAATACATTTTAAAAAAGGAAATGCAGATATTGCTCAGTGCAAAGGGTCTATGTTCAACCCCCAGGACCACCAACACACAGAAGTGAAGATAGGGAAAGGAGGACAAGAGGGGCAAAGGCAAGGAAGGAGAGCAAGGGGGAGACTGCCCAATAAAATCTGGGGAACATTAAAGTCTCCTCAACATTTCTCAATCCCTGTATCAATGGCAACATACTCCAAAAGAAAGATACAGTCAGTCATTAGCATTTCTTGAACTTATTTCACTTAGAATTATTATTGTCATTCTTTTGTTTGGAGACAGGGTCTCCTTGTGCAGTTCAGGCTGGCCTTGAGTTCACCATGTAGCCCAGGTTGGCCTGGAACTCGCAGTGATCTTCCTGCCTCAGCCTCTCAAGTGCTGGGATTACAGGTGTGGGCCACCATGCCAAGCAACCCTGAAATTATTTGAAGAGTTTTCAAACACACACACAAAAAGAGATGAATCCAATCACCGTTGCAAAGACCTGCACAGCACCCCGCCACACATCCCCTCTAGACGGCGTCCAGTGGCGCATGGCTCACCAACAAATTCTCGGGGCCTCATGCCCCACCTGGCAGTGGCTGAGGGTCAACAGATTTGCAGAAGAAACAAGTGAACAGAGGAAAACAGTGTTACGAGCTCCTGAGTTTGCTCAGAGCTCAATGATAACCAACAGTCATCTGAAAAATGGTTTCCATCATTTTTTGGCTCAGGGGATGGAGCTCATGGCCTTCCTTGTGTCAGCTATGCATTCTAACACTGAAGTATACACCTAGTCCCCGAAGAATGTTTTTTAAAACCTTGGTGAGGGAGGAGAGTGTGTGTGTGTGTGTGTGTGTGTGTGTGTGTGTGTGTGTGTATGATGAACTTGAGGCCTTTACACTGAGCTACATTCCCACCCCTTTTTTGAGATGGGTTTTGCTAAGTCACTAAATTGTCCAGGCTGGGCTTGAACTTGTGATCCTCCTGCTTCAGCCTCCCAGAGAGCTGAGTTATAGGTGTATGTCACCAGTGTCAGCTAAAATACATTTTATTTTTCAGTCACCCTAGGAACTCTAAAAAGACCTTTGCTCATCCTAGCCAACTATCTTCCCACCTCCTCCCCAAATCCAGGGCATCTCAGTATTCTGCTTTCCAGAAAGAAAGAGAGGCAGCTGTGTACTGGGAAGCCATCTCCACGCATTTGCAAGGCTGAAGGTCACCCCAGGCTCCTGTGCTGGGGCCTTTCCATCTCTCAGTCATCTCACCCAGCAACGGAAAGTGAGTATTGTCACTGCCATGTTGTTGCTGCTGACAGCTTGAGCACTTCTCATGTGATGAGTTTCGTTTCCTGTTCTGCTTGTCTGTCCAGGCGCAGTATCCGTCCCTGCTTCTTTTCACCTTTCCTGACTATACTGGGACATCCCGTAGCTAAATCCAAGGAGGAAATCACAGTCCCCACGCTTCATGACCCCAGAAAGACCACTGAAATCAGACCGCTCTGGGCTCTGTCACTGTGAGACACAGGGTCAATTCTTCTCTGACTCTCAGGATCCTCATCTGTGAAACATACATTAACATTTCTATATGTGCCATGCCTGTAGTAATCCTAGCCATAAAGGAAGCTGAGGCAGGAGAATCTCAAGATTGAGGCCAGCCCAGGTAATTCAGCAAGACCTTGTCTAAATAGAAGCAAAAGCAAAAGGGCTGGGGATGGATCTCAGTGGTACAGCACTTATTAGCATTCACAAGACACAAAAGAAAATGAAAATAAATGTTTTAATTTAAAAAAAAATTAGGACTGGGGAGACAGCTCAGTGGTCTAAGCACTTGGCTGGCAAGTGCAAGGACCAGAGTTTGATCCCTGGTACCCCATGCCATGCTGGATCTGAGACACTGGATGCACTGTGCCAGCCCCGAAACTGGGCATGGTGGCACATGCCTGCAATCCCCGCACTGGAGAGGCTGAGACAGGAGGATCACTATGAGTCTGAACTGTGTAGCAAGACTCTATCAAATTAATTACTTAATTTTTAAAATGTATTAAAAATTTAAAGGTGTGCAAAACATGTTGGTAGACAGATCTTGCCACATAAATGTGTGTGAGATTAGTGTGCCCTGATTCACTATTACACACTTTATAGAAAGTAGGACATTATGTTATCTCATATTCTTGCAACCACCCAGAAAGTTATTACCGTCAACTCCATTTTACAGCTGAGGCTACCAAGGCTCAGAGAGATGAAGTCACTTGCTCAGGATCATTCTGTGAGTAAGTGGGGAGCTGAATTGGACCTCACTTCCCCTGACTCCAAATCCAACAGTGATGCCCTACCCTAGGCCTTCCAAGATGGTGGTGCTCACATTTGGCAATAGCCTAGGACCACCCCCAGCACGTGCATGTACACA
>NW_004524714.1:5997732-6020154 GCF_000260255.1 Octodon degus
GGTCTTTCTATATCAAATAGGTGGCTTTTTTAGTTCATTCATCTTTGTGTCCCAGAGCCTGGTAGAGGACAATGACAGAACAATGCTGGGAACCTGATTTGCTCCTGAGCCAGGAAACCAAGCTTCCTGTGCCATCCTCCCCAATATTGAGCCTCAACTGTGGTTACTGACTTTTTTGTCTAATCTGGACAGGTGTCCTTTTAACAGATGAGAATGTTACGGCTCAGAGAGGGTAAGTAATTGTCCAAGACACACAGCCACTGTCCTGAGCTCAAATCTTCCTGAACTGAGCTCTGCTTGCCTCCCAGTCCTGGCTTGAGCTCCTGGTGAAGACTCAGAAGCAGAAGCGATGCCCTCTGCGGCCGCTATGCAGCCACTGGGCATTGGGGACGAAACACTGTAAACAGAGAAAAACGCGACAGCCCTGAATCTTCAATCCAAATTCATCCAGGTTTGAAGGGCAGGGATGTCAAGATGGTTCTTGACCTAACCCAGAGAAGGGAAAATTCAAAATAAATACCAAAAGGAGACCCAAGACCCCGTCACCCTCAGTAGGACCAGAGGCCTGGGCTAGGTGGCCGCGAGGGGCGGGCCCAGAGAGGCGCACCGGCGACCCATTGGTTGGCCCTCTTCTCATCACATCACTGTGTCCCGGCCTGGGAGCCTCAGGTACCCTGCGGTGTGCTGCGCCCAGCCCCAGGGATCCATGGTCCACCACTGTCACAGTCTCAACCAGTACAAGCCATCGCCCCAGCCGTCTTTTGTTTTGCTTTGTTTTTTGTTTTGTTTTCTAACACTCTCAGGAAAGTTAGGATAGCTGTACAGCCCTCCTGAGTTGTCATGCCCCCCCTTAATGTCACCTCCCAAACCTTCAATCCAGGATACCCAGGCCAAAGGGGGGCAGACTGGCCCGGGCGCCTCCTGCTGTGAGGCCGCGGTCAGCTCCCTTTATCTCGGGTGGTTCGTTGCTATCACAGTAAAACAAACTGGTCAACTTGCTACAGAGGAGAAAGTGTTCTGCCTTGTTCCGTGGGAAAACTGAGGCCTAGCAACAACAAAATGGTTCATGAGTTAATTAATACCAGCTAATTAATCAACTGAACACACCCCCCTGAGTAGAACAGTGTCTGTATTAAGGCAGACACCTATATCATAAGTGGTTCCTCCTGGAACCCTGTGGCATTTCCTGTGTCCATTTCATACAAGGGGAAACAGGCTCAGAACAGTTCAGTTCAGTGACTTGCCTAAGACCACAAAATGAATAAAAGGAGGAATAGAAGATTTGAGAATTATTTGCCAAAGACTATCACAAGTTTGGGTCATGCAGGAGCTCAAGACAGGACGACTCTTAGACCAAAGTTCTCAATATCTTTGGGGTCATGGAGTTCTGGTGAAAGTTCTGGGCCCTCACACAAAGCGCAATTCTGCTCAGCCTCTCAGCACCCAGCCAATTCTTACCATACCCTAAGGACAGACCCCACCAGGCAAGCCACCCCCAAACTCCCAGGAGCTCTGCATGCCTGGCACATCCCCATAAAATCTTGCTTCCTTGAAAACCTGGGAGACAGCAAGTAGGGATGGGAGACATATTTAGGGAGACTGGGAGTGCGGGTACTAGAAGCAAAAACCAGCAACAGTCACCAGGACGGACGGACTACAGAAGGGGCAGAGAAGGCAGAGCTCTGGATTTGCCATAAATGCTCGAACCTTTTATGTTGTGAACATATCTAAGTGCCACTTGAATAGTAAATATTAAGATTTGTTTCCAAGAAAGAAAAGAGACCAAGTACAGAGACCGATTGGACTGAGGGCCATACACAAAGGGAAAACTGAGAGGCAAAATTCAGAGAATTTTTTTTTTAAGGTAGAAATTCAGAGACAGACTGAAGAACAGGAGGAAGAGAGAAGGCAGACATAAGCAGAAGGGTCTTCAACGCACTTCCAGCCACTGTGAGGCTCTCCCCCAGCCCTGTCAGCAGCAGACGACCTCGCCCTACCCCCACTAACCTGGAGGACCCGCTTGGTGAGGCCCGTCTTTTGTGCGAGCTGTTTCAAGTCCTTGGCGTCGGGGTTGTGGTTAATGGCAAAGTAAGACTTCATGGTCCGAAGCTGGTGGTGCTTGAAGGAGGTGCGCATGCGCTTCGTCTTCTGGCTGCTCGGGTAGGGCTGGTCGCGGTCCAGGTGCTCCGCGTCGTTCTCATTGCAGCTCAGAGCTGGGGAAGGGGCACAGAGGTGGCAGGTGAATTTTCTCACCCTACCCTCCCGCCCAAGCCAAGTCTACAGTCCCCCCCAGCTGCTGCCAAACATTTCTGGGTGCCACCAGGGATGTTATCCTCTTTTGACAAAAGTAGAAAAGAAGCTGCTGAGAGTGGAGCGTGGCCTACCCGAGATCACTGAGCAAGGAAGTGCAGAATTTGATCCCTGCTCTGGGAGAATCCAAAACCATTAGCAGCAGCAGCAGCAGCAGCAGCAGCAGCAGCAATAATAGCTACAACTTGCTGATGGCTTACTGCACTACAGATGATGTGCTAAGAGCTTTCCAGGTGCATTTCCACCTGATCCTTAAACATTCCTAGGAGCCAAGTGTTGCTTTCCCTTTTTACAGATGCTGAAACTGAGGCTCAGAAAGAGAAGTTACTTGACTGTGTCCAGCATCTCTGGGCTACTTTCTTCTGGTTTCACCAGCACTCTCCCGGGAAAACCCAGCTGCTTCTGTCTTTCCCTTCAGAGCTGGGCAGAAGCTGCTGACTGACAGACTCATTTTCATTTTGCTTTCACCAGTTCCACATCCCAAAGTACTGTGAGAGCCCCTGGGCCTCAGCCACTCGGCCTGAGGTTGGAAAATGCGTTTTGTACTTTAATCCTCACCACTGTCCCATGTAGGGGCTGTTTCCTGGTTTTATAAACGGAGCAAATAAGGCTCAGGGAAGTTAAGTGATCCGTGTCGGGCTCACAGGGAGTGGCTGAGCTCTTATTGGAAAGGCAAAGAAGTTGGAAGAAGAGATTAACGTGTATTAGATACCTACCTTATGCCTTGGCTTCACGTATGTCACAGTCCCATCACTACCATTCCCATTTTAGACAGGAAGAAAGGAATGTAAGGGAAACACAGCCACTTGCCATGGCCACACCACTGGGAATGACTGAGCAACGCTTGACTTCTCCGTTTCCTTCTACTGTACCACAAAGGGAGGCATGATGAAGTAGGGCTCTGTAGGGAGCCTATCCCATCCCAAAGTGGCCTGGGGGCACTGGCTGGGGTGGGAGGATAGTCTGGGTAGAAACCTTAAACCTTGGAAAGTTGCTCCAGTAAACTGGCAGCTGATGTGAGGGGCATGTGGGGTTCCTTGCAAGATTCCCTTCTCCAGAGCTACCCCACTCTTTTGATCTTGCTTCACGTAGAGTCTCACAGGAAGTTCAAACTCAATCCCCTTAAAGTGGTGGCCTGGGAAGATATCTTGTGCCCTATCACATGCTCAAAATAGAAGCGCCAGGTTCAGCAAATAGAAGTACAAGTCGCCTAATTAAATCTGGATTTCAGATAACTTTTTTACTGGTAAGTATATCCTCAATATTGCACAGGAGAGTTATGTTAAAACTCTATTTACTGTTTACCTAAGTTCGAATACTGCACAGGACAAATCTGTGCTAAGAATTTAGTTATTGTTTATCTAGCATTCAAATATGAGCTGGGATAGATTTACATACCAAAAAGTTTTTGTATGTAATCAGAAATCCAGATATTGTATAGAATATACACATATGAAAAACTTATTTATTGTTTACCCAAAATTTGAATTCAACCGGCCAGCCAGCAGCATCTGGCAACACTACCAGGGAAGCATTCTTGCTGTCCCAGCTACGACCTCCACCCCCTTACAGATGGAATCTGCAAGATACAGGTCGTGCCCTAACCTTGGCTACACTTTCTCAGAGTCCCTTGTCACACAGACCCAGGCACCCAGGTCCTGCAGTCCAATTGGCCACCCTGTGTTCCCACCAGGAGCACCTGGAGTGAAGAATTTAAAGGGGTTCAAAACATGTAGAACAGAATTTCTTTCGGAGCTGTACTCAACTCACCCTCCTAACTGCCCCAGCCTCCAGCTCCTTGGGGGTGGGGCAGGTCTCCCCATGGGGAATCTCTGGACCCTTCCCCCACCCAGCCCCCACCTGGGCCTCTCCACTGTTAATGAGCTCCGTGGGGACCCTGGCGCCCCGTGGGCCCCAGGGATGTGCCCTGAGTGAGGCGAAGAGGGGGGAGATGGTGCAGGGGAGGGAGACAGCAGAGAAAGGAGAGAAAGAGGCAGAAAGAGGATAGAGACAGAAATGAAGAGCGGGTAGGGAGAGAAGGTGGACAGGGGTAGGGGGAAAAAAAGAAGAAGAGAGACCGGGAAGCGATGCAGACGGGGAGAACTAGAGACAGCTACAAACACAGAAAGAAATAAGGAGAGACACAGCGAGAGCCAGAGGAGAAAGCGAGTCCAAGAAAAAGGGGGCTTTGTGGTTAGGGGTTCGGGTCAGAACTCAATTCTGGAGCTTTAAGAGACTGGGTGCCTGCAGTGGAAGACTTTCATAGCAAAGAGGGAAGAGGAGAAGAGAGACTGGAAGGAGAGGCCGAGGCAGGGGGCTGCGCGGACCAGAAGGGAGGCTGGCTGGGAAGGCAGCCTCATAGCCCCGACCCCTTCACACCCGCCCCCAAAGTCGAGATTCCCCTAGATCGGATCTGGGAAGGAGCGAGGGGCCGAGGGGAGGGGGAGGACCTAGGCGCGCGCTGTCTCTCCCTCTTTCTCTCTCTCTCTCCTTTTTTCTTTTCCTCTCAATTAGGCCGATTCAATGGAGCTAAAGAGCTCGTAAAATCATGAATAATTTACTCGTGATCTGTTATTAACCCATCGGGTTTCGAGCTCTTGTCGCTGGGACTGAACCTGTAATCAAATCTGACTTCGCCTCATTTTACTAAAGACGAGATTGTAGGTTCAATTGTCTAAATAATGGATTGGAATCAAATCAGTAATTACTCCGCCAGGCACACACACAAAAAGCTGGGGCTGGGGGAGGCTCTGGGCGTCCGGCCGGTCCGCGCAGGACTCCTGTGGCCGCGGCACGCAGAGCTTGTCGCAAAGTGCGCGGCCGGCCCCTCGGCTGCACGGCTGCCGCCGTTCCCAAGACCCCGAGCCAGAGGAGGGCACCCGGTGCGGGCTGAGGGGGAGGATTCAGGTTGGCCTCTCCGGCTGGGGCAGCGCATGGAGATCCATCGGCAGGGCCGCAAGGGAAGGGCTGCCACGCTCCCCGCCCCGGAAGGACTTTCCGACCCTGCTGTCCCTTGCTGTCCGTCCCAGCTGCCCCTCCCTAAGCCGAGGTCCTGAACCGGCCCCAGGCTCACCACCTGTGACGGGACTGTCCCTGTGAACCTCCGGCTTTGCAAAGGGACCCTGTGGCTAGGCCCCTGGATGTGTGACACACAAACAATCGTTGTCCCCGCGGCCAGAAGCATGCCCCGTACACGCACGCACACACTAGCCCGAGCTCGCACCCTCTGTGTGCCCCACTTTCCAATTCCAGCTGCCCCACGGCCCACTCTACAGCCATTTTTCTCCTGCTAGAATCGAGATGGCAGGAGGTGGGAGCCAGACGTGGGGAAGACTGGCTGGGCCCCTCAAGGACAAGGAGTCATCCTCTTTTTCCCAGTCTTGTCCCGGGAGCTGGGTGTAAGCAGCCGCACCGCCACCGGCAGCTCCCAGAACGCTATTCCTCCCAGTGCTGAGCCCAGGCCAAGGCCAGAGACCGGGGCACAGGGGTAGGAGAAACAGGGAGACAGACACTGAGGAGAGAACAAAAAGAAAAGAAAGAAACAAGAGCCGGGCCACAGAGAAAATGAGGTGGCTGAGTCCGGGGTCTGTGGGAGAGCCTTGCCGGCAGGAAACGCAACACCAGCCACCTCACCGCTGCCTCTAGGGGAAAGCAAAGGCTGGGCAGCAACGAAACAAAAATAAGCCTACACCTTCTACCCTCTTTTTTGCACAATTCTGAACCAGGTGGCAAACCAGGAAAACATTAAACCACTCCCCACCCACCAGGAGCCCTAAAGTGAAGCCTTGGAGACTGCTTCCTTACTGAAGCTGACCCCACTTCACAGTGATGGTTTCATTTAGGCGGACATAGCTGGGTCTGAATTTAGTCTTTAATGTTGGAATAATAGGAAAGAGGAACAGAAGTTCTACAGAACAGCATTTGTAGTAGAGCCTTCGACAAATTTTAAATCTGCTGAGCCAATCTGAACCAGCCACTTCAACATTTACCAAAACAGAACTGCATCCCTCCCCAGCTGACCCCAGGATCCTTTAACAATTTTGCTGATTGGAAAAGGACCCCACTCCACTTGTTCCCTGCTTCCCTCCCTCCCCTGCTCAGACTTTTTAAGTTCAAAATAACCTTGATCTCGCCTCTGTGGCCCCCCTTTACACAGTCTTGCGTTTGTTTTGGTTTTGGTTTGCTCCCTATTTGTTCATTACACAATTGTGCATTTGGAGAACAGAAAAATCTCCAAATCTCTGAATCCGATTCTATTACAAACGAAAGAAAGAAAATTATTGTAAATAAACTCTAGTTCAGAAGCACAGAAAGTTGTAAACCTTTCCTGGCCCTGCAGACTTCGGGCAGATGTTGACGTTCAATCTGCCGACTCTGAACCTCCGCAGCTGTCTAGAGCAGGGAAGGGCACTGAGGGGGCAGAGCTTCTCCCAGAAAGGTCTAGGGTTCAAAGATGCCGGAAATGCAAAACGAGGCGCCCCCCAACCCCATGCAAGGCCAGGCCTGCTCAGGACTCTTCCGCTGGCGCCAGCTTCATAAAGGTCGATGCCCTCAACCCCATCAGGGTCCGGGAACTTGGAGGAAGGAGCCCGGGAAAGCCTCTGAGACCTGGCCATGCAGGAGGATCAGCTGGGCATGGAGACCACCAGCCTTTGCTTAGTAAAGGTGCCAGAGCCGGAATTCCCCAATTCATCCACTCTTGAGACATTTTACATCACTAGGAGCCAAAAGCCCTGCTCTGAGCCCCAGGCCACCGCTGAGTCCTTTCCCTTGGGACCCTCACCAGGCTGCCTTCTTGTACTACTCCAGCTCCCTGTGCTTGCCATGCCAATCCAAGCCTGTGTGGCATCAGTGCTGCCTTGCTTTCTCTATCACTGTACTTTCTGACCAGCAAAAAAGGGGAAAAGGCTAAACCAAAAGGCCGCTTCTAAAACACAATTTCTCAGCGACGAGGTCTTGCATATGTGACAGGAAAAAAGTAATGCATCCTCTCCTGCAGCTCGGGCAGAGAGCTCATGGGCTAAAGCCACCCCCCCTCCCCCGCTAATTTCCCTTCTGCCAGGCTATCAGGTGCTTGGAGCCCGGGAAGCTGAGGGCCATAGCACCTCCCATAGGCCCAGCATACAGAGATTAACTCCAGCTTTGGGCTGTAGTGGCCCACAGTTTTCCCACAACCCGATGTTCCCTGCGCCTCACACTCACCAGCGTTGTAGGCTGCCAGATCCGCCCCCGGCCCGGGGCTCTTGCGCTTCCTTGGTCGCCCCTTTTGTACAGTGCCCACGCCATTGTAGTAGGGAAGCCCCAGCGGGTTGGCCCCCGCTGTGCCCAGCCCCGCACTCTTGGCTGCAGCAGCTGCAGCCGCTGCCGCCGCCACGTCGGCATGGTTGAAGTGCGCTGGGTACTCGCCCTGCAGAAGTGCCTCGAAGTGCAAGCGGCAATAGACCAGGCTGTCCTTCATGCCGAAGTGATCGCCAGTGGTCAGCATCTTGTTACATGTGGTGCACGTGAAGCAGTTGAGGTGATAAACCAAGTCCCGAGCACGCATCACCATCTCTGAGGCTGAGATACCCAGGTGGCAACGGGCACAGCGCTGAACAGAGAACCGCCTGTGGGGACCACAGAGGGAAGGACTGTGGGGACAAATGTTTGGGTACCCCCCCATACCCGTCCTCCAGATGCCCAGTGCTGTCCCTGTGGAGAAGCCCCTCCTCAAGATGGGCCACCTGGCTTTCATCTGAAAGATGAGGGGAACTGGGGCCTGATCCTACAATGAAATAGTTTGTTTTAACCATTTTTACACCCACAAGAGCTACTACTTTACCCAGAGCCTAAGCAAGCCCCATGGAAAACCTCCACTTGGAAAAAACTCCCCCACTTACCCGTTCCTCAACCTTTGCCCCTGCCCCCTAACTGCACCTAGGGATACTGTAGATCTTTGTGATTTGGAAAAACCAAACTGGGAAAGACAGAAAACTAGACAGAGATAGAGAGAGAATATAAACAGACCTTAACCCTAAACTAGAGAGGAGAAATGGAAATCCTAGAGCCTCTTAGTGATTCTGGCCCTTTAATTCAGGCCAACTTTCACTCCCATAGCTCCCCAAGACCCAAAGTACACTAGTTCTCTTTCCAACTTTGTCCCATACCACTCCAAACTGTCTTGCTTTAGGGGTCTCTATCTCTTTAGGGGTCTCTCCTCTCCGGTTAAGCCAAGAAACTTTGAGAGAGGAATGCAAGGACCCCCACCCAAACTTATTTGCCATCTTAGCTCAAAAGGCAAGGCAGCTACTGCTTTGCTCTCTACACTTCATGAACTTTACCAAGAGCTGCTTTAACCTTACCAACTTGCTGCCTTAAAAAGCTGTCACCCAGTACATTATGGCTTGGGAAAGGGGTGTCCTGAACAGGGTAGCTTCTGCCAGGAATGGAGGAAATAAAACAGGGCAAACTTGTGCTTCAGGTGGGTGAGGTTCTGAAGGCCAGAGGGTGCTACCTGTAGTAATCTTCCTTGCAGTAGATGCTGCCATCCTTGCTGAAACAGGTGAGCTCAGACTCCAGGTTGAGCTTGCACTCACAGCACTTCAGGCAGCGCATGTGCCACTGCTTGTCCACAGCCAGCAGGTAGTATCGGTCAGAGATCTTGCCCCCGCAGCCAGCGCACAGCGCAGCTCGGTCACTGCTAATGGACGGCATGGTCTGCGAAGGGAGGAAGGCAGGAGACCATCGTACCCGCATCAGCCTGCTGCTGTGTGGCCATCAAAAAAAGGGCACCCACAGCTCCCTCTGATCTCTGGATCTCTCGGTTAGCCCTGAAAGCCTAAGGAGCTTCCTGGGCAGCAGCGCTTCCTCCACCCCCAAAAGGTCCAGATATGGGCAACTAAGGGCCCAGGCCTGATGGCCCAGCTCTCACCAGCCATGGGCCCAAGCCCCAGGGTCCGGGTCTAGGTAGCTTTTTGGTCTTGCCCTCGCTTCCAGGCCCCCTCTCTTCCTCAGAAATGTTCCGTGTTTTTTAGGGGTTGGGGCAGCTGTGGCTATTGCAGACAAGAGCATTTCTTAAAATGTTTCTTAAAAGAGCCACCCAGCCGGACCTCAGAAAAAGGGTAAGGTAACCATTAAAAGTCACAAGGACTCCTCTTCCCAGAGGCTGAAGAGTTCCTGGTCCCAGCCGTGGCCCCAGCCCAGTGATCTCCAGATCCTTGAACCAAGGGTTTAGGCCAGGGTAGGACTGGGAAGGCAATTTCTGGCTTCTCTAACCACACTGACTTGAGCCTTCTTGGGTATTCCTCAAAGTCTCTTGGTGCAGGTTAGGCCGAACCCAAATTCCTCCCTAATGAAACGGAGGAGCTGAAAAGGCTTAACGGGAAAGAGGGGCTCCAAGGCTGGAAGATCACTAGGTTGCGGCTCTCTAGACGCTTTGCCTGTGCTCGCCACCACTTTGGCCTCTAAAGGTCACTTCTGGGCCTCTGGGAGGTCTGAGGCCAGGAGCTAGTTATTTGGGGCTGGACCGGCAGAGCCAGGTGTAAAGATCCGAATGGAGTCTCATTTCGCTAGAGCCAGGCCGAAGCCTGAACGAGGAGCCCTGGGCCGACCAAGTCCCGAGGCTAGAGGTGTAGGGACACGACTAATAAAAAGTGGTGGCCCAGAAGACTTCGCCCCAGAAACTGCTAGAGAGGAAGCCACGGCTGCCGGAAGACTGGGAACGACCCACGCCGGCTGGAGCCCTGGGGCTCCCAGTCGGTTCGCCCTTCTCGGGCGGGCAGGCGGCGGCAGAGGAGCAGGAACGAGAGTGAAGGAGAACCAGGACTGTGGACCCGTGCCCCGGGCGATGTGAGCGGCGAGCAGCCCTGGGAGCGGGTTGGATCGCACTTCCACCAGGAAGAAACGCTCTCCTCTACCCTCTGGGTCTGAGATTTCGGTTTCAACCTTGTTTCCCTTCTCCTCCTCCACCTCCCCAGCAGCCTGTTCCCCGAGCTTGGAGCGATGGGCCTGCTTCCTGTCGGAGGATCCCCAGCGCTCAATCCCGTGCTGCCCGAAGCACTCTCCCTAAACTTCGGGGAGCAGAGACACTGACCGGCCCGACCCGGCCCGGTCCCAGCTCTCAGCCCCGACTCCACCGCCGCGCGCCTACCGTCTCCGTGTCGCCGCGGTCGATGGCGGAGCTGATGGCGGGAGCCTCGCTCTTGGCCCTGCGGTCCATCTCGTCGATGACCCCGTGCACCTCGGGGCCCGACAAACTGTGGAACAGCATCGCGGCGGGACCGGCGGGGCCGGGGGCGCGGCTCCTCAGAGGAAGGGCTTGCCCCCTGCCTCAGCTGCCTGGCGCTCCCGGCGCTAACGGGCCCAGTGCATTGCCACCGCGGCCCCGGCCCCGCCCGAGCTCGGCTGCGCCCCCAGGCCGGGCTCCGGGCCCCGGGCGCCCGCGGCCGGGACGCCTCCCGCCGAGACGTGGGGGCAGCTACATCGCGGGGCGCCTGGGCAACGGCGCCAAAGCCAGGGTCACAAGGGCACGGGGCGGGGGGTGGCCAGGAGATGGGGGCAGAGGTCGGCGCCCGCCGCGGGCGCTTTCACGCCGCGGGCATCGCCCTCCCGGCTTTGTCGCCCAGGGTGCAAAGCAGGGGCGCAAACTCTGCCCTAGGCGAGGACAGCTGCGGTCAGGGTTCACCCAGGAACTGCTAGGTGCCCGTGGCGGCGCCGCTGTCTGGACCCTTCCTCTCCCTAGGGTGCGCCCCAGCCTTAGGCGACCCTCTTGGGTGCTGAGTCGGCGACGGGAGTAGGGGTTACTCCGAAGCCAGCGAGCCGAGCCGAGCCACCGGGAGAATTGAAGAGGAGGAGGAAGAGGAGGAGGAGGAGGCGAGGGAGGTGGTGGAGGAGGAGAAAAAGGAGGAGGAGCAGAGTAGGAGGAGGAGCCGGCGGCCGCGGGCCCAGCCGTGCGCGACGCTCTCCAAGAGCGCGCTGAGCCCAGCCCTGGCTCTGCAGTCCGCGCCAGCGCAAGCCTCCGCGCCTTTTCTACAGCCGCGCCTGACATCACGTCCTGCCGCCGTGCCATTGGCCGCCAGGCGCCTCGGGCCCTGGTAGCGCGTGCTCCGGGAAGGCGGGAGACCCGAGAGGGAGGGGAGAGGCAAGAGGAGAAGAGAGGAGATGGTGGGAGCTGGTGGGCGAGGCTGGAGGAGGAGGCGGGCGGGAGGAAGGCGGGAGAGCGCGGGGTTTGGAGTTTTTAAGCTACGAACAGTTTCCTGCAATTTCTGCGTTAAGGAAAATTAAACCCTAGCTGTCTCCTCATAGTCACCATCCTAGGATGGCACAGCCCCAGGGTGCTAGAGGAAGTCTCACTCCTGTCTCCCCATGGCCTCGGGCACTGTCTGGGCAGGCTGGAGAAGCCAGGCCTAGGGCAAAGGTGCTAGAGCCTCTGGCCGGCCGCTTCCCGCCGAGCTCGGCCTCAGTCCTGGGCTCCCAGCTGCAGGCTGCGGGTCGGCATAGCAGGCTTCCCCGGGACCCAGCTGAGCCCGAAAAGCAAGAACCAACGGGAGCTGTGACTCCCAGCCAGCATATTCTCGCTCCAAGCGACAGGGCCCAATTTAGCGCCAAGCAGGAAGTTCCTCTCTTTTCTCCATCTCACTCCGGCCTGGAAGAATGGGGCAAGCCTGGCATTGGGGGCTCAGAAGCAGAGTTCAAATCTTTAGCTCTGCTATTTACATGTACTGTAATCTTAGGCAAGTAAGCTAAACTTCCTTAGCCTGTTTCTGACTTTGTCAGTGGGAGGCAAGAAAGTCTCCATATCGATGGGATGAAGAAAGATCATGCATATAATATGTCTGAAATACAGTAGATACTCAGCAAATTCTTTAATCACCTACCTCTTTTCCTTTCCTATTAAAAAACTTTCTCACTCTGATACGCATTTGGTATCACATGTGTTCTTAAAGTTAGAGGCATATTCTCTGCTCACTGGGTATACCATGTCACCTACACTGACACAGGTGATAGATGGGTCCACCCAGCCACCTGGTTGTACCATTAAGCCAAGGACCAGCAACCTTTTAGCCTGATGGGTAAATCCTAACTGCCAAACCCAGCCTCCAGACTTCAAGCTTAACCTGGAGTCTCTTGGGGAATCCAGGGCAATACCTAGGTGTCTGATAGGGTTGTGGTATAGGAAATAAAAAGTGGTTGTGGAGGAAAATGAAACAAGCAAGTAAGTTGTTCAGACCAATGTCCTGAGTCTTGTTTTGTAAACGGGTTTCTTTTGCTCCGTGAAGTGGGGAGAGAAGTGTTAGCCTGAAGTGACTTGCTTGCCTGGACAAAGTAGAAGGAAAGCTGGCATTATCTGACAGAGTTTAAAGTTGAGGCAGCTTTAAATCTTACTTCTCACATACCTGCATGAATTTCACATACAAACTATGCATGTGCTTGTAATGTCCAAGTACATATATTTGTCTTTAGGTTTTCAAGGGCACATGTTCATCAGTTTTGGCAAAAATACAGTCAGCACGAATTTGTATTTGTTGGGACAGCCATAGCCAGCACAAATGAAGACCTAGGGTGTACATATGTACACGAGGTACAAGTGTCTTACCTAGAAGATGAATTTAGAAAGCTACACACTAATCCCAAACTTGGGTGCTCATGCAGTCCTATTTAAATCCTTATGTGCATCCTCTGAGGCTATGCTTCTACATATTTACAAAAATTCTTAAAGTTACAAGTATGTGTGTACACACTGCACGTGCACAGATGCCCCAACTCGAAGGAAGGACCATGAATTCAAAGATGCGCCTGCGCGTGTGTTCACACAGACATGTGCCTCAGAGCCTGCACAGGGCCGGCTCCCAGGCACAGGGACGACTACAGGGGTACACAGGTTTTAGTGACGAATCTGGGGGCACTTTCTTTCAAAGAAATAGGGGCTGAAAATCTAATCTAGGAGTCACCAGGGTTCATCTGGAGGTCGCCCAAGGGGTAGGAAAAATTTTGCAACAACACCGGGGTGTTTGTTCTTGGTGTTGGCTGGATACAATGTGTGTCTGAAAGCTCTAGGGGTTTTGGTGCGAGTTGAAGTGGGGTACTCTGTAACTCTTGCTGAGGGCTTCTCAAGAACCCTGGAAACACACCCAGTGACTCTTTACTGCCCCTATGCATACTGGCATACGCTTCCTCAAGCTCCAGCACCCTCTTGCATGGCTGGACTGACCCCAAATTCCCAGGCAGTCTGGATTCCCGCCGGGTGCGCTTCTCTCTTTATCGCTCGGAGTCAGGCTGGGACGCGCTCGGAGCTGGACCAGGGTCCAGCACATCTCCTTCCGCAGGGCCGGATCCGGGCACCCCACCCTGGGGTTAAGAGGCCGGTAACCGCTAATCTCCCCCAGCGGCGGGGAGATGTCGCGCAACCGCGGAGCCCTGTCCGGGGAGACTAAACAAGGAGAGGAACAGGCTGTAAACACATCTCCTGACACGTGAGTGACATTTACACGGCGCGGCGCGAGAAGCCCCAGCGGAGGGAGAGGTAGGGGGTGGGAAGGATCCGGAGCCGACAGGTAAACAAAACCTTCGTAGGCGCCCCTCCCCCTGATCGGAAAAGAATCCCCAAGTCCCCAGAACCTGCCTTTTGTAGGAGGTGACAGGTGAACGGAATTCAGGTCTGGCCACTGTAGCCGCTGCCTACCTCCCCACCATCTGCTTCCTAGCAGACAAGCAGACCCGGCGCATAATGAGGTAGCAGCCTCCAGCCGGCCACCGTGACTAACTCGGAACAAAAGCGCTCCCTCCACGCCTCCTCCCAACAAAGGGGCCACCAGCCCTAGCGCTCCCCGAAGGCTGCGGGGCTCCCGGCTGCCGGCTGCGGAGCTGCCGCGCGCAAACTTCCCGGGGCTCCCCGGGCTGCCGGCGCCACCGAGCCGGGGCCGCGGAGGGAGGAAGCGCGCGCTGCCCTCCCGGAGAAAGTGAGGCCGGGCCGGGCGGGGGGCGAAGGGGAGGGCGCGGGCGAGCCGCGGAAGGAGGGTGATTGATCAGTGCCGTTCCCGGCGCTCCGTCCCGTTATTAGAGGCGTCCAAAGCAGGGCCACGCAATAACCTCGGAATCGCCAACTAATTGACGCTGCAGGCAACTACTTCATTGTGCGCGCTGGTTTTATGTCTTCATAGCCGGTGATTGACAAGGTGTAATTAGTCATCTCACTCGGTGATAAACATGGGCACCCTCCTCCCGCGGCATCAGGCCGTGTGTACCAGCAGAGGAAGCGATAGTTGACGCTGATATACCATTAAATCAAAATGAAGACGTTCAGAAGTGTGTGTTTGCTGTGACGCTCTGATGGTTTATTTCTCAAATACGGCACCAACAGATTTACTTGATTTGCAAGTTAACTACAACATTAACTGGTTTTATTTATTTTGCCTCTTCCTTCCTCTTCCTAGGCAGGGATGTTGCTCTTGGAGAATGTGAAGACAGTTTGCTTCTTGACAAGCGAGCGAGCGGGCGCCCAGATTTCTGCAGCCTTCCCGAGTCTCCCCCAAGGGAAAAGCGGGCAGAGAAAACGCCGGCTTTGGGAGCCATCGGGGAAGGGTTCTGCTCAGGGGAGCCGCCCTCTTTGGCCCCAGTCTCCTGCCTGGGGCCCCCATTTGGGTACTGCCAGTGGCTGACCACAGACTCTGAGGGGGGTGCTAGGGTTTGGGGTGGAGAAACCTCTTGAAATAGTAACTGTAAAGAAGAAAGAAGCAAAACGAACGTTTCTCCTCTGGCTTGGAGTAGAAAGGACCGTTCCTAAAGCTTCTGGCTCCAGCCACAAGGCCAGTTGCCTGCCTCTATTCCCTGAGTGTAGTGTAACGTCTCCTCTGCTTGAAGAGTGCTTGCATCAGTCAGCAAATTACACTCCTTGCTTACCAAAGTGTGTCTTGCTCAGGGAAATGTGTGTGTGTGTGTGTGTGTGTGTGTGTGTGTGTGTGTGTACCAGCTTCCCCCTCCACACTGTTAGAGGTATGGGGTATTCATTCCAGAATCCCAGAGGCTTAAATTTGAAAAAGAGACGGGGCACACCTGGACTGTTTTGACCCTAATTCTGATTAGAGAACAGCAGTGACTGAACAAAGCCACAAATATCTGAAGGTCCATTTCCAGGGAACAGTATGTGCCCTCAGGAGGCCCCCAGTGGGCTATGCTTCCTGTACTTGCCTCATCTCTCTAACCTCTGTGTCCTGTTTGCATAGCAGAGGAATGGTGATTTCGTGTCCCTGTATAGGAATGTGGTGTTTAGGGTACCACCAAGAAAAGATAGGGGTGAGGGTAGGCCAGAGAGATGGCAGAAAAAAAAAAAACCCATATCTTCAACAAGGATCCCCCCTTTCCCACGCTTCTGGGCCCTGTTCAGCAAAAGGATTATTTTATACTGTTGGGAGTGACAGTCAGTGGCAAGTCTGCCCAACCATGAAGATCTTTCTTTATGGAATCAGCTCATCGCCTTGGTCGCACCATAAGGAAATCTGCTGATCACCACTATCGACAATAAAAACCAGTGGGGCCTAAGTCATTTCCAAGAGGAGCCCCTCGACTCTGACCCTAGAATAGAGACATGGCTTAGCCCACTGCAGGCAGAGAGGAGCCAAATTCCTCCTCCTCTTCTCCCTGCAGCGATCTGAACAATTCTGAAATCACCTCCCTGGGCGTCAGCTGAGCAGGTTGGGGAACTAACCAGGGCTCTCTCTCTAGGGCCCTGTTAAATGCACTGAACTTAAAATGAAACACGAAGTGTGAATTTCAGGTTTGAACATGATGCATCAGGAAACGCAGAGGTTGGCAGCCCTTTTCCTCCCTCCTGCCTTTCGGTAGCAGGTATTAATATTGTATTAAATGTTATGAGGCAGTAAGGGCTGCAGAGAGAATGTGCTCAGATGCAATTTTGTCAAGGTTTTTATCTGTGATTATGATTCCAGATGTAGAAGCTCCCGGAGGAGGGAAATGAGGGGCTGGTGGCATGTGACATGTGTTTTAAGGTGTTTGGCAGTGTTTCTCAAAGTGGTGACAAAATGTTCAATTTTATTACAGGGAATTGGTAAAAGAAATGTGAATACTGGGCCAGAGATTATTCATCTCAGCAAAAGAATTTACCATTATTGATTAGAGTGTGGAAAGTTTGTATCTGGGCCCTACTCAAATCACATTGTCAACAATATAAATCTGTCAGAACAGATTACTTTTAAAGAACACTTGTAACGAAATATGCAATAGCTAATTGCACCCCCATAGCTAACTTCTACAAAGATATATATTGCCCTGAAAGCAAAAAAAAAAAAAAAAAAAGTACTGTAAATATTGCAAGAGGCCATCCCCCACCCCCCGCTGATGTAACTATAGTTGTATTTTCTACCTTGAGATTTAAAATAATCTTGTGGAGAATTATAGTCCTGAAAGAGCCATTTTGGTAGCCCTTGTTCTGCAAGCCTTTCTGGTTGAAGCACACATACAAACACAGAGAAAGCAGTAAATTTCACCACACAAGAAACTGTGTTTGCTTAAAAGAGAATCAGGAAGATTTTGTAGGGAAAAGTGGGGATGAGGAGAAAGCAGATGAACACTGAGTAGCTGGCAATTCTTATACTTTGCATTTGATATGGGAAAATTTGGCTACCACAGTCTTTCGTCATGCAAAGGCATCTCTCCCATCCCTCTCGGACTGCAGGACACCCCCAAACTCCACTTAGAAGCACAAGTTTACTCATAAACCTTTTATGAGTGTCCCATTCACTAGCACTGATGGACTGTGGTGTGCAGCCAATACTCACTACGCTGGAGAGGGTCTGGTAAGCATTTCAGAACAAAAGGGGGGTTTTGCCTAAAGATGCTGGCCTAAAGATGTTCCTCCTCGGGTCTCCAAACCAAGCACAAGAGTCTGTACCCACTTGCTGGAGTCACTGAACATAAGAGATCCTCCTAAATCTAGCACATCCATTCCCTACCCTTGATCCAAGCTAAAAGATGCTGGTTTTAACTTTCCAGCTATTTACAGTTTTACTACCGCAAGGCATAATAGGCTTTTAGAACTAACTGCACATTCTCCTTGGACGTAAGGAGGTTCCTGACCCAGACCTCCCCAACCCTAGCCCAACGTTCCACTGGTCCTACTGGCAAATCTCTACTGCTGTTTGGAAAGTTGGCATTGTCTCTTTAGGTGAGGTATGAATCATTTCCTACATATGCTTCAGCTGAATCCCAGCCCCTTGGCACCCCTCCCTCCCCCAACATTTTTATTCTCCCATTAATTAAAACAACTAATGTCCCATCGATTACCTTTGCATGAATGAAAATCTTTATGAGCCCTTGCAGGTATATGGGAAATTGTTTGCTTAAGTATTCACACTTTGATTTCCTATAGACTCATTTTCTCAAGCATACAGAAATTCAAACAAAAACAAAAGCGAAGTCTCTTGACATCTTGCAATAAAACACGAGGACTAGTTGTAATGAGCTTGAACCGGTCTCTTGGAGGAAATGTTCAGGTGGCCCTGTGCTGGAGCTGAATTTGACTATCTGGTAAAGGATGCCAGACGGTTAAGGTAAACATTGATAGGTCAGCAGAGGCAGGTTTTGCATCTGTGCTCGCCTTGACAGCAGCTCATCCAAATTTACTTTTAAGCTACCGTGTCAGTCCTCAAAAGTAAAAAAGGCAGTGGACAATCAGCTCTATTTGGAATTTCCTAGCTAGTTGGCCATTTCAGCTTGCGTCTCCATTTCTGGGGGCTGCCATAATTAGAGCGATCTATTTTGCATTTACTTCTCTTTGCAAGGACTACATTATTCACTCTTTCCTGTGCTTATTAAACAGTGCCACCTGCACCAAATTCAACAAAGCTCTTCCATCAGCCAGGCCCAGCGAAGGATCCCAGACCATATATTATCATTAATTGAAGCTCAATTGAATAGTGGACGATAGAGGCATGAGTAAAAGCAGCACAGTTTCTAGGACCTGTTTATGAAAATGCTTTAAGCAAGAAAAAAATTCTATTCCTTAAATTGTCATCTGTTATAAACTCTGTTTAATTCTCTCTGTACAGTAATTCAAGCAGCAATTAGCAAGTCTTTTAATTAATGAAGTATTCCCTGTATGTCACCAAGGTGCCTCTAACACAAATGTCCTCCTTGATAGGTACTAGCAAATGCAGTCAATATTTTGTCATACAAAGCCTTCCAACCTGACCACCTCTCTAGCCCTAATGCTACAAAAAAAAAAAAAAAAAAAAAAAAAGATCTGAAGAGCCAAGATGAGGCTAGAAAGCAGAGGACAATTTTCAGGAAACCAGCATGGATAGCATGTAATCATCCTGAGAAGGAGACAGAGGGAGAGAACCAGAGGCGGGCATGGAAGAGGTAGAATATGCATGTACAGAGACATCAGGGGTTAAAGAAAGGCACAGAAAGTTTCAGGCAAAGAGGAGACTATCTCTGAGATTCAGCTATGTTATCATAAACTCTACACCCAAATGCTGATGATTTACACATCTTTCAGAGCCTCAAACCACACTGTGGCTTGTTCTTTTAAAAGCTTCTTGCTTTGTTCAAAATATCGCTTATCTTTGGCATTGTCAACAGCTCTGCATCTGGGAGAGATTAATTAAGCGATAAGTCAGACACAATAAGGTGAAAGGGCACGTCCGCCCAATCAGGGATGATTCATCCGTTTCTGGGTGGATCAACTTTTTTGAAGGATGCCAATTTTGGTTCCATTTCTAGGGAGATTTATCAATAGGGATGCCCAAACGCTCCCTCTGGTGAGAGGCACTTAGCTGAAAAAGATGGTTCTGTAGATAGAAAAATCCAAAAACCTACATTCTGCCTTGATTAAGATGTGAAAAGAAATCATAACTATCATCCTTCTGTGTGCTTAAGTTTTATCAATCTGGGTAAAGGCTGATCTTGATGTGATTTTTTTTTTTTTTTTTTTTTTTACAGAATAGCTAATTGGGTGGTTACAAATAAGACTGCTATGCAACACAATAAAAAATTAGAAGTTGGCTTTTGTTGCCTCCCCCTCCCAAGTGTTTCTCATGGTCCCTTCCTCTCAAGTCCACTTTTAATTTGTAGGAGGCTGCAAGAGGGAAAGAGATAGGAAAGGGATAGGGGAGGAAGAAAGAGAATGAAAGAGAAAAAGGTTTTCTAGGTGTCATCGACTAAATATTTCCAGACCAATTAGAGGTTATCTTTAAATCTCCATCCTCCACTCCCTCCACACCTTTCTAAATAGATCTTTAGATTAGTGAGAAATTAGTTAATTGGGGAAAGCCATGTGGCTGTGATACTCAGTTCCTAACCAGAAGGGTTTTAAGGACCTTAGATCTAACTCCCAGAAATGGCTCCCTCCTATCTCTTCTGTAGTGCAGCAGTCTGGGTCAAAATTGTGGTTGCATAATTGTGTGTGTGTGTGTGTGTGTGTGTGTGTGTGTGTGTGTGTGTGAAAGGCAGGCAGAAAGAAATAGTAAAAGTAAACTCTTGACATATGAATAAGACTAGGTCCAGGTGAAGTGATTATTCTGAGTGGACCCCAAACAAAACATTCAAGATATTTTTATTTTGTATTTGATGCTTAATAAAGTTTACATTTTCCAAGGTATTTTGAGGGGAGTTGGGTAGGGAGGTGGGGGGGTTAAAAAATGGTTGGGGTGTTTTGTAATTGGCCAGCCATTTCCCCTTCTCCAAAGAAATACTACTAGTTTTTTAGCTATCAAATTCTTTAAATCATCTGGGATCTATCTATATTTTAAAAACTGAGCAGAAATACTTAACAGCCTGATCAATAGCCATTGACCGTCCGTGCACCTCGCACCCTAACATGCACAGCTTGATCATGTATATTTGATCATTGAAAAATTCAAAGCATCTTGCAGCAATACATCAAGCTTCCCATAAAACAGTCTGTCTCTTTCTGTGGTCTTATAAAAAAAAAAAAAAAGACTGAGTTTCTCTCCTGCATTCATCTATCCATCCATTTATCTACACACACACACACACACACACACACACACCCCACATCCCCCTTCCTGGAGAATTTATTGCTCATATATTTGATGAAGAACAAGGTAATTAACTGCGAGGCCGTACATCTGGGTGGCACTTCATATCCATTGCAATAATAAAACACTTTTTTCACATTTTAGCAGAAGAAAGGCTAGTCTTGCCCTCAGATTCAGAGGACCCCAGAGTCTCTGTCTGCAAAGGCTCCTTGTTATAAATCCTGCCTCCTTCTTAAGTGATGGCATGCACAATTGCACCAAGGGGCACCAAGTTTATCTGTGTAAAAGCATCATCGGAAAAGCTTGTCCCTTTTCAGAGCCTTAGCATCAGCCTGTGAGCAGGCGGGTGGTGAGCAGGACACAGCTGGCTCTTCTATCCCTAGTCTGCTTGCCAGCAAATAGGGGCAAGAATCCAAAGGGCTTGTCCTGTGAAGGGCCACAGGTGGAGGTGTATTTTGGGATCCTAAGCTGATGTCTTGAATATATGGCACTAAGATGTAATATCCCCAAAAGGAACCAGTCCTGTAGATTTTTCTGATATTCTGTGGTCCAAAAGCTGACTCCAAGTTTGTTCTTAAGGTGGCCCAGATCTATCCAAACCGGTCCAAGGGGCTGGCCAGAAGAATATAACTGGGAAACCTGGTCCAAGCTCCCAGGCTAAATCCCTATAACCCCAACCCCAGAGACCACCCCCACCCCCACCAGGAAAACAAATTACCTGCAGAACCGCCCATCTCGGGTGTCCCCTGTTCTGTATTCCAAACTGTGCCCAGCACAAATTATTCGGGGCTCTTCCTTCTAAAAGCAGCAGCATCTGGGCTGAGGCTCCCTCCTTTAAAGGGGGGGACTTCATATGATAATACGTGTAATATGATATGGAATGACAGAATGCATGACAGTTGCCCATAATACGGAGAAGTCAGTCAAAGGACAGAGGGGACATTTGGATAATTACCATCCATTGGCTAGTCAATCACGCGAACAGAGAGAAACTGCACAAAACCCACAATGGAGTTGGGAAACAAAAGAGACCCGAGCCAGACTCAGGATTAACCGGTCTAAAGCGATCTAAATGCTTTTGTATCTGAAGAACTGAGGCTCCCGGGTTGCCACCCCCCCATCCCAGGGAACTAATTGCGGGGATCAGAGTTAAAGCTCTCTCCCTCCTTTCCCATTTCTCTTTGTAGACTGCTCACCACGCAGAAGGGGGAAAAATTATTTCGCTCTGTGTTCATTAAACTGTTTTAAAGTTAAGGGGCTGGGGGAGGGGCTAGATGTGGCCCCCTCGATCCAGAAAATGGGATTCTTGTCCCTTGGAATAGGCTGGGACAGTCTTGGTTGGCCTTAATTCTTTGTTTCAGGGTAAAGTCTTTCCTTCTTGCCCTTGGAAACATGCCCCACACACCTGGGTTGAGGCTGGACAGCTGCGCTCTTGTTGGAGGTAGAGATGGACTGCTGGTACCCTCCTTTAGGTGAGGAGTCCCTCATCCCCGCCCCGCATTAGCTCCTCCAGGCAAAAACCACCGACCCCCTCCCAGATGAAGACTCCAACTGAAACGGCACGCCTAGGATCCGTGGGCTAAAGGGGCAACTGAGAAGTGGGTCTAAGGCTTCGGCGTGGGAGAGTGAGTCAGAGGAAGGTGCTTGTAAATTGTGGGGAGAATTTCTTTCCATACCGGGAAGGGAGAAAAATCTTTTTAAATTGGAGGAGAGACAGGAGGTGCCTAACGGGGACAGGAATGCAAAAAGACTCCTTGCTTGGGCAAGAGAGGCAAAGAGATGACTCCTCAAAAGACACAGAGGAAAATGATGTCTTCAGAGAGGATGCAGAGGGAGGGGGTAGAGGATTCCTTACAAGATAAAAACAAACAAACAACAACACAAAAAAACAAGGACAGGAGAGCGCTGCACCCTAAAGCGACAACCCCACTCCCAAGACAGGGAGACCTGTAACTAGCACCCCATTCCCACCTCATCCTCACTACACAATTCCGACTAGCCCGCAGCCCTCCAAGCCCCGTCGCCCTCGCGGGGGTCCGGCTCAGTGGCAGCCGCAGTTCCCGGCGCGGTCCGCGGGCGCCCGCCGTCCCCTCCGCGCCCCCTGCGCAGCCTCCCGGCC
>NW_004524714.1:6020730-6045824 GCF_000260255.1 Octodon degus
GCGTCCCGGCCTCCCCGCCCCGCTGCCGCCGTCCCGCGCCCGCTCCGCGCTCCCCGCGGCCCCCGCCCGCCTTTGGTGACTGTCACTGGTTCGGGTGGCTGGGCTCTCGGTCCCGCTCTGGCCGCCCCCCTCCGTCCTTGTCCGTTCCACCCCGGTCGCGCTCCAGGTCTCCCCAGCTCGTCCTGAGCGCGCCCGTTTCTCTCGGAGGGGCTGATTCTCCCACCCTGCGCTCCCTGCTCGCGCTCACCATCCTCTCCCTCCCTCTCTCATCGCTTCCTGCCTCCCCTCACTGCCACCCCTTTCCTCCGGGCTCCGGAGGACTCGCTACCCCTGCGCCTGTCCCTGCTTGGAAGAGCAGCCCCCAGAATCTAGCTTAAGCTATTCCCTGCTCTGGGACCTCCGGGGAGTCACTTCCTCCCTCTGCCGGCTTCCTTATCTTTAAAAAGAGCTAATAAGCAGCTCTGGGTGCAGTGAGGAGCTGCTCTCCTCCTCACGTGCACACTTGACTTGGAGGCCAAAGCCTGGAGAACAGGGCACACTGGGTACCGAGGCTGCTCTGAGAACCCCAGTCTCCAGGATGGGGGAAGAGTCAGCTCAGCCCAGAAAGTAAGGACAGCTTTCTCAGGGGTTCCATAAACCTCTCCCCAGCAGTGCCCCAGGCTCCCCTCTCCCGGTGCCAGCTTTTTGTCCGAGTTGGATTTGACATCTCAGGTCAAATTCAACAGTTTCCTTCCTCACTGATACCAAGGAGAGGGGCAATGTTCTCCTCCATCTCAGACCCAAAGGACTTCTCTTTCCTCTCTCCTTTCTTCTCTTCTTTGACTCCCTCCCTCCCTCCGTCTATCCTTCCTTCCTTCCTTGCTTCCTTCCTTGCTTCCTTCCTTGCTTCCTTCCTTGCTTCCTTCCTTCCTTCCTTCCTTCCTTCCTTCCTTCCTTCCTTCCTTTCTTCCCCACCACACACCCAAATAGGCTCTTGAGCTTTAAGACGCTTCCTGGACGCAGTGTAGCTTCAGAGTCAAGACAGATGAGTTTCACACTACTTAGCTTGTCCTTGTCGAGCCAGTCGGAGCTTCAGTTTCCTAGGCTGTGAAATGGGAACAATGGCAACCTTTCTCTTGGGACTATGATTTGGCTCATCCTGTAGATGCTCGCCTCACCCAGCTTATCCATGGCCATGCATTCAGTTTAGCTTTTATAAAGGCTCTTTGCTTGGCCCCAAGGAGACAGCAATTCAAATACAAGGCAGGCATGGACTCTGCCTCATGCAATTTGCACTGTCGTCAGGGAGGCAAACTGAGCCCCAGTGTCTTAATTTGTGACACTTGTACACGTGCCCTGGAGAAGTGGAGGATGCTGTGAGGCCAGACCCCCAGGATAACTGACCTGGAAGGGAGTGGGCTTAGAAAGGGCTTTCTGAAGAGGTGGCACCATCACAGCTGAGACCTGAAGTTCAAATTCAGGCCCAGGATTGAAGCTGGTAGGAAGTGGGAAGGGGCAGCTAAAGGGATGGTGAAGGGAATGTCCTTGGCAGAGACTGGAGGAAGCAGAGCTAGTAGGAGGGCCACTGCTGCTGGGGGAGGAGAGGATGAGTCTGGAGAGGCAGGCAGGCCATCTGGAAGGGGCAGATTTTATAGATCAGACAGAGGTGGATGGACCTCAGTCCTGGGAACTGCTCTTAATCAACCCTCAACCACAAGAAACCTGGTTTCCTCTTTTATAAACTGGAAGGAGGAAGAGGCCAAGTCCACCACTCAGACATTTCATTTGCTTTTGCTCCACGTTTGGGCCACTGTCTCTTGTGCCCTTGTTGTGTCTCAGCACTGTCACCCTCAAAGTGTCATTACTTACTTTGGCACCTACCTTGGCATCTTATTCAGACTTGGCTACTGTCTCTGTTACAAAATACCCAGCACCCAAAATTGAGAAAGGAAAGCCTTATTTAGCTCACAGTTTGTGGAGGTTTCAGTCAATAATTAGCTGGCTCTAAGGCAGAGTGGCACATGGCAGAGGGCAGCAGTTCATGGTGGTAGAAAACAGTAAAACAGCAAGAGCAAACAGGGAGGAGCAGTGTAGAGAACAAGCCTCTTTCTCCCACTTATATTGGGTTCAGGCTACCAGTCTCGGGGTGGGTGTAGCACCCACATCCAGAATCTCAACATTGGGTCATGAATTAATCACAAACTCTAGAAGCCACCCCATGACTGCCTGAGGCTTTGGGGGGATATCCAGACACAAATCATAGCAGTTACTTTTCTCTTGTTGCTGAGAAAATACTTGATGCCCAGAATTAAGGAAGGAAAGATTGATTTAGCTCATAGTTTGTGGAGGTTTCAGTCCATAATCAGCTGGCTCCAAGGCATAGTGCCATGGCACAAGGGTAGAAGGCAGCAGAAGACAGCAAAAGCAACAAGAGCAAAAAGGTGGGAGGGACAAACCTCTTTCCCTTCCTTAAATTGTATGCAGGATGCCTGTCCCAGGGTAGGTGTAGCACTCATACCCTTAATCCTATCATTAGACCATGAGTCAATCGAAATCTCCAGGAGCCCACTCCCAGGACTGATGAGGCTTTAAGGGGACATAAAGACACAAACAATAACATTCTTCTCCTGGTCCTCCAAAGACTCATGCACATCCCTTTAAGAAAAAGGTATTTAGTCCAACTCTAAGAGTTGCCAAATCCTAATAGCTTCAGCCTTTCTGAAAAGTCCAAATCCCAACTCTCTTCTGAAATGTAAGTCACTCTTAGCTGGGAGCCCCTTTACAAAGAAAAGGAAAGTTAAACACTTCCAACATTCAATGGCTTATGATAGACATTTTCATTCTAAAGATTACAAATGGGGTTGGGGCCAAAGAAAATCTAAAATCCAGCAGGGAGTCAGTGAGATAGTTCAGCAGACTAAAAGCCTGCTTAGGCAAGTTCAGGGACCAGGGTTAGAGGGGTTTAGGTCCCCCAGATGTGCTGAGCTGGTCACTAAGACCAGGCATGGTGGTGCACACCTGTAATCCCAGCACTGGGAAGCTGAAAACAGATCGCTATGAGGGTGAGCTGCGTAGTGAGACTCTGTACCAAATATGCAAAAAATAAGATAAAACAAAATAATATCCAGCAGGGCAAACATTACGTCCTGCAGTTCCACATGCAGCATCTGAGGCAATCTAGGGCAAATTGTGAGCTCCAAAGGGCTTGATTGCCTCCACCCTGCAGCACTTCTGGTGGGAGTAGCTCCTTCTCAAGGGCCTCCTCTACTCGCTCCTTGCAAGTTTCCTCAGACAGTCCAGACCCTGGCTTCTCCAAACTTCTGGAGTCTCCACTGCACCTTTGGCTTCACCTGCAGCTTTACACATGGCCCTTTGAGAAGCACACTGCATTTTAAACCTTCTAAAATTGGGATGGAAGCAGTCTTAATCCTATAACTCCCAGCAATTCAAGACCAGCCTGTAAGCCCAAGGCCAGTTGGAACTGCATAGTGAGACCCTGTCTCAAAAAAACAAAAATAAAACTTGCTATGCCTAAATTACTCTGCATGTGACTAAAACCCGCACTGCAAGGTCTGCTGCTACCTGGAGCGGTAGCCAAGCTTCTCCTTCTCTTGGCTGTAGGGTTCAAATACCTGGTTTGCTGGGCATTCTGAATCCAGTTCTGTGGAGCAAATTCTCTATGCTGGCACATGGCTTGGCTGCCGCCATCCTGGAGCAAGGTGCTCTGTAGCTTTCTCCTCAAAGCAGTGTCTTTCTCTTCTACAGTTTTGAGGCTACAAAGGTTGGAGCTCTGTTGCTTCTTGTGATGCCCTCAGGCCTTTGTTCCTAGTCTCTGGTTCCTTATCAGAAATCAAGATCTCTGCTCCATCTTTGCAGTCCATAGCTTTACTGGAGCCTCCTTTGTGGCCAAACCCACAATGTTTTAAATTATTCTGCTGGGCTCTTTGTTCTTGATTCACAACATAAATCTGGTTAAAAGCCCACAACAATAGCCATGTTACCACCTCAACATTTGACTGCCTTGAATTTTTTTTTTTTTTTTTTTTTGTGACAGATTAATTAGTCTGACACCATTAATTTCAGTCTCAGGCAAATTCTCTAGATACAAGCAAAATGCAAACAAACTTTTTGCCAAGCCATGACACACATCATCTAGAGTCCAACAACCAATGCTGTCCTTCCTCTCAGCAGAAACCTCCAGAACCTGGGTCTTTACCAGCAGGATTTCTATCAGCTTCTGGTCTTCTGAGCTCTGATCAGAATCTCTCATACAGAACAGCCTAAGGTGTTCCATCCAGCACTACTCTTTGAGCTGACATCTGTGAACCTCTCTAATCTCTTCCCACAAGCCATTCCCAATGGCTTTTGAACCACATGGTCAGGTATAGTCACAGCAACAAACCTCCTTCTCTATTCCCAGAGTCTGTCTTAGTTACTTTTCTCTCATTGATGCGACAAAACATCAGATGCCCAGAATTAAGGAGGGAAAGGTTTATTTAGTACACAGTTTGTGGAGGTTTCAATCTGTAATGAGCTGATTCCAAAGCACAGTGGCACAGGGCAGAGGGCAGAAGTTTGAGGTGCTAGAAGACAGCAAAAGCAGCAAGAGGAAAGCAGGTTCAGGGGAGCAAAACGGAGGAGCTAGCCTCTTTCCCACCCTTATATAGTGTGCAAGCTCCCTGCCCCTGGGAGGGTGTAGCACTCACGCTCCTAGTCCCAGCACTGGACCATGAATCAATCACAAACTCTAGAAGTCCGCCCCATGACTGCAGGAGGATTTGGGGGACATCTAGACACAAACCATAGCAACTTCCCTACCCAGTGCGGCCTCTGCAAGAGCACACAACCAGATTTGCTTCATCTCTGTGCCCTTCAAGCCAGACCCACAAGAGCCATTCTTTTTCTTTTTAATTTTTAAAATTTATCTATCTATTTATTTATTTGGTACAGGGTCTTGGTATGCAGCTCAAACTCATAGTGATCCTTCTGTCTCAGCCTCTCCAGTGCTGAGATTGCAGGCGTGCACCACCACACCTGGTTTCAGGGCCAGCACAATGCACCCAGGGTTCAGGGATGGCACAGTATATGGTACCAGGGATCAAACTCAGGTCCTTGCACTGGTCAGGCAGGTGCTTGGCCCTTTTTTTTTTTTTTTTTTTTTTGGTGGAACTGGGGATTGAACTCAGGCCCTTGCACTTGCCAGGGAAGTGCATATTCCACTGAGCCATCTCCCCGGCCCAAAACAGTCATTCTTGAGCAGCATTTGTTCCTCCTTGCATGAGCAGTCAGCAGCCACTGGGCACCTGCTGTGTGCCAGGCTCTAAGCTAGCATTGCCATGCCCTCTCAGAGCGCTGGTTTGTGGGGAAGACACCTTGGAGCACAAGGACTGTGGTGACCATCATAAAGATGAGGCTCAAAGTCCTGGAGGTGGGCTCCATCCTCATTTCACTTGCCTACTGCAGTCCCCAAAGTGAGACCCAGTGCCTGGCACAGGGTGGACACATAGCAATAGAAAGTGAGAGGAGGAAGAAAAAAGTTTAAGTGCTGAAGGTTGAGGAGTATGTAGAAGCACAGAGGCAAGGAAAAGACTGACCTGTGAAGAGGGAGCCAGGAGGAGGCAGGAGGAGTCCGTGCAGAGGGCGGGCACTAATGTTTGCAGAGCTCTGCCTCTGCGCTAATGGGCGCAGCACCTTTGCCTCACAGGCGCTACAGCTCTCCCTTTCTGGTGAAGTGCTCTAGTCCAGAAAGGTTAAGTCACTAGCCCAAGGTTGCGTAACTGCTAAGAGCCTGCACTTGGATTTGAACTCAGGTCTGCCTGATCCTCTTCACTAAAGGAAGAAGCCGAAGAGGAGAAGGCAAAGGAAGATGACTGAGAACAAAAGAAGGGCAGTGGCAAAGGAGTGAGCTCCATGAGTAATTTTTCAACTTAAAAACAATTCCCATTTCCCAGCCTTGCAGAGGCAGACGTGGAGGATCTGAGGCAAGGCTGGCCCTCTGACTCGTAGGAGCCTGCCGAGGGGCCGAGAGCTGCTTCAAAGCCGGCCTCTCCAGCACAGGCGCTTTTAAACTTCACACGGGAAACTTTCCAGGGCTGACTTTTTGCACTTTGTTTCCAAATCAAGAGATGGGGAAGTCCCTGTCAGCCCAGGAGGGAGGAGATCTCACTGAGACACTTGCCCTGGGGTTCTGCTCTTCACGGGTACTCCCCAGCCATGCACCTTGCTTCTCTCCAAACGAGGGGTGGGGTGGGGGAGACCTGTCCCCTGATTGGGGTTCCCAGGGAAAATTCAGGATGTGGGCTTGGCAGCCATCCCTCCTGGGAGGAAGAGGCTTCTCTTACTTCTCCTCTGAAGTCTCTTGTTACTCGGGGTCCCCTGGTGACTTCTGCCACCGTCTCACCAGGATCTGGTGTGCACTTGCCCTTCTTTGGGTAGTAGCCTCCCAACCAAGCTATGTACCTGTCATCCTCTGATCACTACTTCCAAAGGCAGCCAGGGTCTTCCTAGCCTTAAGCTCCCTCTGATTTTTGGAATTCAGATCCGGATTTTGGATGTACATCAAGAGGTTGGCTCCATGCATTTTAATTAAGCTGTCTTTTTTCATTTATTACTAATACATTCCTCTTAACTATGATTTATTTGTTAAACAAAGCACCATAAGCCGTCACTTATTCATCTTAATTTCAACAAAATTAAAGTAGTCGCTGTTAGATTACACCTAATTGCACTTGCAATGAAAAGAACGGAGATGTTAATCAAAATAAATTGAAGATAAACAATAAAATCATTACATCTTTGTGGCGGTAAGTGTAACTAATCAGTTTTGACTCGAATAGGAATAATGAATGTGTCACTAAAGGCACACTCATTAAGAGAAGCCTCAGAGACCTGGTCCTTGGAGCAGCAGACAGCTACCCTGCCCATGTGGCCTTGAGTGTTCCTGTCCCCTGGGCTAGGCAGAGGAGCCCAGGGGACCCAGCAGGAGACCCAGCAGGAGACTCAGAGGACAGGAGCAAGTCATGGCTGGGGGTCTAGGGCTGCCCTGCTCCAGATGGGTTCTCTCACTATGAAACAAAAACAAGAGATCCCAGGTCCATTTCTAGACATCGCAGGTCACCAAGGATGACAAACAGACAGATAGCTAAGCAGGGGACACAGACAGACACAGTGGAGAAGATTCAAGCAAAAAGAGACAAAAGGAAGGACAGGCAGAAAGAGACCAAGGAGAGGTACAGGGAAAAGAGGTCAACTAAGGTAGTCAAGGATGGTGAAGTAGAGACAGAACAAGTAAGGGCCCCTAAGAAGGAAGGGGCAGCCCTGGGTGGGGGAACCGGGTGATCAGCACAACAGGTGGCTGGCCAGGCTGCCCTGTGAGCACATCATGGACATCACATTCTTTAAAATATGCAGTTAAATAAAGCTCAGGAAGTTTCAGGATAGGATTCTGGTGTCTCAGTAGTGTGGGCAAATAAAGGACTGACAAGATGAGACCCCTGAGCTGGACTCTGTGAACACTGACTTAGAGGGACAGAGGAGCACTGGTGGCTTCCTGGGCTCCTCAGTCACCCTCCATCTGCAAGGGTTCCATTGGCCTAAAGGATCCAGATTGGAGTCCCCTCCCCATCGCATGTACATGCCAGCTACAGAGCCAGAGAGACACTTCTTCGGGCTGCTCTGGCTGAGGCTCCCTTAGTAGCTTCCTCCTTCCAGTGTGGAAAGATGCAGTATGTAGGCCACTTTGGGAAACAGGAAAATCCAAGGATATGGCCACCTCGGTGAGACTCAGGATAGTCAACTTCCCTAGGAAAGACAACCCAAAAGGTGCTTTTTCCTCCCAGTGTGATAGAACTCAGGGCCTTTGCACACTAGGTAAGTATGCTACCACTGAGCTATGCCTCCGGGCCAAAACACATATCTTTTTATTACGCAGTGCTTAGCTCTGGGCTGGGCCTGGAAAAATACATAGATGAATTAGACATGACCTCTATGGATCCCAGTTTGCCCGTCTTTAAAGTAAGGTTAATAATAGGACTGACCACGTATGTTTATTATGAGGATCAAATGAGTTAATACTTGTAAAGAGCCTAGAGCAGTGGTCAGCCCTCAGAAAAGGCTTAATGTATTTTTTTAAACAAAAATAAAATTATTCCCTGCTTTTATGGGGTACAGAGTTCAGCAGAGGAGACTCATTAACTGTCAAGATCAGTCCAGTGGGTTAAGGGCCATAATAGATGCACTTGGGGATTCTCTGGGGCCCAGGGCTAAGATAAAGCTTTCAGCTATTAAAAGTCCTGAAGGAAAACCAGAAATCAGTCAGTAAGAGTGAGCTGAAGGAGAAAAGAGTGTTCCAGGTGGAGGGGACTGAGTGTATATACCGAAATATACAGGATGTGCTAGGGGGTGGCAAAAAAGTTCGAACTGAAGGGATGCTGGAAACCAGGGACTTCTATCATGATGACCCTTGGCAAGGGTCACTGGATAACACTCGGCACTTGCTGATTTTTTAAAAAATTAATTTAATTTAATAATGATTAAATAACTAAATGCAGGGCTGTTCCAAATGTATTTACTGTTCTTGAGAGGTAAAAGGTCGGACAAATTACTTTCCAACTCACACATCTGGTGAGTGCCCAAGCCAGGAATTACTCCCAATTTTGTCTGATCTCAGATCTCATGCTTGTAACCAGGACGCTAACCTGCTGGTACAGATTCTGGGAAGGGCAACACTGGGGCTGAGCTCCCCAGGGATACACACAGGGCCCGTGTGTCATGTCACCTCCATCTAGGGACCATCAGAAACAGGAGGTGGCCTCTCATTCCTCTCTGAGGTAGAAGCCAGAGGTAGGGGCTGGAGTGGTGGCCAGGGGTACACTAACTAGGCTACCACAGAGGAGGCAGCACCACTCAGAGCAGGCTTGGATTTGGCTCCAAAAATGGTAGCAGATCGAGCCTGGGCAAGGGGTAAGAGGTAGAGGAAGAATACTCTACATGACCAGATGGCCCCTGTTTAAGCTGAAGAAGGGAAAGCTTTGAAACTTATTATACAGAAGTTAAACCCAGAAGCCAGGTATCGTGGGACACATTTGTTATCCGAGCACTCGGGAGGCTGAGACAGGAACGTTGTTGTGAGTTCAAGACTAGCGTGGGCTGCAAAGTGAGCACAAGGCCAGCCTGAACTGCATAGTGAGACCCTGTCTCAAAAAACAAAAAACAAACAAACAAAAAACCAAAAACAAAAAAACCCTTAAGCCTAGAACTACCATGTGACTCAGTAAGTCTGCTCACAGTTATTCATCCAAAAGAACAGAAAGCAGAGACAGAAAGCACACCCATGTTCTTAGCAGCTTTATTCTGAGCCAAGGCAGAATGGAGACGTGAGAACTTGGAGCCCTTGGCCTACTATCCTCTGGGCAGAGCGGAGGTCCAGCCCAGAGGCTGCCAGAGAGGCTCCACAAGAGGGTCGGCAGCCCATTCTTACAGGCGACACCTTTTCGTCTCAGCTAGTACCCGGGACAGCTTCTTTGCCCTGTGTTTGACTGCCTGCTGGGAGTACATGAAACCGAGCATGTCCAATCAATGTTTCATCCACCCTGAGCTGGCCCTTTGGGCAAAATAACTCCTTTTTCCAGGAGGAAATAAACGGGTAAGCATTTCTAGGGCACTTACATGGGAATTTGTTCACATCATGCAGAATTACCTTCGGCTCAGAGAGTCAAAACAGTTTGCCTGGGTTCACACAGCATGTCAGCACCCAAGGTGCTAAGGCAGGGTGCCTGCCTTCTGGCACTCTGGAACTTTCCAAAGGCTGGGACCACCTCCCTCCCAGCCTCAGGGCTTCCTTCTGTGGTCTCCTAATGATGACTTAGCAGGGGTGAAGATACAGAAAATCTTGTCAAATCTGCAGAAACTCCTTTCCTTGTCCTGAAGGGCACCAAATCATCAAACCATTAAAAGTCCACGTGGATGACTCCTTAGAAAGGCCTTCTGGGACCCCTGCTTCCTCTTCAACCTTTGTGCTCTGCTCCCTTCAGCTCCACCTGCTGTCCCCCCACCCCATGTCCCCACCTCCACCCTCCTACTACCTTGGCTGACCTAGCCACTACTCATGCTCAGCTTTAGCTTAAACATCCCTGCTTCTGAGAAGCCTAATCTGGGTGTGGCCAAAGCTATAAATCTATCTTGTGACCACATTAACCAGGCTCATACCAGGAGTGGCCTTGGAGACTGTTCAGAGCACAGCCAAGCATTTCTATTATTCCTTGTTAAAGAAATCCTTGGAAATGACTGGTGCATTGTCATCTGTGTAGACCTGGATGTCTCAGGCAGGGGCAGTGGGACCTTTGTACCTGCACACCAAGGCTGCCCATCCCCAGCCCTGGGGTTTATAGCCAGAAGGACGCAGCCCCACGACCGGTGCTCAGGAGACGGCCAGCTGCAAGGCACACATCCACTCGGCTGGTCTTCCCTCCAGCACAGTGACATGAGGTCAGGGCCAAGTGACGAAAGGGCACAGTGACGAAAGACCAGAGTCTCAGGTGCATCTGGGAAAATGTAACGTTCCCTCCTTCCTCCCAGTGCCATACAGACATTCAACATCACTCGTCTGTCTTCTTCGTTCATAATAGTCACATCTATCATTTGGTGAGCATTGGTATATGCCAGTATCTTGCTAAATGCTTTCCTGAGACTGTTTCTCTTCATGACATTGTGAGCTGTATACAATTTCTAGATCCATCTTACAGATGAAGAAACTGAGGCTTAGAGGTTATATTACTTGCCAAAGTTATTTAGCTGGAAGTTGGTGGCCTGGTATTTCCCACAGCCAAAATTCAGCTCTCACCCAGTTGTACCTCTATTCAGTGACACATGTACATGCACACCTTTTTGCACACCGGTGCATCTGTTTATATGCCTGCATTGTTGTTTGAGCTACATGCTTCCGTGACCATGTCGCAAGTCACACTGACCTTGATGTCCCCATCCCTGAGCACAGACCAGGCCACGAGAATTGCTTGGGAATAAACAGATGACCCAGTAGCATGAACAAAAGCTATAGATGTGATAGCAGGAAGCTCCAAGTGCTATCCCTGTGACAGAAAAGAGGAACAAGAGCCAATGGGTGAGGCCAGTGTGCTACAAGTATGTGGCAGGCCCCTCTGACTGGCTGAATGAAGAGCAGGTTTTAATATTCTTTTCTCAAGAGATTTTTTTTTTTTTTTTTAGGAACCAGGGATTGAACTCAGACCCTTGCACTTGCCAGGGAAGCGCTTATTCCACTGAGCCATCTTCCCGGCCCCCTTCAAGAGATATTTTTAATGAGCTTCAGAGTGACTCATTGCTTGACAGCCTCCCCACACCTGTGCCATCCAAAGGGGACCTGTAGCCCTGCCTTAACTCAGAAGTTCTCCCTGGGATCCTTTCACTAACCACTTCTGTAAGTGAGGACAGGACATGTGCTGCTGCAGTAACAACCACCCAGAATCCCTGACTATGTCAGGGACCCCTCTAGGAGAATCCTTTTGGTTGCATCTGTCATTCCTGAGGTGACATGGACATCGTTCACTAGCTCTTAACACTTCTGTCTAGAGGACTCGCCATCATGTCTGCTTATATGTTACTAGCTGATTGAAGTCTCATGACCACAACTAACTTTATAGGTGGCAAGAAGTGCCATCCCAGCTTGTGCCTAGAAAGCAGAGACAATCAAATATTGGCAAATGCTATTCAGCAACACCACATCCATCAGTCCAACATTTACCCTGCATCTACAATGGACCTTCAAGTAGGAAGAGTTCCAAAAACAGGAGGTGAGACATGTTATGCTCACTTGTCACCTCTGGGAGGCCTCCCGTGACCCCCAACGGGCTGCTCGCCTTCTTCATGCTGTCTCCGGTGGCCCAAGCTCTACGTTTGTCTTTTTATTTATTTATTTATTTATTTATTTATTTATTTATTTGTGTGTGTGTGTGTGTGTGTGTGTGTGTGTGGCCAGCTCAGCCCACCGGGGGGGGGGGCTGGCTGGCATGTGGTGCTGGGGGATTGAACTGTGGTCCCTGTGCTTTGCTGAGCTTGTTCTAAGTAGGTGCTTTAGACCACTGAGCCATCTCACCAGCCCCTACGTTTGTCTTTTTAAAATTTTTTATTTCTTTATTTGATACAGTGTCTCACTATGCAGCTCGGACTCATAGTGATCCTCCTGTCTCAGCCTCTCTGAGTGCTGGGATTACAAGTATGCACCACCACACCCGGTTTGGAGGTTGGCATGGTATGCCCCTGGGTTCCAGCGCCAGCACGGCATGCAGTATCAGGGACTGAACACAGGTCATTGCACTTGCCAGGCAGGTGCTTAGACCACTGAGCTATGTCCCCAACCCCTGCATTTGTCCTTCCTTCTGCTCTGCTTCAAATGCCCTTTCTTCGGCACTTGGCAAGTCTCTGTTCTTCCATCTTCTTTCTCTTGCTCCTTCCCTTCTGTCTTTACTCAACAAATATATCAGTCAGTATTTACTAGAGAAACAGATTTAATGCAAGATATACAAATATATAATAATTTACAAGATTGGCTTACAAGGACCATGCATAGTCAGGCATGGAAAAGTGCAAAAGGGCTGTCTGTGCTCTGGAGACAGGATGGTCCAGTCAAAGGACTGCAGCTCACTGCAATGCTCTGTGTGACTCTGTAGCAGGAGGCCAAAGGGTGTGCAATGTAGGGCTGGAGGGTCTGCACTAGAAGTCTGAAGAGTCTGCGCTGAAAGCCAGGAGGCAACCACGAAGGTGAAGTGAAGGCTGCCGCTCCTCCCAAGAAACAGGTGAGTGCTCCTTCTCTATTTCCTTTTTACTCCATCCAGGCTGAAGTGTACTGGTTGCTGCCACTCACACCCAGGGTGAGTATCCTGTCTTCAGTAAATCCCTTCCACCACACCTAGAACTATGCTGATCTAAATTAGTTGGGTATTTCTTACTCAAATTGATGCAATTAGTTAACTATCACAATCCACCCCCTGTTGACTTGACAATCAGACACATTTCCTTAAACAAATACAAAGACAAGTTTGTAATTACATCTACTATCTTACAACTATCCTGCATACAAACAGAAATGCACTAATTCCCTCCTAGAAGAGAAGGAAAGTTTTCTTTGAATGATACTTACTTGTAACATTTCATAACATGAACATTCTAACATAGGGTTAATGATATTTAAGAATTAAGTCTATCAACATATTACATAAAGCCAAGCTGGGTATGATGATGCGCACCTATAATCCCAACACTTGGGAAGCTGAGGCAGGAGAATTACCATAAATTGGAGGCCAGTCTAGGCTACATAGTGAGTTCAAGGCCAGTGTGAGCCACATAGTGAGACCCTGTCTCAAAAGGAAAAAAAAAAAAACCCAACACATACACAAAATATTACATAGGAAGCATATTACAATTACAGTACACATTTCTGTAGCTGGTCATGGGCTCATAGCTGGCATTTAGAGCTACTTTCTTCTACTACTCATTCTGTATTCCCTTGGCTTTCATCAAACACCTTAGCATGTCTTGGTTCTTTCCATGGTGGGGTGACCCATATCTTATTCCTGAAGATTCTGGATCATTTGTCATCCTGCCTGGATTGTGTTTTAGTTTCCTATCTCCTTAATAACAGGGCAGAGTAACACTAGGAGGCACCCTAAGGGATCCTGAGCCCCAAGTACATTCGGTCTTTCCTCCACTGTGGAGTAATAGTCCAATTTCCCCTTGATAGTCTGGATTGATCATCCCTGCCAAAACTGTAACTCCTTTTTAGTGTGTTTACTCAGAGGTGTGAATAATCCAAAATGACCTGGGGAAGTCTTAGCTTCCCTACCCCTTCTCGAACTAAGACTTTTTTTTTTTTTTTTTTTCAGTTCTAGGGATTGAACTCAGGACTTTGCACTTGCCAGGCAAGTGCTTATTCTACTGAGCTATCTCCCTGGCCCGAAGGGGAATTTTTTTTTTTTTCACAGCTGGGGATTGAACTCAGACCCTTGTGCTTGCCAGGCAAGCACTTATTCAACTGAGTTATCTCCCCACCCTCTGTGGAACTAAGACTTTTAAGCCAGCAAAACATAAGATCACAGGAACAGGAAGCAAAACTTTTGCTAGTGGATCACTAGGGGTAATGGTGAGTGATATCAGTCCCACTTTCATCCCTTGATTCCTGGACCCATAAATCATGGCTATGAGAGATGCAGTACCATGTAGTGGATGCTGATTCAAAGCATATACAGACTTCTGATGAACTTTGCCCCAGCCCTGCAAGCTATTGGCTCCTGGCTGGTGCTGTAACTGTGTCTTCAAAAGACTATTCCAGCTGCTTCTGATGATGAATACAGGAAGACTAATGAATTCCATGAGCACAAGTCCTTTCCCTCACTTTGGTCAACTGCAATGCTGTGTGGAGTTCCACAACAGCGGGTAAAGGCATCCAGTAAGGCCATGGTAGCAACTTTGGCAGAATCACTAAGTGCAAGGAAAGCAAATCCATAACCAGAATAGGTGTCTACGCCAATGAGGACGAAGTGTAGTCCCTTCTTTGATGGAAGTCATCCAACATAATCAACCTGCCACCATGTCACAGGCTGATCACCACAGGGAATGGTACCTGTTATGGTTTGTATATGGTTGTCCCCCAAAGCTTCGTGTAAATCATGGGGCTGTTGTTGCTTGAGGAGCAGTGCATGGCTCAAGGGGTGGGGCCAGAGGACCAGGGCGGGGCTTGAGGGGTGGGGCCAGAGAGATGGGAACCCTTAAACTGACAGCATGAGCCTCTCCCCACCTCCAGGCCTGGTGGCCTCTCGTGGAGGTATGGAGTGGATCATCCTGGACACAACAGTCTCTCTTCCAGACCTTGTAGCATGGGACAGCAGTGTCTTGAGGTTTTGCTATGTAATTCAGGCTGCTTTGAACTATGAAACTTTCCTTCCCTAAGTGTGAGTGTCAGGTATTTGTCCTAGCAATGAGAAAAGAGTAACTAAGACAGAATTTGGTACCAGAGAAGTGAGATCATTGCTGTGGTTAAACCTGAGCATGTGGATTACAAGCTTTTGGAAATGGCTTATGGGAGGAGATAGGAAAGGTTTGGAGATGTCACCTATAAGCAAAGTGCTAGAACAGCTTCAGCTCTTCTGTAGGGAAGATTCTGGTCAGAGCTCAGACCAGGAGACTGATAGAAAGCCAACCTGCAAAGACCAGGCTGGGGAGGTTTCTGCTGAGAAGGATTGCATTGGTTGTTGGACTCTAGATCATTTGTGTTTTAGCTTGGTAGAAAGTTTGTCTGAATTTTGCCCATGTCCAGAGACTTTGCCTGAGACTGAGATTAAACACAGAGGACTGATTAATCTTTCAAAGGCAATCTCAAAGCAGCCAAATATTGGGACAGTGGCATGGTTATTGTTGGGGGCTTTTAGTCAGATTTATGTTGAGAATGAAGAGCAAAGAGCCCAGAAGAATGATTTAAATTGTTGTGAGTTTGGCCAGAAAGGAAGCACCAGAACGGCTGTGGACTGCAAAGATACAGCTGAGATCTCCATTGCCCAGGAAGAACAGGGAGTAGAAAAGACGTCCTGAGGGCATCACAGGAGGTGACAGGTTCTCACCCTTTGCAGCCTCAGAATCACAACAGTAAGGGACTTTGCTTTGAGGAGAAAGCTGCAGATCCCCATGTTCCAGAATGGAGGCAGTGGCCACAACAGGTTTCAGAATGGTGCCAGCACAGAAATCAGGATCAGAGTGCTCAGCAATCTAGGCACTTGACCTCTACAGCCAAGAGAGAGGAAAGCCTGGCTACTGCTCCATCTGGCAGCAGATCTTGCATCATTCACGTGGTGTTGGTTTTAGGTGCATGTTGAGTGCAGGAGTTCTGAGGTTAAGAAGGCTTCCACTTCGATTTCAGAGGAAGGCCTGGGAGGCCAGGCAGAGTGCTCCTGAGGGGGCAGTGTGTAAAGCTGTGAATGAGAAGCCTATTTATTCAGTGGAAACCCCAGGAATGTGGATCATCTAAGGGAAATACAAAGAGGGAGCAAAGCCAGACTAAGAGAGAAGCGATGGGAGCTACCACTAAGAGTATCATAGGGGCGGAGCAACATGCAGCTCACAATTTGCCACAGACTGCTTCCAATGTTCCACACAGAACTGTAGGACTTAATGTTTTCCCTGATGGATTTTGGACTTGTTTTGGCCACAATGTTTTGTATCCTCCTGTGTATACCTTTTGGAATGGCAATATTTATCTTGTGCCTTTGAATGTTGGATGTATTTAGCTTTTTATTTGTACAGGAGCTCACAGCTGAGAGTTTGCCTTGGATCTTGGAGGAGACTTGGGACTTGGACTTTTCAGCGATGCTGAAATCGTTGGGACTTAGAGATGGATAAAACGCCTTTTAAATGCAGAAAGGGATGTACATGAGATTTTAGGGCTCCAGGGGTGGAATATTATGGTTTGTATCTAGTTGTCCCTCCCCCCAAAGCCTCATATAAATCATGGGGTATTCACTACTTGAGGAGCAGCACATGGCTTAAGGGGCAGGGCCAGAGGACCAGGGCGGGCCAGATAGGCATGAACCATTAAACTGACAGCATGAGCTTCCACCACCCCTTCAGGCCTGGTGGCCTCTCTTGGAGGTATGGAGCAGATCATCCTGGACACAGCAGCACCCCAGCCTCTCTTCCAGACCCCGTAGCATGGGACAGCAGTGTCTCCAAGTCTTGCTTTGTAATTCAGGCTGTTTGGAACTGTGAAATCTCCAGTAACTGTGAACAAAATAAACTTTTCCTTCCCTAAGCTTGCATGTTGGGTATTTGTCCCAGCAAGGAGAGAGTAGAGCAGTTACTCTACTAAGACAGTACCATATTGTTTGTCTCAGTGTTGGTCTCAGTGTTGGTCTCTGCTGCTGGCATATTGGGCATCCAGCAGTGGCTCTAGCCAGATCAACCTTGGTGAGTGGGAGTCCATATTGTTGAGCTGATGCATACCTTTTGAGCCCATTGGGCAATGACAGGGGTGGCTGAAAAAGAAGTTGAGTGTTGTCTACAAAACAGGCCATCATATCCACTTGATTGCTAAAGTTCTCTTCCCATGAGATCACTTTTTGGATGAGCATTTTCATGAGACATAAATATTTTTACATCCTTTGCCCATATGGAGAGGTCTATTCACATACCTGCTTCTTCTTCTTTTTTTTTTTTTCTGTTAGGCAAAGAATCTCAGATGCCACCACTTTTAATGATGTATACATCAAATTATAGAAAAAGACAACTACAACAGGATGCCCTCTCTTGAACAGCACACACGTATATCACAGTAAACCAAGCTTATATTCCACCATCAAGTGTGGTTTCCCCATGGGCTCGCTTTGGGATGGATCACTGAGAATATCTTCAAATCCGATAGTCTCCTTATTACCCCTCAAAATATCCAATGAAAGGTTGGAGCTAGAAAGAAATGGAAGACACTGAACCTGCTGTACTGCTTTGAATTCCATTTGTAATTTTAGAGGAGCAAACACACCTTGGATGTTTCTCAGTGTGAAAAAATTCATTTTATCTTGGTTGAGCTGGAAATTTTTTTCTGATAATTCAAGAGCATGACTTGGTAACAGTTCATTTTTCACACGTGGAAAACCTTTTCGAAGAAGATCATGTCGTTCAAAAGGCCCGCTTGTTGAAAGTTCAGTCACTGGAATACTATCCTTTAGCTGAGATCCAAGTCTTCTGGCGTTCATCTTCAGTCTGCTAGTGAACAGCCGCGGAGTCCGGTTACATACCTGCTTCTTAAATATCTTTTCCAATCATGTTTCTTCCAAGTTCCTCATCAGCTGACCAGACCATTGACTATACCCCATGAATCAGTATATGGTCAGACATCTGGCCACTTTTCCTTCCAGGAAAAATGTACTACCAGATGCACTGTCAGAAGTTCTGCCCAGTGATCAAGATTTCTCTTCACCGTCATCCTTCAGGGATGTCCTAAAAAGGGGCTGTAATGCTGCAGCTGTCCACTTGCAGGTGGTGCCTGCATGAGGAGCAGAGCTGTCTGCAAACAAGGCCCTAGTCTTCTCTTCCTCTGACAGATGATCATATGTTACACCCTATGAGGCAGCAGGTGCATGCTAGGAGACAGCAATATAGAAGGAGTAGGAATGATGGGCATCTGGGCACCTTCTTCATGTAACTTACTTGTGCCCTCTGGCTCTAGCTTCATGGCATATGTACTATTCCAATTTAATAATGGGCTGTTGCTGTGTACATCCAACTTTATGACTCGGTGGATCAGATAATGCCCATCTTATGATGGGCAACTCAGGTCGTATGATAATTTGGTGTCCCATTGTCAAGTGTTCAGTTTCCACCAAGGCCTAATAGCAGGCCAAGAGCTATTTTTCAAAGAGAGAATAGTTATCCACTGATGATAGCAGAGCCTTACTCCAAGGTTCTTTTTTTTTTTTTTTTTTGGTGGAACCAGGGATTGAACTCAGGCCCTTGCACTTGCCAGGCAAGTGCTTATTCTACTGAGCCATCTCCCCGGCTCCTTTGCTCCAAAATTCTGAAGGCCTTTGCTGCAATTCACACATGGGGGTCTGTGTTAGTTCCTCTTCTCTCATTGCTGGGACAAATACCTGACACTCAAAATGAAGGAAGGAAAGGTTTATTTAGCTCACAGTTACTGGAGGTTTCACAGTTCAAAACAGCCTGAATTATGTAGTAAGACCTTGAAGCCTTATTTGCTCAGGAAAGAGGGTCATGGGGCTGGGGAGATGGCTCAGTGGAATAAGTGCTTCCCTGGCAAGTACAAGGGCCTGAGTTCAATCCCTGGTTCCACCAAAAATAAATAAATAAATAAATAAATAAATAATAAGAAAGAGGGTCAGTGCCTTGTCCTCTCCAAACATCTCTCTGCCCAAGGCAGCCTCAATCATAGACACCACCACCCCATGCTACAGGGTCTGGAGGAGAGGCTGGGGTGCTGATGTGTCCAGGATAATGGGCTCTACACCTCCAAGGGAGGCCACTGGCTGGGGGTTAGGGGACAGAGTGCATACTGTCAATTTAATGGTTCACACCTCTCTGGCCCGGCCCCTCAAGCCCTGCCCTGGTCCTCTGGCCCCACCAATTAAGCCACTCTCTGCTTTTTTTTTTTTTTTTTGTATTTTAGGGAAGGGTCCACAGGGTGTTCAGGGTCTCACTACTAGATAGGACCTGTAGTGATCCACCTGTTTACAGTCTCCCAAGAGCTGGGATTACAGACACATGCCACCACACTCAGTTTCAATTGTGGTCTCAGTGTGCCCCAGGGGTGGGGCTGGAACTCTCTGCCCCATGACTTACATGAGGCTTTGAGGGGACAACTAGGCACAAACCATTAACAGGGTCCTACCAGAGACTCCAAACAGCATCTCTACCTGCAGCTTCCACTTGAAGTATCACTGGTCTACTGGATCATGGGGCCCCAGTAGCACAGCAGCATGCATAGCAGCCTAGAGCTGTTGCAGATCCTTCTCTTATTCTGGCTTCTATTCAAAACTAGCAGCTTTCCAACTCACTTGGTAAATGGGCTGGATTAAAACACCTGAGTCAAAAATGTGTCACATCTAAAATTCAAATAAGTACACTAGGAGTCGTGCCTTGGGGTGGGGGGCTTGCAGCGGGAACCAGATAAAACAACTTTCTTTTTACCTTACAAGGACTATCTCTGCATGTTGCACATGGCTTTATTCCTAGAAATTTCACTGAGTTTGAAGATCTTGAATTTTAGTTGAATTTATTTCCCATACTCCAACTCTCAAATGCTTTACTAACAAGTCCAGAATGGTTGCTACCTCCTGGTCACTTGGCTCAATCAGTACAATATTATGAATATAATAGACCAATGTGATACCTTATGGGAGAGAAAGGTGATCAATATCCCTGTGATCTAAGCTGTGTCACAGAGCTGGAGAGTTAATATAAGCCTGAGCTAGAACAATGAAAGTGTATTCCTGGCCTTGCCAGCTAAAATCAAATTGTTTCTGATGGGCTATGGAGAAGAAGGCATTTGCAAAATCAATAGCTGCATATCAAATTCCGGGTGATATATTAATCTGTTCAAGCAAGGAAACCACATCCAGTCCAGCAGCTGCAATCAGAGTCACTGCTTGATTTAGTTCATGGCAATCTACTGTCATTTTCCACCCTTCTTTTGTACGGGTCAAAGGGAGAATTAAATGAAGATGCAGTAGGAACCACCACTTTGGTATCCTTCAAGTCCTTGATAGTGGCACTAATCTCTGAAATCCCTCCAGAAATGCAATGTTGGTTTTGGTTTACAATTTTACCAGGTAATGGCAACTTTAATGGCTTCCATTTAGCCTTTCCAAACATAGCATCCCTCATACTATAGGTTAAGGAGCCAATATGAGGATTCTGCCAAATACTAAATACATCTATCCCAATGAAGTATTCTGGAACAGGGGAAATGGATGGGTCTGAGGTCTTACTGGACCCACTATGAGTTAGATCTCTGCAAAAACTCCATTGATGTCCTGACATCCTCATGCCTCTACGCTTGCTGGAGAGCCACAGTGATGTTTTTTGGATCCCCTGGAATCAGTGTCAGTCCAGAACCAGTGTCCATGTCTGCTCATTTCCCTTTTCTGAATGTATAGTTACCCTGGTAGGAAGGTCTTAGGTCCTTTTGGGGAAGGATGGGAGGAAGATTGGCTTATGAATTTTTGGTGGTACAACAGGTCCTTCCTCAAGGGGGCCAGCCTCCCCTTCATTCAAGAGGTTCTGAGTCTGTAAATGGGCTCAAATCAGGGAACTGGCTGAAGGGCTGCAGTTCCCTTTTACTATGATTTGAAGTAAGTTGCCTTTAACTATTTTTGAGAAGGATTTTTTTTTTTGGGCTGGCTCAGGGTACTCTAAGGGCAGAGTTGGTAAGACATGCACAACTGGGGATCGAACCGCGGTCCCCTGCACCCGACTGGGTTTGCCAGAGCAGGCGCTTAAACAACTTAGCTAACCCACAAGCTTCTTAAATTTTTTAATTATATAAATTTGGTAAACATTTTGTGGGCTTCCTGTCTATATTTCACTTCCTGTCTATTTCACTTTTGCTTCCCTAACACCACAGGTCTACAGGTGTCAGACCATTCTGCTCATTGTTCTGCTTCTGCTGTCCATTACGTAAGCAGATGCACCTGGCCTTCGGTGACGGGATGCTACCACTTGATCCCTGCCACACCAATCAAATTTATTGCCCTTAAGTTTCCCAGTTGAGTAACTGTGGTCCCCACTGGCATACAGAGAAGAACAATGATAGCACTCCTCAGGGCTGCCAGGCCTCCCCTCATCAATCTGTTTCTCAAGGTGTTAGTGAAGGATATATTTTCTGAATCATTCAAATATGGCAGATTATGTTTAACACACAAATACATGCTGGCATTCCCATTTCTCTATGCCTCTGAAGCCCTCATCAATAGTAAACTATGGACTATCCGGTATCTCTACCTCATTCTCGGTGGGCCTCCTCTTGATCTAAACTTCTGCCAACCAGCCAAATAAACTATTAACATTTTTTTAACCCCACAAGCTGCAACATTAATTTAAGAATCTGTGCTTAGTGGGCTCATATTGACAAACAGCCTGATTCAGGTGTATGTTTTGGCCACCAATTTCCCGAACCCTTAAAGCCCATTCCCACACTTGTTCATCAGGTCCCTGATTATAAGGATTAGGGGCTGGTGAGATAGCTCAGCAGACTAAGGGCCTGCTTAGGCAAGCACAGGAACCAGGGTTCGATCCCTAGCACCACATGCTGCACCGGCACTGCCCCTGGGTGTGCTGAGCTGGTCACTGAGTCCAGGTGTGGTGGTGCATGCCTGTAATCCCACGCTGGGGAGGCTGAAAGTGGGAGGATCACTACGAGTCCAAGATGCAAGCTGCATAGTGAGATCCTGTACAAAATACGTTAAAAAAAAAGAATTACAAAGCTCAAGAAGTTCTTCAGAAGAATAGAGGACTCCTCATAGGTTGTACTATGTATCTTGCTCTTAGGAACATTCTACAATTTGAGCCCGGTTACAGGCCTAGAGGAAAAAGTAGGTGCTGAGAGTGGGTCTTGGGGAGTGTCGACATTGTCATACTTGGTCAACATGGGCTTAGAGTCCTCAGGTATATTACAAGAGGCCAACACCACAGGGTGTGGGAGTGGGATCCCCACTGTGGCTGGGGAAATCTTTTCTGTAAAATAATCTCATTCGAGTCTCGGTGTTCAGCACCCTCAGCCTTGTCAGGAGTCTCCCAACTGTCTCCATCCCAGCCTACATCCCATTCTTTTCCAATCAAGACCTTCACCTTTACTTTCCCTTTGAGGCTGGCCGTTACCTGTATACTGCATTGCAGCCAATGAAATTGTGAGGGCTTGCGTTTGGGTTTCTCCAGTCTCAGCTCTGTGGCTAAAGAAGAAGAGATTTTCTTTCAAAACACATGTAGAAACTTTTAAATTCTTTATATGTGTCTGGAGCTAGAAATTTGAATCTTTGTGTTCCTTATTTTCCTTTATTAATTTGTCCTCATCGGTAGTACACTTTAGATTTCCCATGGATGTTTTGAGCTCATTGTTTTCCTCCACTAGTTTGTTCAGAGATGCTAATGTCATTGTATCTCCCACTCTGCCAACAAATATTCAAAAGTATCATACATGGAGTCACTAAATTCCTTATGTCTCACAAGTGGTGAATTAGGTAATCAAATGGATCGACATTGTGTGTTACTTTAAACAGTTCACCCCAAGGATGATCAGTACTATAGTCCCCAGAGTATCAGAAGGAGAGACCATGGCATCTGTAGGTCTCATCAAATTGGAGAGCCAACTCTAGGAACCACTAGAGTCAGTAGAGAATATCATCTTGACACCATTGTTTCTCTAGAGCCACTACTGTATCCATCAGTGCTTACAAGTTGTAATGTTTGATTGTGTCAACTTGAGAAGTTCAGAAGCTTAACTAAGTTGGCTCAGCAATTCTACATCCTAGGGTGTAGAGGACCTGCCCTAGGAAAGCTTGTTGCCTGGACGTTATAAAGGGGAAATGAGGAAGGTTGTGGTTGCTTCTGCACTTAGAGGAGCTCAAGTCTTTGCCTTCAGCTTGGACAGTATCTCCTGGCTTCTAGTGCAGACTCTTCAGTTTCCCCCTCTGATTCTTCAGCTTTCCATCATAGCTTTCCATCACAGACCCACTGGCTTCCTGATACTGACTTGCACTGAACACTGAAGTGAAGTCCAGACCTTGACTGAAGGCTGAAACCTTCAGTCTCCAGTGTGCACCCTCCTCACCCTACTTGTAAGCCCATCTTGTAATTTCTTATACATTTGTATATCTCGTGTTGTATGTATTTCTCTCATAAAGTGTGAACTGATACACAAGAGAAACAGATTTAATGCAAGATATACACCATTTTTGGCTGCTAGCACCCTGTGAGGGTGACATCTGTGTCTCACTTGTCTCTGTTGGCTTGCACTTGTGCTGAGAAAAGGACTGCTGACTGGCCAGCAGACTGACAGACTGAATGAATAAGTGAGTACCTGAGTAGATGATTAATAAGACCTTGCATGCAAAGCAGGATGTGATTTGCTGCTGCACTCAAAGTGGAGCCTCTTTCCTGCAGCCACGCAACCTACACAGCCTTGCCTGAGCTGGCCCTTGCCCTTGTCCACCTTCTCCAGATTGGACATCCTTTGGGCCTAGAACATCAGGTGAATTCTTGCATCAGGGCCTTTCACCTGTTGTGCCCCACTCCTGGAATGTTCTGTTTCCAGTTCTCTGGCTCCCTTTTCTCTTCCACCCCCCCCATACTATTTCTGTGGAGTGGCCTCCTACCCATCCCACCTAAAGGAGCTCCCCATAGTCCTCCTTATCGTAGTGTCTATCTCATTCCATTCAAAGCACTTTCCATTGGGTCAGTTAACGCACTGATTTGCTATTGCTTTAATCTCCCTCTTCCACCTGAAACATGAAGTTTGGCAGAGGTTTAGATACAGATTTTATCTGGCCTGTTCACAACGCTATTGCTGAACCTTGAATAGTGCTGATTCTGCAACAGGTGCTCCACTCCTATCTGTTGAATGAATGAGGAAAAAAGGTGTATGTTAAATGAGGGGCATTCAGCCACTTGCTGTCCCCAGCCAACCCATAGGTCATGACCCTCTTCCTCCACCCATAGCCTGCATCTATTGGGTAGAAGATACAGAGCAGGCCATCAGATACCAATGCATCTAGAATACTCGACTCTTGAGGCACACAGCCATATGAAACCTAATGGAGCCATATTAGGCAAGAAGAAAGCCCTGACACTGGAGCAGAGGGGACCTGGGGGCCTTGCTCATCTAACTCTGGCTTTGTGCCAAGTTCAGCCCCTTGCAGCTGAGATACTCACCTGCTTCAAGAGCTAGACTGGGTGTTGCTCTTCTTCTGCCTTTGAAGGCAGGGCACAGGTGGCCACACCAAGCTGTCAGGACAGACAAGAGACTTCAAAGGCTTCATCCTTAACTACTGGTTGCCAGGCAGCTGGGAGGCCAAGGGGCTGGAGATAGGGTGGGGCCCAGCAGGGAGCAGGTGGTGCCACACATGCTGGGGTCTCAGCCCAGCTGGCACAATGCAGTTCACATCTCCTTTTGCCCTGGACAAAGAGGAGAGGAAGGTTGACCACCACACCGTGTGTAGGACTACAGGAACAGGACGCTGGAAAGTGTCTTTCTTGCGCCATAAGGAAATTAACCCTCTCATCCCCTCATGCTGCTTCACTTTCTTCTGAGTACAACTTTGTAGGCTCTAAAAAAGACTTCCTAAATGCCCATCCTTTGATGTGACATTTCTCCCTCAGGAATGCACCCTGCAGATAGGAGCACAAGTATGGCTAGATCCATTCAGTGATCCACTTCTTAGCAGATGCCAGGTCCTGAACTAGGTCTGAGATGTTCTCCTGAATACACAGATGTGATCCCTTGGTTTCCCTCAGAAACTGCAGAGCTAAGACTTTTGTGCTGGTGCATGTCTGTAACCTCAGCACGCGGGAGGCTGGGGGAGGGGCGGGTTGCCACAAGTTTGAGGTCA
>NW_004524714.1:6045929-6056569 GCF_000260255.1 Octodon degus
CTTAGTAGGGAAAAGTGAGATTAAACTGCCACTTTTGGATAATCTTAGTTGAGCCTAGATTTTTATTTTATTTTTTATTTTTTCTGGTATTGGGGATCAAACTTGGGACCTTGCACTTGCCAGACAGGCACTTATGCCACTGAGCTATCTCCCTGGCCCCTGGGATATTCTTAGTTGAAATTATGTAAAGTGCTTCAAGTGAGCAGTTCATGCTATGTGTGAGATGAGGGTGAAGAACCCTTCTAGCAATGTTTTGGCTAAGGGACAATAAGCAGTGGCTCAAATAACCATCCTGGGAGTGGAGAGGAGCTGTTGAGACAGCCAGGACTTGGTTTCCATGTACCTGTTTAAAAGAATGAGGCAGATTCTGAGAATCTGCAGTGAAAGATGTCCTCAAAATAGTGTTAAATTTTTTTGAAAAAGGTGTATGGCATGCTTGAATACTAACAAGTATTATGGTTTTTGTGTGTGTTATTAATATTTGCATAGGAAAAGACTGGAAGAATATGTCCCCATATTGTTAACAGCTGTTATTTTGGGGGAGGGCAATACCTGTGACTTTTATTTTTTAAACGTTCCAATAATGTTTGAATTGTTAAAAATAAACATGTACTACACCTTAGTAAAAGAAAAAATAAAGGATTGGGGAAAGCAGATGCCAATTTTTTTCCTCTGGTACTGGGGATTGAACCCAGGGCTTTGCATATATGAGACAAGAGCTCCTCGACTGTGATACATTCCCTGTCCTTTTTATTTTTTGTTATGTTGCTCAAGCTGGCCTCCAACTTGTGCCCAAACAGGGACTTGAACCCTGGACCATCAAATTAAAAGCCTGATGCTCGGCCAACAAAGCTACCCCAGTTCAAAATAAATGGACAGGGGATACAGTTCAAAGTTGCCTGGTTTGTTTGTTTGTTTGTTTGCTTGTTTGTTTTTTGAGACAGGGCCTTACTATGCAGTTCAGGTTGGCCTAGACTCACTCTGTAGCCAGACTGGCCTCAAACTCACAGCAATCCTCCTGCCTCCGCCTCCTGAGTGCTGGGATTACAGGCATGAGCCACCATGCTCAGCAAAGACGAGTTCCTTTCTACCATGAACTAGAGTTTCAAAAGAGGAAGAATCACAGTAAGCAGGGACAGAGGGGTTGGTAAGCATCTGCGTGGCACTGTACAAGCTTGAATGCTAGGGGGAGCACGGGCTAATTCTGCTGGAGACCCAGGTAAGTCAACGGGCCTCAGTTTCCTCATGTGTAAAAATGATAGGATGCCTTCCTCTTCACGAGGTTGTTTGCAGATTGACTGAAATGCTACATCTTGGAAAGCTACTACTCGGTGGTTCTAAACACACAGAATGCTTTTGCCAGACCTGGAAGCATCATATGGAATTGTTGGAAGGGGAGAAATAATTTTTCTCTTGGCTCTTTGTGCAGAGAAGTGAAGTTTGCTTATATCATCTACCTAAGAAAATCCAGTAACATATCTGCTTGTCGAGAAACAGCAGCGACTACAGCTTGCTTCCCTCGGCAGCCTCCTCTGGCACAGAGAAGCTATCTGAGTTTGCTGACTGCATAAATGAATGGCCTTCTCCAGCCCAGAGTAACTTATGGCTGTCACCAGGTGTGATGCTCAGCTGAATAATTCACTGACTGAATCCACATCTTGTTCCCCAAATAGATGTCGGAGAACTGACCGAGATGCTGGCAGGCACACATCCATGTCCTGTGCCTTGTGCTAAGGGACAAGGAAGGGAGGCCAGCTCAAGCTGTGGAGCCGTGGAACTCATAGAGATGGTGTCCAGAGCTCTGGCTTGGAGAAAAGCAAAAGGACTCAGAGAGGATGCCATTATGTGGGCATAGGTGGCCATGATGCTTGGGTTCCTTCCAAGGCACATGGAGGCTTGGGTCATGGAACATCGGACCTCTGGACAAGGGCAGTGGAGGGCAATAGAACTGGGATGCCCGAGAGCTGTCCTGAGACCCAGTGCCCAGGGCCCCCTGTGGTGTGAAAAGCTTCAGCTTGATTCCAACTGGCATCTGTTTTGGGAGAAAGAACAGAGCAGCATTCACTAAGGCCTGGTCAGCCATGAGACAGGAAATGACATTGGTCAGTTTGTCTGTATCGGAAGCCCAATCAATCCACACAGCTCAGGGTCAGGCCCATAGCAAATTTTAACCAAAAGTTGTTAGCATGTGCTGCTAAAATTGCTGAATTATATGGAGCATAGGAACTGCTTGAATCTAGAGCCCAGGGTCTATGACAAGGGTTCTGGCTCCAGTGGTGGGCGCCAAAGCAGAATATAAGAATTCTTGTAAGAAATACCAATTAAGGGGTTGGGGAGATGGCTCAGTAGAATAAGCGCTTCCCTGGCAAGCGCAAGGACCTGAGTTCAATCCCCGGTTCCGCAAAAAAAAAAAAAAAAAAAAGAAAGAAAGAAAGAAAGGAAATACAAATTAAGAAGGTATTTTAGTGGGTTTACTATATACCAGGCACTATTTTAAGGCCTTTACCTGCATCTACTCAGAATTCTCCACTCTGTATACTGGTACATTTTCCCTTCACAGGTGAGGAAACTGAGTCCCACTGGGAGAAACTTGTCCCAGGTCACACAACTAGGAACCAGGGCTATCAAACATGAGGATGTCAGTTACAGTCCTGGTCAATTGATGCTCACGAGTCTGACTTCATGCATAATGCTGAAATCGCCTCCCAGATCTCCTGGGTAAACACCAGAATCACATTTCACAGGTGAGGGCAGCAGCCCAGAGGTTAGCAGCGTGAGGACCAGCTGAAAACAAACGGTCACCAGGCTGCCATGTCACATCCGCCAGGCCCCGCCTGTGCTGGCAGCACATCTGGTGAGCATGCCCACCTGCCTGCCTGCCTCCCTGTCCCAGAGAGGGCTGAGCTGAGAGGGCTCACACAGCCAGAAGGTGACTATGAGGGCCAAGAAAGCCAGGTCTGCTGGGCCTCAGAGTCCAGATGTTGAGGTTTTCCTACCGAGCTGACTCCCAGACAGCAGTTGGAAAGCTGAGCAAAGGGGCCACCTGGGGCCCAAGAGCACCCCAGACACATGGAGTCTGGATGGGTGAGGGCAAGCCTGCTCCTGGACCCCAGCTGCCAGAGGGGTGGTACTCCCCACTGCCCCACCCTGGGTAGGACAGGCCCAGGCGCCTGGCAGCTGAGGCTGGAGAGATGGGCTGGGAAAGCCAGCTTGGGACTACCACCCTGTCCTTGCCCTCCATGGAAGGTCGTCAGGGAGCAGGCAGTGTGTATTTCCAGTGACTGACTGGCCCCAACACTACACTTAGGGTGGCAGCTGAGGCTGATAGGAAGGGAGCCCTAGGGACCGGCAAGGTAGCTCAGCAGTCTAGGGCACCTGCTTAGGCAAGCTTAGACAAGTACACAGCAACCATAGTTGATCCCTGGCACCACATGCCACGCCAAGCCCACCCCCAGGGCGGGCCGAGCTGGCCACACACAAAAGGGAGCCCTGGTACTCACTAGAGGAAGCAGGTAGCCCTTTGTATTCCTACCACCCACCTCTCCTCCTCATCCTCCACTTCTCCAAAAGTTATTCTAAAACACAAATTACACTCTCTCAAAGGTGCTTAGTGGCCCTTTACAGCTCTTCACCCCTACAGAAGATGTAGGGTCCAAAATTATGCTGAATGTTTAAATTTTTAAAATGTATCACAGGTCAGGGATAGTAGGACATGCCTACAATCCTAGAACTTGGAAGGCTGAGACAGGAGGAAAGCTGTGAGTTCAAGGCCAGCCTGAGTTACACAGTGAGTTCAGGACCAGCTTGAACAGCATAATGAGACCATGTCTCAAAAAAAGAAAAGTATTACAGTAAAAGACACATTGCCACTAACTCCCCTCAAAATACTCCCATCTCCCACACTTCAAACACTTATTCTGTCGTTCTTGACACTTCATGAAGCAGTTCTAGAAGTCTTATTTCTTTGAGCATCTTTATTTATTTATTTATTAAAAAAATTAGGGGTCCAGCAAGACATCTCAGTGGTAAGCCCTTGCTTAGGGAAGCATAGGGACTGGGGTTCAATCCTGGGTACCACATGCTGTGCCGGCCCCACCCCCAGGCACACTGATCCGGCTACTGAGTCCAGGCATGGTGGTGCGTGCCTGTAATCCCAGCAGTAGGGAGGCTGAAAACAGGAGGATCACTATGAGTTTAAGCTGTGAGTTGCATAGTAAGACCCTCTGCCAAATACATGAAATAAACTGAATTTTTTTGGGGGGGAGGTACAGGGTATTGCCATTCAGTTTGGACTAGTTGTGATCCTCTTGTCTCAGCCTCCTCAGTGCTGGGATTATAGGCCTGTACCACCACATCTGGTTCCAGGCCCAGCATTGCATGTGGTACTGGGTATCAAACTTGGGTCCTTGCCATTTGCCAGGCAGGCACTTGTGCCTCTGAGCTATCTCCCCAACCCGAGCACTTTTTTTTTTTTTTTGCTTTGTCATTTGTAGCTGCTTAATGTTCTCAATTGCAGCAAAACATTTACTTTTCATGGTCATTTTGACTTGGGAAAGGAGCCAGAAGTCACATGGTGCCAGATCCAGGGAACACAGCGAATGAGGACACGTTACAATATTTTTAAGTGACAGAAATCACCCCAAATGTTTTGAATCAATTTCAAGACATCAAGAAAACCACAAAAGGACACTCACAAAAGAGGATGCCTACAACTACTGCAGAAAGTGGCCAGAATAGTTGGTAAATGTGTTTAAAGTTGAGAGGGAGGGGAATAAAGTCAGGGGAGTATTTTCAGAGGGATTTATAGTAATAGGCCATTTACTGTAAAAGTTATTAATTTTAGGGGCTGGTGAGATGGCTCAGTGGTCTAAAGTACCTACTTAGAACAAGCTTAGCAAAGCAGAGGGACCACGGTTCAATCCCCCAGCACCACATGCCAGCCAGTCCCACCCCCTGGTGGGCTGAGCTCGCCCCCCCAAAAATAAATAAATGTAAAAAAAATTTTAATTTTAAATGTAAACATTCATGGCATATTTTGATTACATCTTGCAAGGTGCTGGCATTTAAGGTCTTGGTTCTTGCCTTCCTCTCTATCCTCATTTCCTACCATATCTTCTACCCCCTCTCCAAACACACACACACACACACACACACACACACACACACACGCACGCACACACACACGCACACACACTCATGGGCTTTCTCAGTTTGAATAGTTTCCTCAATATTCCACAAACACTTACACTTCCAAGTCTTTTCACCTGCTGTTTCCTTTGTCTAAACTGTTCTGTCCCCCTTCTTTGCCAAGCTAACCCTTACTTGACCTTCACAACTCATTCTGGTAATGCCTCCTAGCCAAACTGGGTTGGGTGCCTGCCTCGGTGTCCAACCCCCACTGCTTCACTGTCTGTATGGGGCTGGCCTGGAACTGTCTTGCTGTGTGTCTCCCTTATTAGACTCTGAGCTGCTTCTCTCGGGCCGGCCCAATCTTACCTTGCCTCTGGCTTCTCTGAGCCCATGTGGGCCTTGCAGAGGGCAAGTTACCCCCACCCAGGGTTGCTGGGTGGCAGACTGGCTGAAGAGGGAATCCCAGACATTCTCCGTATTCTCCTCTGTCTCTTCTTTCAAGGTCATACAATTGGCAGCAAGAGGGTTAACACATGGAGATGCTCCAACATGTTAGCAGCGTGAGGACCAGGTGAAAACAAATGGTTACCAGGCTGCCATGCCACATCCGCCAGGCCCTGCCTGTGCTGGCAGCACATATGGTGAGCATGCCCACCTGCTTGCCCTCCTGCCTGCCTGTCTGCGAGAAGGCTCAGCTGAGAGGGCTCTGGGGGCTGAGGGGCTCAAAGGTCTTGTGTGTGTGCGTGTGTGCGCGTGCGTGCGTGCGTGTGTGTGTGTGTGTGTGTGTGTGTGTGTGTGTGTGATGCGAGGTAGAGGAAAAGAGATAGAAAACAAGAGACCAAGAAAATGACCAAGGAAAGAAAAGAGAAGACAGAGAGTAACAAAGAATGAAAGAGAAGTGTGGCAGAGAGAGATGGAGAGGACAGGACAGGACAAGAAAGATGGAGAAGACAGGCCCCGAGCAGAAATGAAAGCAAATCTCTGATCCCTAGAACAACTAAGCCAGAAAGCCCTGCAGAGCTATAAATTCAGTCCAACAAGGCATTTTCAGGCAACAAGGAATCCAAAGGAGAAAGCATAAGTAGCGAGAGAAAATTAGAGTGTGAGGCTTAGACAGGAAAGGCCTCCAAAACCACCCTGATGGCATTCTGGGGAGACAGTACCCCGAAATGCCATTTGATTCCATCTCTTCATTGGCTCCAAGCACTTTGCAGTACCTGGACATTCCCTATGCCCCCTCTGGTGGCTGGGGCTGGCTAGGCTGGCCTTGTGGGGCACCCTAAGCTCAGGTGTGATCTCCATAGACCCTTGGAACCATTTCTCTCCTTACCCAGATGCCCCAAAGAGCTTCAGGACTTGTGTCCTTGCGGGCTGGGTGGACTCCAGCTCCAGAAAGGCAGCCTGGGTGAGCAGATCCTCCTGCCAGCCAGGAAGGAATTCCTTTTACAGAATTTCATGAGGTTGGGTCAGTAGAACAATTTGAGTGACTCAGACTATTCATGTAAAGAGGGAATCTGCAAGACCTATTTGCCCAGAGCTTGGAGGAGCTCTGACTGTAGCCTAAATTAACCAGTTTGGAGTGAGGAAGGGGTCTCCTTGAGGAAAGACAGCCTCAGCCTCTCCATGGACAGATGGGCTGCAGGTGCAGGGTGAGGCTGCTGGCCCAGCCAGGGCCGCCCTCCTCACCTCGCCCCACGCTGGGTTCTGAGAGGAAGCTGGGCCATGGCTCTGATCAGCCGGGCAGCACAGGAGGAAATCTGAGGGCACATCACTGTTTGGTAGCTGAATGAAAAGAGAAAGGAGCTGGGCCCAGGGGTGGTGGGAAATTCACAGGGAAAGTAGGTCTTATTCAGATCTAAACATGGGAGGCAAAACTCTGAAACTTCTTGATGAAAACACAACCCTGGGGTAAGCAGATTTCTTAAGCAGGGCACAAAAACTTTAACCCTAAGCAAACAAGATTGTTACGTTCAACTTCCTTAAAATTAATAACTTCTGCTGGGCTTGGTGGTGCATACTTATAAATCCAGCACTTGTGACATTAAGGCAGGACAATTGCTTTGAGTTTGAGGTCAGCTTGGGTTGCATAGTGAGCTCAAGGCGAGCTTGAACTACATGATCAGAACCTATTTCAAAAAAAAAAAAAAATCAGGAGCTTCTGTTCATAAGAATTCATCACAAATGAAAAGTTAAGCCACAAAATGAGGGTGAAATTTGAATATCTTTATTCAACAAAAGATTCACATTCAGTATATAAAAGACCTATAAGAACAGATGAAAAAAAACAACAAGAGGCAACTTACCTGGGCCTGGTGTCTCACACACGTAATTACAGCACTGGGGAGATTAACGCAAGAGAATCACAGGGAGTTTGAGGCCAGCCTGGGCTACACAGTGAGCTCAAGAGCAGCATGAACTACATAGCAAGATCCTGTATCAAAAACAAACAAAAGAAGCCAGATAATCCAATTGAAAACCTGCAACCTCGATTCTTCCCTTGACAAAAAGAAAAAACCAAATGCACAACAAAATTATGAGAAGGTCCCCAGTGCCATTAGGACTCATGGAAGAGGAAATCCTATCCACAGTGAGATATAACTTCACACCTCCCTGAAAGGATAAGATTTAAAAATCTGGCAATTCCAAGCCTTGTGGGTGTGGAAAAATACAGCTTGTATTTTGCTGGTGGAGGGTAAATTAATGCAACCATTTTAGGAAACCATTGTCTTTAAAAGTTGGTCAGAGGGGGCTGGTAAGATGGCTCAGTGGTCTAAAGCACCTACTTAGAACAAGCTTAGCAAAGCACAGGGACAGCGGTTCAATCCCCCAGCACCACATGCCAGCCAGCCCCGCCCCCTGGTGGGCTGAGCTGGCCACACATGCACACATAAATAAATAAATTAAAATTAATTAAAAAAAAAAGTTGGTCAGAGGCACACCTGGCCCAGCCATTCCATTCATTCCTAAATATTCACCAGTGGGCGTGAGGGCACAAGGGCACCAAAAGATACACACAAGATGTCCCTAGCAGGAAGGAGGATTGTAGGGGCCGGGGAGATGGCTCAGTAGAATAAGCGCTTCCCTGGCAAGTGCAAGGGCCTGACTTCAATCCCTGGTTCCACAAAAAAAAAAAAAAAAAAAAAAAAAGGAAGGAAGACTGTGATCTCTGGAAGTTGGGAGCAGATAACAATGGAGTGTTATTATTTAATAGATACAACGTTGCAGTTTAGGATGAAGAAAAAGTCTAAAGATGGATAGCGGTGGTGGTAGCACAATATGAATGTATGTAGTGCAGCCAAATTGTACACTTAGAAACGGTTAAGACAGATTAGTTGGAGGACACTGAGTTGAAGACAAGATCCTCTGTTCTCATTCATCTGTGAAAGCTGAAAGAGTTGATCTGGTAGAAGTAGAGAGCAGGACAGGCTACCAGAGGCTGGGAATGGTGGGAGGGGAGGACGGATAACAAATACTAAAATACAGGTAGACAGGAAGAATCCATTGTTGTGTTTTATAGCACAGAGGATTTTAGTTAACAGCAATTTACTGAATATTTCAAAATAGCTGGAAGATTTGAGAGTTCCCAACACAAAGCCATAATGAATGTTCGAGATGATGAAAATGCTAATTACCTTGATTTGATCATTACGCATTGTGTATGTGCACCAAAATACCACACAGCACCCCATAAATATGTGCAACTACCTACTACATTTCATTTAAAAATGGTTAAATGGAACACCTCATGTATATTTTACTGTAGTAGAAGAAAGAAGAAATATTCATAGCAACGTTTTTCACATTTTCCCAACTGGAAATAATCCAAATATCCACTACGATTAGAAAGGATAAATAAATTGTGTTAAATTCATATGATAAAGACACGTTGTAAGGAGGAGGATGAGTTATCACTGCAAGCAACAATATGAATAATCTTACAAATCTAATGTTGAGTGAAAGAAATCAGACACAATTCTTCCCTTTATATAGTGTTCAGAAGCAAACAAAATAGATTAATGAATTAATGGCGCTAAAGGTTGCCTTGGGGGAAAAGGCAGGAAAAGTAAGGGGGGCTTTGGTTGATTGTAACTTTTTTTTTTTTTTTTTTGCAGTACTGGGTATTGAACTCAAGACCCTGTGCTTGCCAGGCAGGCACTTATTTTACTCAGCTATCTCCCTGGCCCTACTTGTAATATTTGATGATGTTAATGTGCGTGATGGTTACACAAATGTGCTCAGTCAGAGAAAAGTCACTGACCTTACTATTTCTGATTTGTTCATTTGGTATCTGCATGTTTACACTTCAGTGAAAACTAGTTGAGGGCAGGTGAGATAGCTCAGCGAACTAAACACCTGCTTTGGCAAGTGCAGGGACCAGGGTTTGATACCCAGTCCCGCATGCCAGGCTGGCCCCACTCCCAGGGTGTGCTGAGCCGGCGACTGAGTCGGGGTGTGGTGGCACATGCCTGTAATCCCAGTGCTGAGGAGGCTGAAAACAGGAGATCACTATGAGTCCAAGCTGCATAGTGAGACCCTGTACCAAATACATAAGTGGGAAAACTGGTTGAGCCAGGCATGACAGTGCATGCCTGTAATCCCAACACTAGAAAGCCGAGGCAGAAGAATCCCTGAAAGTTTGAGGCTCACCTAGGTTATATAGTGAAACACTGTCTTAAAAAAAAGATTTTAGGGACTAGAGGTGTAGCTCAGCAGTAGAGTACTTGTCTAGTTATCCTCAAAGCTCTATATTCAATTCCCAGTAAGGAAAAAAGAAAAGAAAATTCAAGTTTAGCACAAGGATTGAATGACTTCTTAGACCAAAAGTGCTCAGAAAGAACTCAGAGGGCCAACGAGATAGCTGACTAAGCACCTGCTTAGGCAAGAGCAAGGACCAGAGTTCGATCCCCAGCACCACATGCCACGACACCCCTGCCCCCAGGTACACTGAGCCAGCCACCAAGACCCAGTGTGGTGGTGCATGCCTGCAATCCCAGTGCTGGGAAGGCAGAAAACAGGAGGATCACTATGAGTCTGAACTGCATAGTAAGACCCTGTACCAAATACAAGAAAGAAAGAAAGAAAGAAAGAAAGAAAGAAAGAAAGAAAGAAAGAAAGAAAGATAGATACTCAGGGCTAGACATGCCTAGAAATTCAGAACTTTTTAGTTATAAAATATATATTGCTTCTATACCATAATTTATGGTATGGATGGGGCAAGAAAGGGGAAGTTAGGTGAGGAGATAACAGTTCAGGGGGGGTCATCAACCTGAGGACAGATGACTGGTGGAGAGGAAACAAGGCCCACAAGAAGCATTTGGATTGGCTACAGCTGCCTATGCAGAACATGAAGACTGAAAATGAAAAGAAGTAAAGAAAGAGAAAAAGAAAAAAGAAGAGCAGGGGATTTGGTTCTGTGGCAGGTCTCAAGCCTAACATGTACAAGGGCTTGACTTAAATTCCCAGCATGAGAGAGAGAGAGAGAGAGAGAGAGAGAGAGAGAGAGAGAGAGA
>NW_004524714.1:6056805-6075635 GCF_000260255.1 Octodon degus
ACAGAGACAGAGAGACAGAGAGAGGCAGAGAGACAGAGAGACAGAGGCAGAGACAGAGAGAAACAGAGACAGAGACAGAGAGACAGAGAGAGGCAGAGAGACAGAGACAGAGACAGAGACAGAGACAGAGACAGAGAGAGAGACAGAGACAGAGAGACAGAGAGAGGCAGAGAGACAGAGACAGAGACAGAAATGGAGGAAGGATAAAAGTGAGGTGGGTTAAAGAATAGCCATAGACCAATGTGGCTGGTGGAGGGAAAGAATGAGGAGGCTGGGAGGTTTGGCAGAAGCCAAATCCCTGAGGCCTTGCATGGATTGCTGACTTCCCAGTCTGTCCTGCAGGCAATGTGAAGCCCCCCACATTTAGCAGGGAAGGGCCGGTCAGATGTGCTTTGTAGGGAGACACAGGTGTCGGATACATCTCCGGTGTTTGTCTAAATTCAGAATCACTCTGCCTACAGCCTTCCCCAATCCACCCAGACCACACATGGAAATGAGACTGCTTTGGCATGGTTCGCCTGGCACAACTAAACTTCTAGAAAAATGTATCTGTAAGAATCGATCATGTTGTGGCAGGAAACCAGCGAGGAAGCAGACAAGTGTGGCTTTGAGGAGTCGGTAAACAAGTCTCTGTGGGCAACCCCCAGCCACAATTTCCACTGCCGTCCCTTGGCTTCTGTGGCATCATGGCTGAGCTGGCCCACGACACAGGCATGGGTGCAGAAGGGCTCTCGGCCCAGCTGCTCCTGCTCTCTGATCCGCAGTGGCTGTCACACACACTCAACAACACCCATGTGCAGCCCAAACAGACACTGTTCACTTCTCAAGTTGGTTTCAAATTTTGCTCTTTTTATTCCTGTTTTTCATTTAGATTTTTGGCTGGTTCAAGTTCGGCAGGCAATTTCAACACTGAGATTGAAGGGAGAGAACACAGCCTGTAAAAGAGCAGAGGGTGTGTGTGTGTGTGTGTGTGTGTGTGTGTGTGTGTGTGTTGTTAGTTTCAGAGAGGCCTTGCAAAGGCACATCCACCAATTGAGCCCATCAGCCAGGTCCTGGTATATGGCAGTTCACTGTCTCCACCTAGCATGGCTCCCCCAAGCTTCTGGCCTCTACCCTTAATTCATAACCCTGGTCCTACCCCTAACACATCTACTCTCACGTGTCTAATATGTAGACTTTCGATCCATATTCTATATCTTTATTCACATATATGGAAATATAGCACATTGCATTGATTTGACTGTGCTTGTTAAAATTTGTACAAGTGATATGTTCTACATGTAACTCCTGCTCTTTTCTTTTGGCAGTGTAACTAGAGCTAAGTCATTCCCTTTGATGGGTATAAAATCTCATCTCATGTAGCGCCCATGTTTCATCCATTTCCCTACCAGAGGATGCACAGCGCAGGTTTGCTTCCATTTCTTTGTCATTTTAAACAATGCTGCAGTGAACATCTTTGCTCAGAGATGGAACAAAAGGTACACAGTAGTCAGACTTTGGATAGACTTCAACTTCAAACACTGGGTCACTGTGAGGTCTTAAGCCTCTGCTACAACGTCTGTTAAAAATGTGGTGGGGGGATAAGGAGTAATAAAAACTCTATCTTATGAGTAGGGGGTTCTCACACTAGACCGCAGGCCTAGTGAGAGGATCTTCTTTTCTACCTTCTCCACAGCTCCATGCTCAGCCTAGCACAAAGTATATTCTCAATAAATATGCCGGGGCCTAAATGAGTGTCGTATGAATACCTGAGATAATGCATAGGAAAGAGCCATGGAAATTGGAGATATGCATGTATGAATGAGTTATTATTCATCATTATTTAAATAAAATTAACAATTTATGGCTCCAATAAAGTGAGCTAGACTTCAATGTGCTAACACCAAGGTTTGTTATTCTTTTTTTTTTTTTTTTTTTACCGGGGATTGAACTCAGGCCCTTGTGCTTGCCTGGGAAGCACTTATTCCACTGAGCCATCTCCCCGGCCCACCCAGGTCCTCTTCCTTGTGCTCTGCCTACCTGCCTTCCTGCATACGAGGAAACACTTTCTGAAGACTAATCAAAAGGGTCAACTTAGGGTTGGGAGATACGGGACTGGCCTGCCAGGCCCGGGTGGGGCAGCCCACTCGTGCGCTTTGAGGCGAGTGTCCAGGGGTCGCTCACCGTTCAAAAGCTTCCCCTGGGCCATCTTGGCCTATAAAACCCTAGCAATGCTGTGCATCCAGCCTACTAAGGTGTTGTGAAGATTAATTATGGCTTGTAAAGGGCTTTGAAGATGAAAAGTCCTTGTTATGGAAATAAATGGCTTGAGAAGCAACGCTTTCTTCTAGCCTCCTTGGTCTTCCTGCCTTCTCTCTGCTGTTCCTGACTTCCAAGAGCCCCGGATGAGTTCAGAGGCAAGGGTGACCTCATCACTCTTGGGGGGAAGCAAAGGTTTAGTGCACACTTCCTCAAACAGCACAGAGACTCCTCGCTGCTAGATTTAAAATTTTAACTCCTGCTCTATCTCCTAACTAGCTGAGCTAAGCTGGTTCAAAATACATTAAACAGATTCAGCAATGGGGTGGTGAAATGTATTTCCGGTACTGAGCTTTTTGCTGCCAAATTTAATTATTCAAATTGGTTTAAAAAATTGGGTTTCTTTCCTCTCCCCCCTCCACATCTTTCCAGATTTAGAAGTAGTTAAAGTGGAGGGAATAAGAGCCAAATGTCTTCTAATGGCAAAGTGGAGAAAGCAAGGGTGTTAGTGTCAGATGGATGTGAAAGTTCAGATGCCAGCTCAACCTCCCTCCAGCTACAGGCAAATTATATAACTGCTTTGGGCCTCAGTTTCCCAATCTGTCACCTGGGGATAATAACAACCCTGTCAGGATTAACTGAATGGATGCAGAGAATGCACATTTACAAAGCCCTCAGTCAATGTTAACCACTGCACTAATACAATCAAGCCTGGGGGAAAGGAGATAGCTCAGTGGTAGAGTGTTTGCCTAGCATTTCTGAGGCCTTCAGTTCAATCCCCAGCACTGCAAAAATAATAGTAACATACCACATCCACTGAGAAGGGGGTACCATCTCACTGGACAACTGAGGAATCTAAGCTCTGGTGGGTGATGGATCCAATCATCGTATTTCAGGGGAAGGGGGGATATGCCAGGATTTGAACCTGGATCTGACTGGTTTCAGCCCTGATTGTCCACATAGTCCCTTACCTCTGAATGGGAGTTGTTCCCATTTTTTTTTTATTTTTTGGTGTTGGGGAAGGAAGCCAAGGCCTCCTGCATGCTAAGCATGCACTCTTCCACTGAGCTACACCCCCAGCCTAGAAGCTTGTTTTCTAAAATGGAACTTCAATAAATCCCAACACGCACTCCTGTATGCCTGCACGTGCATGCATGTGTGTGTAAATACACACACACACACACACACACACACACACACACACACACAGAAAGAGGGAGCCCAGCACAGTGTTGGAGCCAGGGACTGACAGCTCCTATGCCACGAACTTGTCTGCTCCCCCATTTTGCATCACATTGGTGATCCATATGTTCGTTCTGCACTTTTGCGGAGGTTAACACTTGCTTACCCACATGGGCAGTTGCTGGCTAGAAACAGGTTTGCTCACACAGCATGACGGGGCCAAAACTGTCTCGAGGGCTTCCAGGGCTCCTGACCCCCAGGAACCCTTCTAGAGCTGAAGCCTCTTCCCGGATCTAGGCTCAGAAACCTCACCTTCACTTGGATCAAGCTCAGCCTGGGTAGATCCCTCCTGGAAGCCAGGGCCTTATTCAGTCACTTTCCCCGGCCTCCTCCTCCTCCTCTTCCTCTTCCTCCTCCTCCTCCTCCTCCTCCTCCTCCTCTCCTTCCTCTTCCCCCTCCTTCTTTTTCTTTTTCTTTTGTGCCAGAAATTGAACTCAGGACCTTGTGCTTGCCAGGCAGGCACTACCACTGAACTATATCCCCAGTCCTCCCAGACCTTTTAAAGAACATTTACATAACTCCCACTATGTTCCCAGACACAGGTTAATCCCTAATTAATGTCTACCACCCATCAGGCACTTCACTTTCTAGGCATCATCTCATTTAAACCTTAAACAACAATGCTTTGAAGTAAATATTAATACCATCCCCATTACAGTTAAAGGGAAAAAAGTGAGGTCCAAAACAGTGCCAGAACACAGAATACAATCCAGATTTTTCTGACTCCATAGACTGTGCTCTTAATCACAGTGTCCTACTGCCTCCTTGAGGGCATGCTTAGCAGTACATCGACTTTTTATCTCCAGTCCCTAGCACAGTATGCAGTAGGTGCTCAATAAATGTCTCCTGTTGGTTATCTAAGCAAGTGCTAGATAGTTGCTAACACATGGACAGTGTTCCTTAGAGTTTGTAAAGTGCTCTTCATTATGCCTGCCTCCTTCTGAGTTAGACAGAGGAGGTAGGTTTTATGGTCCCACTTCGCAGATGAACTTTGCAGAGATAAAGAATTCATTTGGGGCCATGGAAAGAATAAGCTATAGAGCCTGGATAAGACCCAAAATCTCACAGGGAAGACACAACATTCGCTGGAGCCACAGGGCACAGAGGTGTCTGTCTGATTGAAAAAATACAGAGATTAAAAGTACGAGGGCTTATGCCGAGCTCATATGCCCAACACATGTTTTCTGAAAACATTCAGATCACTTACATGGTTGGTGTGAGGTTTCAGATATTAAAATTATGAAAAAGCAAAGCAAGATGTGAGAGGCAGAGATGGAAAGAGAACAAAGTAAGTTCAGTCTTGTCACCACTTCTCTTGAGCACAGTTTCTTTCCCCAGAAATCTCTCAAGGGTCCAACTTGCCAACCTTACTTCATCTTGAATGGTACAGCCTGTGGCTGGGAGCCAGGCTATAAACAGGCAGATTTCAAGATGTGAAGCCAATTTCAAGTCTACACTCAGTTCTTTTCCAGCAGTGTGACCTTGGATAAGTGTCCTTGGCCTCATTGTCAGCATTTGTTGAGTGGAGATAAACCACAAGTTTCCTAGGCTGATGAACATATTATTTAACACTTGTTTTAGAATTGTGGAAAGTAAAAATTATGATAGTTGTTAAAAATAACTGCTTTATAGGTTGAAAGAAGCCAAATTTGGCTACAATTATAAGCAACCTATAACTTCAGTGCTTTAACACACACGGTCTACCTCTCATCCATGTGGCATGTCGATTGTGGGCTAACAGGGAGACGTTGCTCATTGTGGTTACAAAAGCAGCCACCATCTTGTTTGTGATCATTGTGTCCAATGAGAAAAAATAATTTGGGTGGTGTCCCATTGACAATGGGGTTTTCTGGCCGGGAAGTGGCACACATCACTTTTCCTCACTGGTTAGAACATGTCACACGATCTCTCCAACCACCAGGGAACCAATAGGTGCAATGCTACTCTGTGCCTAGAGGGGGAAAGAATCTGAAATATTTGTTGGATGGTATCTGCGCCCTCCCCAAGGAACCCTTATCTCATGCCCACATCTTACCCAAGGTCTTGGGGGAGATGTCTCTTAATGCCCTCAACAATCCCCTGCAGCAGGGACTATTATCTTCAGTTTATACTTGAAAAACCTGATGCTCAGAGATGTGAAGTGACCTGTTCAAGACTGCACGATGAATAAGTGGCAGGATGAGACTTGATAGCCGGGTAACAACCTAGGCCTGCTCCCCTGAACTGTGCTCATACAGTTAGGCAGTTGTCATATAAGATGACCAAATACACTGCTGGAAGAAAATCAAGTGTCAGCTGAGCTCCTCTGATGTACAAATCCCTTTCTGGTCTTAGTTACGCATAGGAGTTCATTTCTGTGTGAATAATAAAGGATCTGAGACTCAAATAACTTGCCAAGGATCCCCAGCAGAGGTACTTCTTGAATTCAAGTCTGTCTGGATCTAAGCTCTGTTCTCCATATTACTTATTATCATTTCTTATAGTGATAAAGGTAGCACTGCAGTGTGGGAGACGGTAGAGGTGAAGAGTGGGCATTAGAGCCCCAGTGGTGGCCAGCATATGGCTCACATGGGTTTGTATCATTGAAAGCTCAAAGGTTTTCCATTATTGACTGTAGGTGGGCTTGCATTGGAGCTCTATGACTTCCTGTGTGACCTCAGGCTTAGTATTTTACCTCTCTGTGTGGTCATGCTCAGCTATTTCATCTGTTTTTCTCTCATGACCTTCTTATGTCTCATGATTCAGTCCGGGTTGCAACATTACATGTAATCATCATGCCTGCTGTCTTTTTTTTGTTGTTGTTGTAGTAGATTAAACCCAAGGTAAGCACATGCTAGGTAAGCACTCTGCCACCATCTAGACCCCCAGCCCCTCTGCTGATCTTTACATGCATTCTTTTATCTTCATTACTATTGAGGAAATTGAGGTTCCAGCGATGGAGCCTCTGGCCGATGTCACACAGCAAGGCGATAGTCTGAATTCAACCCCAGGTCTGTCTGACTCAAAGCCCTTGACTGTTTATCTATTCATAAAGAAATTATCAGGAAGAGATCCAAAGTTCTGAATAAGGTCAGTACACAGAGAATAAGGAGCTCAGAGTGAAAAATGCTAAAGCATAGCTAACTGGCTTTACAGCTTTAGAATACTAACTCCGCATGATCTACTTGAACCACAGTCCAAGTCCAGGTAATCTGATCAGTGAGAAGAGACCTGGGCTGTCAGGAGCACACCTGGGGAGTTGTGGGAAGGAAGCAAGCTAAGCTGTGGCTTAGACACCAGCAGAAAGGCTTCCCCAAAGGGTCAGGCCCTACTGGCCACTCCCTGCCAGCGAAGCCAGTTGCCGAGCATCCTTAGAAAAGCAGTCACAGGGGCTGGGAAGATAGCTCAGTAGAATAAGCGCTTGCCTGGCAAGTGCAAGGCCTTGAGTTCAATCCCCACTACTGGGGAAAAAAAAAGGAAAAAGAAAAGCAGTCACAGACAGCACCAGAATTCCCTGAATTGGGGTTTCCTAATTGCTCCCTTTACCCAGGGCATAAAGTGCAGCAGCTGCAAACAAACCAGCCCCTGAATTTTTGGCCTTTCTAAGTCATTCTGCTTACCTGGCACTTTATGCTCAAGCTCTAGAGAGGGAGGAAAGGAAGAAGGGATCTAGACGGGTCAGCCATCCTGCTGCATGAAAAAATGAGGGAGGGTTCCTGATCCTGCCTGATCTCTGAATCCTTGCCTTTGAGCCCAGGTGCAGCTGCTGCAGCACAGGGCTGGGCACAGAACAGATGCTAAAGACAATGTATCAAATGTGTGACCGAGTGAATTAACTAATTTAAGCAATTACAAGTACTCCAGTGAGAAATCAATCAATTTATTTACATTGGCCTCTGCCTACACCTGTTGACCTAGTGCCTGGGCCCTAGCAAGCCGCTCCGTGGGGAGATTTCTAGCTGCAGGCTGAGATCCCTCAACTCAGAAAGGCAGCACAGGGCCTGTGAGTGGGAGTGTAGGTCTGAGTCCTAGCTGGGCAGTTCCCTTAACCTCATCTGTAAAATGAGGGTGAAGATGATGGTGGAATTATCTATGGCAGAGGTTTAGTATGAAGATTTTAAAAAGTCAAATCAGGGAGTTGAAGGGTTTATGAGCATGCATGGGTGTGTCTCCTAACCTATTCATATGGCATTTAGCCCAATTTTATAACTGAGCCTGATCCATAGCAGGTACCTCACACGGTTACCTGTTAGAGGAAAATTTCCGTTTCCTCTCTTTCTCAGTCCCTGTTTTGGTTTAAATTCCCCACTAACTGTGGTTTAGATGCTCACTGTATATAATGTATTATGGAATCTATGTAAGTGAACAACTATCATTGAGCTGTGCAATCAAAAATTTTAAAGCCAAATAACGTGGAAGGTCTTAGAGTACATCACAGAGAGGTGGGAAAAGGGTTATTCTGTATTTCCATCAAAACCTATGTATGTGTATATTCAGAGCTGTGGTGTAAAATATATTCTTCCAGGGAATCACATGCATAATTTCAAAGCCACTGTCTTTTTTTTTTTTTTTTTTTTTTTTGTCTTTTTGAGATAGGGTCTCGCTCCAAAGTTCAGGCTGGCCTTGAGCTCACTTTGTAGCCCAGGCCGGGCTTGAACTCACAATAATCCTTCTGGTTCAGTCTCCCAAGGGCTGGAATTACAGGTGTGCATCACTATGCCCCGCTAAAGCCACTGTCTTGAGAGAAATTTGAACAGACTACCTCAGAGAGGGGAGGGCTGGCCATCCCCCAGCAAGCAGTTTGGTATACTTCTTCCTTCAGGTATCTACCACCAAACTGCTTCCTCTGGGAGGGTGTCCCTCTTGTCCCTCTTCTCCCCTGGTCCTGTGGCCTTGCACAAAGCCTCATGGTTCCTGGTTTATCAGATTAGCCTGAGTCATTCACTGGGGTGACTGGGGTTTTTTATTTTTTAATTTTTTTATAATAAGGGTTGGGTCCAAGGTCAGTCTACCACTGAGCTACAACGCTAATCCTTCTTATTTATTTTGGAGACAGGGTCTTGCAAAGTTGCTCCAAACTGACCTCCAGCTTCTGACCCTCCTGCCTCAGCCTCCTGAGTAACTGGGATTACAGAGATGCATGATCATACTCAGCTAGACTGATGCTTTTTTTGTTTCCCATCCTTCACTATTGAGTCTGATCCATCACAAAATGGATTAAAAATCAATCCAGGGGATTTATCAGGTTCAAATGGGCATAAACCACCCAAAGTGGGTAAAAGCCAGGAAATGGTTAACAATTTGATAAAGTTAAAAAAAAATCTTCTACTAGTTGCGAGACTTTCCAATAATGAGAAGTCAACACAATTAGACAAGGCACTAAATTTTTGTGCAGACTGCCAGCTGTCATTCTTGACTAGCTCAGATCAAAGAAACGTATTTTATCTCCTAAGTTATTAGACACGACAAGGCCATTAAGTGGAGATATTGTCATAAGAAATATGTTGCTTGCTTTGAAAATAAACATCTCACCTTTGCTTCTTTCTCTCTGTGAAAAAGCTGAAAGAAATCAAACTATTTAACTCGAGACTTTCCAACACGCTATTAGCCTACGGTCTTTTCCCTTAAACAGATCTGGGATTTTAGCAGTCTTCTTGCCTCTGGTCCTTCCTTCTGATCCAGGAAGTCTGTGGAAGTCACAATTATGGGACCGAGAGGCCAGGGTGGGAGCTCTATGGACTGTGCCTCACTCTGCTTTCTTCGGTCTTAGCCCAACTTGCTGCAGTCCCAGAGCTGAGCACCCCCTCAGCAGTGTGTCCAGCGCTCAGCCTTAGCTCTGTCTCTCCTCTCCTACCCTTCGGTTGATGTTCTCCATGGCTGAGCTCGACCAAAGCCCAAGGGCACCATAGCAGAAGTGAGGAGCAGACTGGGGAGTCACTGTGAGCCATTGCACACCCACACTGAAGCCTGGCCACTGGTGAAGGTGATGTGCATAGACGTGGTGGACTTGCCATGGTGGAGACCTGCAGAAGTTTCTCTGCACGGGTAGGAATGGTGAATGGAAGGAATTTGTCATCAGGCTGTCTGGCACAGTGAAGGAGACTTTGCAATGGTGGCCATGGCTGCAGGTCCACAATGCAGGTACTGATGAAACTCATGATGACACTCATCACCTGGTGAGGTTTGTGTGCCCAGGAAGCAGAGAGCCATGTCCTTGAATTGGAAGAACCCAAGGGCATCACTGAATTCTGTGACACCCAGGGCTCCAACAGTCTTGCTGTGGGTACCCAACTCCACCCACAGAGCAAATCAGGGGGTGAGCTCTAACTTCACAAGGCTGATGAGGGAGGCTTCCAGCTTTCCAGATCCCTTGGCCTCTTTTTTTTTTTTTTAGTTTTATTTTTTGAAAAATGTTATCATCATGTAGTTTTCCTGGCCTTGAGTTCACTATGTAGCTCAGGCTGGCCTTGCAATCACAGCAATCCTCCTGTCTCAGCTTCCCCAGTGCTGGGGTTACAGGTATGCACCACCAGGCCTAGTGTTCCCAGGCTTCTTGCAGACCCACAGGCCTACCTGAAGTGCCTCTGTGCAGGTCGGGTCCCATTACACCCTAGCCTTCCAGGAAGACAGTCAGCAAGGGCCAGGTCTGTGACATGAATGCATGCAGACACTCCCCAGGGACTCCAGAGGAGTTGCTGGGGGCCACAGAGCTCTGGGTTTCTTGAATTAAGAAAAAGGAGACTCAGGGCTGGGGAGATAGCTCAGTAGAATAAGTGCCTGCCTGGCAAGCACAGGGTCCTGAGTTCATTCCCCAGGACCGCAAAAAAAAAAAAAAAGAAAAAGAAAAAGAAAAGAAAAAGGAGACTCAAAGATACCACACTCTGAGTGCTAACGCACTTGTCATAGGCAGGGAATGCCTGGGACCTTTTCCCATCTTGCAACTCTTCTTCCAAGTAGAGACTGTGGTCTTGCTTTTAAATGGGGATTCAGTTCTGGGAAAGTGCCCCAGGCAGGCCAACCCCCACCCCCATTCCCTCTGCTTCTGCCACAGCTGCACCAGCCTCCTCCTTGGCTAGACCTCACCAAGCCCCTCCTCGCTCCAGTGCCTTTGTGCCCACCCTTCCCTCTGCCTGGAATGTTCTCCCCCCAGATATCTCTGTCATTCATCTCCTCACTTCATTTATTCATTTGTTTGTTTTGTGCTACTGGGGATTGAACCAAGGGCTCCTGCATGAACATTCCCATTCTTTTTTTATTTTGAGACAAGGTCTCACTGAGACCCTGCCCGGACTTGTGATCCTCCTGCCTCATCCTCCCAGAGTTGTAGGATTTCAAGCATGAGTCACCATGCTGGGCTCCCTTGCCTCACTGAGATCTTTGCTAAATGCCACCTCTTCAGAGAGGCTTGCCTGAGCATGTGATATAAATATCCTTTTCCCACCTAGACTTTATTTATTTATTTATTTATATTATTTGGTTTCTTCACAATACTGGGAAATGACTCAGCCTCTTCTAGTTCCTATATCTGATTTATCATTCCCACAGGGTGAAAAGATTCTGGTTTTTTGTTCGATTGTTTGATTTTTTTTTTCTTCTTCTTCTTTTTCATCAAATGCCTGTTCTGAAGGCTCCAGGAAGGTGGAATTTTTGTCTCACTCTTAGAATAGATTCCTAAGCCACAGAGAATTGTTTAACAGTACTACATTGCCTTTTTATGGCTAATATTTCACATATATGCTCCACGTTTTGTTTATCTAGTCATCCATTGATGGATATGTTGCTTCCATCTTTGGTTCTTATGAATAATTCTGATGAGAACATTGGTACATATTAATTTGAATATCTATTTTTCAATTATTTTGCACATATGTCTAGGAGTAGTATTGCTGGACCATAATGTGTCTATGTTTACATATGAGGAGTAATAAACAAATTAGAGAAAGAAGAATGGATTTAAGAATGAATTTAAAACTCTAGGCTGTTGCTCAGTGGTAGACGGGATGCCTAGCATGTGCAAAGCCCTAAATTCTACCCCCAGCATCAAATTAAAAAAAAACCAACCCTATAAAAATCCAGAGCCGGGGAGATAGCTCAGTAGAATAAGCGCTTGCCTGGCAAACACAAGGGCCTGAGTTCAATCCCCAGTTCCGCAACAAAAAAAAAAAAAAGAAAAAGAAAAAGAAAGAAAGAAAGAAAGAAAGAAAGAAAGACAGACAGAAAAATCCAGAAATTTCTGATTCCTGGCCCCCTCTATCCTGCCATGTTACCTCCCTGAGATCAGGAAGGAGCTGAACACCCCTGGGCATTCTGAGGTACCACTATCTCAGGACGATGCCATGCACAATAGGTGTTCGATAACAATTTGAGACCTATATGTTATGTTGCAGCCCCTATATTTGTGTGCTTATATTTTGTTCACATTGTCAATTGTTAATGTCAGATAGACTCTGAGATAGAAAATTACTAGGCCAGTGAACCATTGAAGGGTTTTGACATATGCACCACACTGCCCTCCAGAAAGGCTGCAAAATGTTCACCAGCACTCTTGAGAATGCTTGGGTTTAAATTACGTTGTTCTAACTGGAGGCCGATTGTCTCCTGTCTGAGGAGCCTTTCTTTGAGAATATATCTCTAACATTATCTCTAGCTGGGTAGCTGGATGATCATTGATTGACTGATTGATTAATTGTGGTGCTGGCTATTAAACCAAGGTCTTAAGCATGCTACCACCTAGCCAGACCAACCCTAGGATAGTTGTTATTGTTGCTTTGTTTTTCCCATCTCAGTTTCCCCACCTGGGGATGCACTCCAGCTAATATGGGCTACTTGGAGTTGATGGTCTTCTTCTTTCTCAGACACTTGGACGTCCCAAGCCTCCAGACAGTTGGCTCATACAGGCTCAGGAATGCAGTTTCCTGAATAAGGCTGAATTAGTTCTTCTAGAGAAAATGCCTACTTGGAAAATGACTTCCCATATCTGCACAGGCAAGGCTTACTGTAATAGGGAGATGTGTCAAAATGTGCCATGCTTGGGGGCGAACAAAGACTGAGTACTTTATTATTGATGTTAGTGATTATTTGCATGGGGCTGTTATGGTTTGTATCTAGATGGTCCCTAAAGCTTCAAGTAATCATGGGTGGGACCATTGGAAGGTGGCTGGCTTATGAGGTTTATAGTTGACCTGCCGTTAGGAAGTGGGGCCAGTCAGAGAGGTGAATCACAGGGGTTGTGACCTGGAAGGTTATATCTCTGTCCCCAGTTCTCTCTTCCCTCTCTGCTTCCTATGTGTCACACCATGCCCCTGTACCATGCTATCCTGCCTTGGTGCTAGCAGATTATGCTCTGAAACTTCTCCTCCTTTAAATCGTGGGTATTAGGTGTTGTGTGCCAGTGATGAGAAGTGACTAAATCAGGGTCAAAGGGATATATAGCACCTCACAATGCCCAGAGGAGGCTGGAACAAAGGGCAGCGTTTCTGCCTTCCAGGCTGCCAATGGGAACTGGTTGGAATAAGGCAAAAACAAGGTGTACCTGGCTGGGAAGAATGAATTGGGAGAATGAGTAAGAAAGATTTTTGAACAGCCTTCCATGCCCAGGATCCCACAGACAGGATCTCATTTAATCTTCTAGATAATACTAGGGTTTAGGTACTTTTTGCTCCACTTCTAAGTGAGGACATTCAAGGCTGTCTAGGCTGGCTGCTCTTTCTACCATACTTCTGGGGCAACTCCTGCCACTTGGAGGGAGGGGGCTGGGACCATATGTATTAGAACATAATATATATGGGTCCATTTCCTGGGTGAGGGTTGCAGGAGACAGAGAATAGATCAGGGGACTGAAAAGAGCAGTCTGAGAATTTTCCTATGGTTTCTATACTCTATGCTCTAGAATCTTTCTGACTTTGGAATTTGTTTTGAGCATAGAGGCTTCAGAATAAAGCAGACCTGGGTCAAGATCTCAGAATCCTTGTATAGTTCACATCCCTCTCTGAGCCTCAGTGTTCTTCTCTGTCAAATGGGGGTAAGAACCCTTTCACCCTTAATGGTCCACATGAAGATTAAATCACACAATTCACATACCGTGTCTGACGCATAGAAAGTGTCAACAACTGCTGAGCTACAGCCAGTAAGAGCCGAGGAGGTACAAAGTTAGCCAGGAAGGATGTCACATGCCTGTCATTACAACACTTGGAAGGCTAAGACTGGAGGTTTATTGTGAGTTTGAGGCCAGCCTGGACTACATAATGAGACTATATATTTTAAAAAAGGCCTTGGTAGGTACAATGTTGGTTTGTTGCTAACATCCAGGCACAGAGGAGGGAGGCAGGGGCACATATTGCCTTTGTACATTCTATTTCCTGCATGTAACTCCCCCCCCCCTTGTTCTTTTCTACTACTGCGCATGTCAGGCACCACCTTACACAAGAAGCCAGGTTCCCTGGCTCTACAAGAGCTATCCTTCGGACAGAAGAAGACATAGAAACACTCCCTTTGGTGTCCTGATGAAATCTTAAACCAAACACATAGACTCATGGTGTTCTGCCTTTCTTCAGATAGATTACTTTGCTTCCCTGGCATGTCAGTCTCAGCTTTTCATTTCTTAGGGGACACTAATGGGCTTCAGGACATGTTACCACAAACTATGGTACCTCAGCATCTGAGAAAACAGAAGCAGGAAGGTCACTCTCACCTTCCCCTGTCCTACTCCCCTGAAGCAAGTCATGAGTCTCATTCAAAAGGTTGCCTTCCTAGGTATACCCAGAGGAAAGCAATATTCTTATCTCTAAAGATGCAGAGACATGAAGAGTAATCTGATCAGGCTGGCCTTGCTACATTCCTCCCAGTTTATTACCATCAGGTCATCCTCCATTGTCTTTATGACTGTCTACTCTTCAAAGCCAAGCATAAAAATACACATTTATTAGCTGAGCACAACAGTGTGGGCCTATAGATCCAGCCACTCTGGAGGCTGAAGCAGGAGCATCGCTTGAGCCCATGAACTTGAGACAAAAGAGCTTCGTCATGGAAATAAACAGATCCCACCTTTATTATTTTCTTTGGATTTCCATTTCTTTATAAGGGATTCTGTGTCAAACAAACTGTATGAAATAAATTTGTATGCCTTTCATTAATCTGTCTGTTGTTATAGATGCCTCAGCCATAATCCTGGGGGTGACAAGGAAAGACACTTCTTTTCTTCCACTACAGCATGATGGCCTCTTCCAGAAGACAGAGTGTTCCTTAGTGTCATGATCTTCTCCCACCTCTAACTTACTGTGCTTTGTAATTTTATTTTTGTTTCTTTGTTTTGTTCTTTTGGTTTTTTTGAGACAGGGTCTTGCTATGCAGTTTAGGCTGGCCTTGAACTCACTATGTAGCCCAGCCTGGCTTCAAACTGCGGTGATCCTTCTGTATCAGCCTCCACAGTGCTGGGTACAGACATGTACTACCATGCCCAGCTACTTTGCAATAGTGTGATTACGTGTTGTTATTGATATCATTCCCTCCACTGGACTGCAAATTCCATGAGGGCAGTATCCGAATTTTGCATTTCTATCTTCCTCAGCTCCAGTTGCTATGCAATTAGAAAGCTTTCGACAGAAATTTAAGGAGAACTTTTTTTTTTTTTTTTTTTTTTTTGTACTTAGGACAGGGTGTACAGGGTGTACAGGGTGTACAGGGTCTCACTGCATAGATCGTACTTGCAATGATCCTCCTGTTTACAGGCCCCGGGATCAAACTCCTGGCCCCTGCATCTGCCTAAGCAGGCGCTTCAATCCGCTGAGCTATTTGGCCCGCCCTTTGACAGAAATTTAGTGAATGAGGAAATGGGCAGGAAAGTATAATTTCTGAGGGCTACTATTCAAAATAAACACAGCTGAGCACACATGCCTATAATTTTAACATTCTGAGAGGCTGAGGCAGGAAGCTTGTAAGTTTGAATTTAGCCTAGGCAACTTAGTGACTTAGTGAAATCTTGCTTCCAATTTAAAAAAAAATTTAAAAGGGTTGGGGATGTGGCTTGGTGTGGAAGTCCTGGGTTCAATTTCCTGGAAACTCTTGTCTTTCTTTCTTTCTTTTTTTTGCAGAACTGGGGATAGAACTCAGGCCCTTGTGCTTGCCAGGCAAGCCCTTATTCTACTGAGCCATCTCCCCGACCCCTTGTCTTTCTTTTTGAACAACGGAAATGAGTGAGCAGAGCTTTGGCAAACCAGTTTGAGTTTAGCGCTTTGGGGGCCAAAGAAGAGGGATAGTAATTTTCCTTGCTTTCCTCTTGTTGCTGGAGGTTGCTGAAGGTGTCTGACTATGGGCTTTGTGAGTCCCAGGGGGGAAGCAACTCAAAAACAACTCTGCTGGGGGCTGGACCTCTAGGTTTCTGCCACCCTGTCATGTGTGGATCTCCACTCAGCCTGCATCCCTGCTCTTGAAAATCCCTTTCTGTCTACTTTGTTTTCTGGTCGCTCTCACAGCCCCATTTTCCTCCACGCAGGGGCTCTGGGCCAAGAGCCCTTGGGCAGGACATGCCTAGCCCCAGCCCTCATCCCCTCCCTAGGACCCTGGACAGCCTTGACTTCCTTCCTCAGAAACTGTGCTGACGGGGCCGGGGAGATAGCTCACTAGAATAAGCGCTTGCCTGGCAAGTGCAAGGGCCTGAGTTCAATCCCCAGTTCCGACAAAAAAAGAAAAAAAAAAGAAACTGTGCTGGCTGGGCCAAGATCTGGTGACAGTTCCCACCAAACTCCCAAGCTGACTGCAGACATTTGTGCTGTCAACAGAACTGCAGAAAATGCAATTCGTGTTGTTAATGAGCAGCTTGTTTGGGTAAACAAACCAGGTGAGGTGAAAAAAGTGATGGTCTCCAGCAGGAAACACGAGCGAACATTAACCAGATGGAGAGCCATGCTTCCACACGCTTGCTATTCCGGAGGCTCTGTGTGGTTGCAAGGGACATTTCTGCACTGCACGTGAGCTGGGACTCTGCATAGCTCCTGCTGAGCCTAGATTTTTCTCCTGGGGTAGGAGAGTCACCTTGTTCCCAGTGTCACCTCAAGTGGGGGACCTGTGCTTCATGCGTTCTCTGGTAAATATCTGCTTTATCATGGTCCTCGTAGCCTCACCCAAGGAATGTGTCACAGCTAGGGAAACAGGCTCTGAGATGAAGAAGAGACCTGCCCAAGTGAGGATGAAGGATTGATTCAAGCCCAGGTCAGCCTGACTCTTCAGGTCCTCAGCCTTACCACCAGCCACAGGCTTCTTTGCCCTCAGCTCTGCCTTGCCAGATCCTTGCCGTCTAATAGAGATGTCTGGCTGCTACTCACTGCCTCCTCACTCAGACTGTGTGGTGACGAAGATGTGGACCCTACTGAGAGTTCCTTCCCTGTCTGCTCAGGAGGATGCAGCTTTCTAAAATCATGCACTGAGCTTCAATGTCATGTGATTTTCCTTACACCAGAAATCCAGGGCTGGGGAGATAGCTCAGTGGCAAGCACAAGGTCTTGAGTTCATAAATAAATTACAGAGCAAAATAAAAGATAATAGAAAACAAGGAGATAGATATTTTACAAAAGGAAAGGGGACAAAAAGATGAAAGGAGGGGAAAGGGAAGGAGAGGGAGATAGAAAAAAGAATTAAGATGTGTTATGGACATGTACCAACTCTCCACGATGAATGTAATCAGTATGTACTACAAACATGTACTAATAACATAAAATTTATTTATTTGTTTAATATATTTGGTATAGAGTCTCACTACATAGTGTGGACTCACAATGATCCTCCTGTTTTCAGCTTCCCCAGTGCTGGAATCATAGGCATGCACCACCACGCCCCGTCTCGGTGGCCCGCTCAGTGCGCCCAGGGGCAGGGCCAGCAAGGCATGTGGCACTGGGGATTGCACCCCGGTCCCTGAGCTTACCTAAGAAGACACTTAGTAAGCTAGGCTATCTCGTTGGCCCCTAGTGACATAAAATTTAAATTAAATAAATTGCAAGTAGATCTTTGATCAACTTCCCCATGAAAACAAAGACTGTGTACGTGTGCATGTGGTGTGTAAGCACATCCATCTATTCCAAGAGAAACTCGATCATCCTTAGAAAAGCAATAACCTACGGCCTTTTGCTTTCTCTGCACTATACATTCTGTTTTGTTAGTCTCAGATTGCCCTGGACGATACACACTCTGACATAGCGACACTTTACAAACATGAATGACTTGGATATTGCAATGGCTCAATTTGCCCCTCCCACAGACAGGGCCAGAAAAAGGGAAGTTCAGACTGCAGACTGAAGCTTACATCTGTTTTTGGTTCTCTCAATATTGCTCAAGGAAAAAAAAAAAAGAGAGAGAGAGAAAAAACACCTCACATCACACTCATATGTTATAACATTGGGAGCTGTTTCCCCTTAGCAGTAAAGGGTAAAAAGTCCATTTAGCTGTCATGGGCCACATAACCAGCAGGAGAAGTCAGGGCAGACAGCTTGGCTTTCATTGCCTAGAGCACACGTGGTCTGTCCAAGATGAACCCTCTATGTTGTCCTTGCTCATTTTTTCCTAGAAGCAGAAATCAATTACTCCAGTTGCTATTAGAGAGATGATCTGGTTGAAGAGGCTTGCTGTGAATACAGCCAGTGTTCATTATTGAGTTCTTTACATGCATTATATCCTTTTTATTACAAGGAAACAGGCTAAAAGAGATAGAAAGAACCTGTCACAAAGTCAGAACCCAGTACACGCTTGGGTTGGAACCATGATCTCTCTAGCTCTAAACCCTGAGCCCTAAACCACTGGCACTTCTGCCTCTCCTGCACAAGGCCTAGCTCATGCAAGCTCCCAGGGTTTGAGGGGTCACATATTCCATGTGAAGTCCCATGGATGATTTCACTTAGCCTTCATCACAACCTCGTAAGGCCAGTGCTTCTGTTATCTCAATTTAACAGCAAAGAGACAGATGATTGGGAAACAGGAAAGGACTTGCCCAAAGTCCTGTGACTCATGTATGGAAGGTGTGTGTGAATGAAGGGAGTTTGCTTTCTGCCCTGCTATGCTGCCAGCCAGCTAGTGACACAAGCCCAGGAGCAGGGGGCATCCTCTAGCAGCACCTCTGCTGAGTTCAGAAGCATCTTCACCAAGCAGTTTGGCTCCTTCTTTTATGTAGGTGGAAGCCTTTCCTTTGAATGAACCAATTATGTTCAAAAAGCAAAAAAATAATTTATGCATATTAGCTAATGAGGATGCTGTTCGGGTTATTTTTAGCCAAGGAGAGAGCGGGAGAGAGAGGTGCAAAGATACACACACACACACACACACACACACACACACACAGAGGGGGGGAGAGAGAGAGAGAGAGAGAGAGAGAGAGAGAGAGAGAGAGA
>NW_004524714.1:6075735-6096533 GCF_000260255.1 Octodon degus
AGACAGACAGACAGACAGACAGACAGACAGCTTGGTAGCTTGGTATAAATTGTTTGGAAGGGCAGCTTGAGCATCAGACAGTCCTTAGAACATGCTTTATCTCTTAACACTGTTGGCTGGGTGATGTGGGGAGGTGGATTGCAAATCACTTCCCTTCTCTGTAAGTGCACATCACAGTACCAACCTTTCAGGTGTGCCACCAAGATGAAAAATAGCTCCTCCTGTAAGCAGCCTGAGGTGATCTGTCAAAGTGGTTCACTGTTCACTTGATCTACAAGAACCTACAACATCATGCAAATCAAGAGGTTCAGGGGCTGGGGAGATGCCTCAGTACAATAAGCGCCTTCCTGGCAAGCACAGGGTCCTGAGTTCAATCCCTGGTATCGCAAAACAGAGAGAGGGAGGGAGAGAGAGAGAGAGACAGAGAGACAGAGAGAGACAGAGAGACAGAGAGAGACAGAGAGAGAGACAGAGAGAGACAAAAAATATTCATGAAACTGCCCAGGCAATCAAGGATGTGCATGTCCCAAAAGCCACCAAATAGCTGAAAGATGTCACTTTAAAGAAACAAGGGCTACCATTTGGTGTTAGAATGGTGCAGTTGGCAGGCATGCCCTAGCCAAACAGTGTGCTGGACACTGTGTTGGTGACACCAAGAGAGTGCAGAATTTTGGCAGCATTTGGTTTAAAGTGCACAGTAATTCTGAGCTTATGGGCTTAAATGTAGATTCTCTGCTCAGTGAACATTTCTAGATGAACAAAGCACCCTTGTTGTGCCACTCCTGGCCAGATTAGCGCTTACACAAGCACCCTCATTCTATGGAGATGGTCCCTACCAAGACGGAATGAACTGTTCCTAAACCAAAAGAGGAGGTTGCACAAAAGCAACTGGAGAAATACTAATTCGACACATGGAAATAAATTCAGAATAAATAAATGCAAATCAAAGTTAAAAAAAAGATTGAAGATAGTATTAGTAAATACTATAGTGGCCACCAATTGTTCCTATGACAATCATTTATTTATCAAATATACATCGCCATTGTATTATAGGTATAACTTACAGGACCATCAGTACTTACAGATATAATTTTTCCTTCTCTCATTTTATAAAGTAAGTGCCAACAGTATTTATCTCCATTGGAGGAGCTAAATTAAGAACAATAATCAATGGAGGAAAACCACAGCAAGCTATGACATTGTATCTTAGGGATGTAACAAATGACCCATCAGGAGGAGCCAAGTGCAAGGGATAAGTTTGATTTCGTTCTGGCTTTTGCATCCCAGGTAAATCACTCAAGCCTTCCATGTATCAGAAATTTCCATTTTAAAGTGAGGACAATTCTCCCTCTCTATTGAGTGGTTGGAAAAATATATAAAGTATTAAATATTTGCAAAGTTGTAATATTAACGACGATGAGACAATAGGCCATAGAGGGGCAGGGAGCACATTGGTTGGCACAACCAGCCATGTGGGAGGAAGAGCTCAAGCTCACTTATGCCTGGCCTGCAAAAGAACATAAAAATCCTGAATTTACACTTAATATAAATATTTATTCAAAATGGATCAAATACCTACGTGTAATAGTAAAAAATTAGGAACTAATTAGAAGACAAAATGGGGAAGAAGCCAAGTGTGGTGGCGCATGCCTGTAATCCCAGCACTCTGAGGCTGAGGCAGGAGGGTCATTGTGAGTTTGAGATGAGTCTGGGCTACAAAATGAGCTCAAGGCCAGCCTGAGCTGCATAGTGAAACCCTGTTTCAAAAAGACCAAAAAAAAAAAAAAAATGTGGGGGCAGGGGAGAAGATTCATGCATTAGAGTAGCGGGTGTTTCTGGGATGTGATACCGAAGACACACGCAACAAATGGATTACATTTAAAAAAGAAAGGAAAAACTTTTGTGTGTAAAAGATTGTATAGACCAAGTGAAAAAACAATCCTTGAAGAAAATATTTGCAAATCATACATTTTATGAGAAGTTAATATCCAGAATAAACAAGTAATTCCTACAACTCAAGAAACAAAAAGAAACCTGGTTTACAAATGGGCAAAGGACTTGAGTAGGCATTTCTCCAAAAGGACATACAAATAGCAGAAAACACGGTGTGAGATGACATCACTAACCATTAAGGAAATGCAAATCAAAATCACAGTGAAATACTACCTCAAAGGAAAAAAAAAAGAAAGAAATACTACCTCATAGTCATGAAGATGGATTATATGTAAAACCAATAAACGAACCAAAAGCAAAACAGAAGCAGCAAAATAAAACAAATGCCAGGAACTATAGTACTGTATCGAAAAGGATGTGGATAATTTGGAATCTTGGTATACTAGGAGTGGGAGGGAATGTAAAATGGTTCAACTCTTCTGGAAAAGAGTCTAGTTGCTCAAAAAATTAAAAACAGAATTACTATATAATCCAGCAATTTTTGCCTCCAGGTACATAAACGAAATAAAAGTAGCTGCTGTTAAAACCTGTAATCCGGGGCTGGTGAGATGGCTCAGAGGTCTAAAGCACCTATTTAGAACAAGCTTAGCAAAGCACAGGTACCACGTTCAATCCCCCAGCACCACATGCCAGCCAGCCCCGCCCCCTGGTGGGCTGAGCTGGCCACACACACATACACACACACACACACACACACACACACACAAAATAAATAAATAAATATTAAAAAAAAAACAAAAACCCTGTAATGCTATTCTTCTGGAGACTGAGGCAGGAGGATTCAAGTTGAAGTCCACCCTAGCCAATTTAGCAAGGCTCTGCCTGTTAAAAAAAAAAGCTGGGGATGTAGAATTCCCTGGGTTCAACCACCAGTAACACAATAAACAAACAAACAAAAAACAAAGCAAACAAAAAGACTGGCGTGAATTTCAGTGGTGGAGCATTGCCTGGCATGTGTGACCACAGGTTCAATTCCCAGCTCTACCAAAAACAGAAAAAAAGCCTGAAATCAAACTCCCGAACAGATAGATATTAGTGCATTCATGTTCATAGCAGCATTATTAGCACGTACCAGAAGGTGGAAACAACTCAAGAATCCTTTAACGGATAAATAGATCATCAAAATGCATATGCATACAATGAAATATCGCCCAACCTTTAAAATGAAGGCCATTCAGACACAGGCTTCAAGATGAATGAACCTCAAAGACATTATGCTAAGTGAAATAAACCAGTCACAAGGGTACAAAGTCTGTAGGATTCCACGTAAGTGAGGTTACATGAGAGTAGTCCAACTCATCAAAGCAGAAAAATGTCAGGAGTTGTCGAGGAAGGAGGGCAGGGAAGTTACTGTATAGTTTAATGCATGAATGTTCAAGGCCTCTTGCCTCAGCTGCACTGACTGAAGAGGAAATGCCTTGGGCTGCATATGAAATATATAATATAGTTCATATACAGAAGTAACAAAACACATTTTTTGTATTTTTTTATATCTTTAAAAAGGGGGCAATATTAACCGAAAACGAGTGGAGCATATGGCCTTGTTTTGCAAAATTAATGTATCACTGTCTGGTTCAATGGAAGTGTTTGCAGTTCTTAGTAAGTTTTCAAGGTGCTCTTCAGAAATTTTGGATCTAATTTTACTCTTCATGTGTTTCATCCTTGAAAATAGTTTTTCACCATGTGGTAGTGTACACCTGTAACTCCTGCACTTTTGGAGGCTGAAGCAGGAGGATCGCAAGTTTGAGATCAGACAGGACAACTAGGCAAGTTACTTAGCAAGACCCTGTCTCAAGACGATCAAGTAATAAAATAAAAAAATAATAAATAATAAAAGGGCTAGAGATATAATTAAATGTGAAGGCCCTGGCTTTAATCTCCAGTACAGAAAAAAAAAATTTTTTTTCCACAAATGTATGTACTGCTAATGTAATGACATGAATAAGGTATCACTGTGAAGCAAGGGTCACAATAAAATGTTTCTTTGAGCTTAATATTTGATTGGAACTCTGTGCGTTCTGCTTGCAAATTTGCAGGGAGTGTATTTATGTCTACTGAAAACAGAGTCACAAATACACCAAAAAAGTTTGAAAAATAAAACACGTCTGTTTACTAACAACAAACATCTATCTTCACAGGCACAAATATGTGATCACCAAGTCACACAAATGCAGGTACGTCTGCTACTCAAGGTCTCCCTCCCGATGGCCGTGGGTGGGGGCAATGGAGGTAGTTACACTGCGCCCAACGCTCCCCTTCTCCGTTGCCTCAGCCTGTACCTTGGTAGCTGGAACATTGTGTAAATGAGTCATGCAAAATGCCAAACAAGGTTCCACCACAGTGTTAAAAGCTAATGCCCTGGGCTGGTGAGATGGCTCAGTGGTCTAAAGCACCTATTTGGAACAGGCTTGGCAAAGCACAGGGACCACGGTTCAATCCCCCAGCACCACATGCCAACCCGCCCCGCCCCCCTGGTGGGCTGAGCTGGCCACACACACACACACACACACACACATATAAATAAATAAAATTTTTTTAAAAAAAGCTAATGCCCTAGTGAGGCTGTGTTGTCAGCTCTCCAGAGTCTCAGGCCACCCATGGGACCACGGGTTGGGAACATCTAGTTTAATAGGTGCAGAGTATGGTCTGGGAATATAGAAACAGCCCTGGAGATGGACAGGTGACAGCTGTGTAACACTGTGAGTGTACTATACATCATCAAGCTGTACAGTTTTAAAAGGTGGTCCAATAAAGAAAGAAGGTTTAAAAATAGAAAATAAACACATACATTAACTCAGTATACTAAGTTTAAGTTTAAGAAGCCATTTCCCAAACTGGGTGTAGCGGCACACACCTGTAAGCCCAGCTACTGAGGAGGCTGAGGCAGGAGAAATAAATAATTGTTTGAAGCCAGCCTGAACAACTTAGCAAAAATCTAGCTCAAAAAAAAAATCCCAGATTTCGTTCTGTAGCTTATAATTTTTTTTTTAGGTGATGTACCTTCACATGAAGATTGTGCAGTCTTTTATTCACTAAATAAATATTGGTTACTGTCTGTATGTCAAGCTTTGTGCTTGACGTTGTCATCTCGGTGTGGATAAACCCGATGTGGCTCCTATCTTCATCATCTGACAATTTAGCAGAATAGTCTTCTTGTTTGTGGAATACCTATGTACTGAATATTAACTATATAGCAAGAGGTTTACATTCTTCATTTCATTTCATTTCATGAGGTGGAAATTAGCATCTCCTCATTAAAGAAGAAACTAAGGCTCAGAGAAGTTAAATAACTTTCTCCAAGTTCACTCAATTAGCAGCCTGGGTGTGCCCAACCTCAAGCCTATTCCCTGAGCTACTGCTATGTCCTGTCTGTATTGTCCTTGTAGGATGCACTTTGCTAAACATAAAAGGCAGTGAGAAGTTCTACAGTTAAGAATTCTGGGGCCAGAGAGATAGCTCAGAGACATAAGCACCTGCCTCACAAGCGCAAGGTCCTGTGTTTGATCCCCAGTATCACAATAAATAAATAAATAAATAAATAAATAAATAAATAAATCCTTTTAAGGGCCAGAGAGATAGCTCAGTAGAATAAGCACCTGCCTTGTAAGCGCAGGGTCCTGAGTTCAATCCCTGGCATCACACACACACACACACACACACACACACACACACACACACAAGAATTCTGTTTAACTTGGTATGATTCTGGTAAATAACTGGGGGGAGACAGGAGCAGTCATCCCATTGTTTCTATGGAATATAACCGCTACATCCAAGAGAAGTGAAAACATATGTCCATGTAAACATGAACACAGGAATGTTCATGGCAGGATTAATTATCCATAATATCCAAAAAGAGGAAACAACTGAAATGTCCATCAATGACAGACCAACAATACGTGGTGTAGCTGTCCGATAGAATACTAGGTGGTAACAAAAAAAGAACAAACTATTCATGTGTGCTACACAACAGAGATGCTGAGATTTCCTAAGTGAAACAAACCAGACATACAGGTCACATGTTACACGATGCCACTTAAAAATCTTTGCAATAAGGCAAATCCAGACACAGAAAGTTAGCTCATAGCTAGGCAGAAGAGAGGAAAAATTAGTGGCTGCCAGTAAGTGTGGGTTTCTTTAGGGGATAATGAAACATTCTGGAATTAGTGGTGACTGACTACTAAAAACCACTGAGGTATGTATGTTCCAGTGGTAAATTTTATGTGAATGATCTCTCTCTCTCTTTCTTTCTCTCTTTCTTTCTCTCTTTTCAGTAATGTTAATTGAGCCCAGGGCTTTGCACATGTTGACAAGTACTCTTTCCTTGAGCTACATCTCAAGCCTTTTATTTTTCTGAGACAGGTCTTGCTCAGTTGCCCAGGATGGCTTTAAAAACTTGAAGTCTTCCTGCTTCAGCCTCCCGAGTAGCTGGAACTATAGGCATGTGCCACTATACTTGACTTATCACAACTTTCATAAAATAATTCAATCAAAACTTAATGTAGTAGGAAGATAACCAGGCCACTGAATCTTGGTCTGCAGACCATGTGCTTAGCCATTTTGCACTTCATAATCACAGGGTCATTAAAGCTACTTCCTTCCACTGTTTTTGCCTGGCAAGTGCAGGGCCCTGAGTTCAAGGCACTGCCTTCCTTCTGTAACACAGGCCCCTCCACCCTAAGCAGAGAACCCAAACAGGCAGAGTGGCATGAGGTTCAAGCTCAGAGCCCAAGCAGCACCAGCATCAGTGCAGCTGGTGTCATGGCCTCCATTGGACTTTTATCTGCTCCGTCTGCTTATTTTGACAGCAGTTGGGAAGGCAAAGTTCCTAAGCCTTTCCTCCTCCCCAGAAGATGTCAGTTCTAATGACTGATCATGACATGTATTTGTTTCTTTTTTCTTTAATGTATTTGGTACAGGGTCTCACTACGCACCTTGGAATTACAGTGATCTTCCTGTTTTCAGCCTCCCCTGCCAGGGATGGAATCCTGGTTCCTGAGCTAGCCTAAGTAGGTGCTTAGTCTGCTGAGCTATCTCACTGGCCCTATGACATGTATTGGACAGATGGGTTTCATTTTATTTGGATGATATGAAATTCACCTTAGTTTTAAAGGAATTATAAAAACAGTGAAAAGGGGTTGAGGGGATGGCTCAGTAGAATAAGCACTTGCCTGGCAAGCGCAGGGCCCTGAGTTCAATCCCCAGTACGGCAAAAAAAAAAAAAAAAAAAAAAAAAAGTAAAAACAGTGAAGCTGAATTATAGAATATTAGAACAGAATTTTGGGGAGTTATCACCCGGCCTGATTCTCTTACTTTGGTTATGGGGTTACAGAGGCCCAGAGAAATAAGGTAGCTTGGCCAGTATCACATGGCTAATACTATTTGATGCCTTGCAATATCTAATACCTGTCTTGCTTTTTTTTCCCTAGAAATGCCACTTTCCCCCTTCAGCTGTGTGCGTGATTATGTGTAATAAAGTCCACATTTTCTAGTGAGACATAGTTGTATGACTTAAATTCTGATCAGTGGGGATGGACTCAGAAATGTTATGAGCAAGTCCTGTGAGTACACTTAAAGGTCAGGGGTTGGGTGGGATACCTCGTTCTTCCTTTGGCTGAGTGGGTTGCAGATTACATAGATAGAGTTCAAGCAGCTGTCCTAGGCCATGAAGTACAGGTGGAATTTGTAGGAAGGCAAGAAGAGTGTTCTAGAGCCGGGGAGATGGCTCAGTGGAATAAGTGCTTTCCTGGCAAGTGCAAGGGCCTGAGTTCAATCCCTGGTTCCGCCAAAAAAAAAAAAAAAAAGAGTGTTCTAGGTTTCTGACAATTATGTAATTGTCATAGCAGCTCTGAGATGCTCATCTCTATACCTTATGTGAAGAGAAATAGATGTCTATTTTTGTCAGCTTCTGTTATTTCACTCTTCTGTCACAGCTGAATTTTAATGGATGCAAATGTAAACAATAAAGTTGAGCTGAGCACTTAGGTCTCCTAACTCCAAGCATGGAACAATTTGATACTACACTTATTACTATAGAATTAATAATGAATGTCACAGGCTAAGATAATAACTTAATGGTAGAGCACTTGAAAGTGTGAGACCCAGCACCACATGCCATGCTGGCCTGCCCTCCAGGCGCGCTGAGCCAGCCACTGAGACCAGGCATGGTGGTGCATGCCTGTAATCCTAGTGCTGGGGAGGCTGAAAAAGGAGTATCACTACAAGTGTGAGCTGCATAGTGAGATCCTGTACCAAATACATGAGAAAGAAAGAAAAAAGAAAGAAAAAAAGAAAGAAAGAAAGAAAGAAAGAAAGAAAGAAAGAAAGAGAGAAAGGAAACATGAGGTTCCAGGTTTGACTCCCAGCACTGCAAACAAACAAATAAGCATACATGTCAAACTATGCTAAGTGTTTTGTATATAATAGTTGCTGGTAATTTTTGAGTTCTTACTATAGGCTAGTCACTAAATACTTTAAATATCATTAGCTCATTTAATTCACATGGAAATTTCAGTAAAATGGTCTATTGTATTTTGGCAGTACTAGAGGTTGAATCCAGGACTTTACCCTTGCTAGACAAGTGATCTGCTACTGAGCTACATCCCTGGTACCCCAAATAGGTCTATGATCATCATTTCCATTTTAAAGATGATGAACCTGAGGCACAGACAGACTGAATAACTTGCCTAAGATTACAAACATGTATATATAGCAAGAGGGAGAGCTGAAAATTGAACCCTATCTGGTATTAGAAGCAGATTCCTAATCTGTGTTCTCTCCCCAGACCACCCTGCTGTCTCAGAGGCCACCTGGGCAGACACATACCTCCACCCTCTGCCTTTGCAACACACACACACACACACACACACACACACACACACACACACACAGAGCGCCACCCAGCAGGCACCTAGACATTTTTGTGGCCAGGATGGCTACAACCTCCTTTGAAAAGCAGCCAGCTTTTGCCCTCCACCAAATAACTTTGTTTTATTTATAGTCTCCTGCTCAGAGCTTTTGAACTGGCTGCTCATTCCAGGGAAGATCTTGATAACAACTGTTCTTTGGAGAGGGTTCATAGGAAACAGGGTGAATAAACACCACAGAGCCCCTGCCTGTCTAGCAGAGCTTTGCTCCTGGGGGTGTTTATACGTCGGTGTTGGTGTCTGGGCCCAAAAGACTTTGAATTCAAAATGGCAGCGTAACATTTTTATTTTTGTTGTTGTTGTTTTATTTCAAAAGATTTCAGTCTTTACCTTCAACAATGCTCAAGGCAAAGCCAAAAAGAGAAATTATCTTCATCCAGAAGATAAATGCAAAGGAAACAGTCTTTTTAAAAATTTATCTTCTTGCTTTCTTTGCCCCCTGCCAGGTCAGGGGCCTATGATAAGTTACCTTCCTGACTAGGGGCCAGAAATGGGATCCCTCATTCTATGAATTTATGAGGGCTAAAATGTAAGAGAGGCTATAAGGAATTTCATTTTCTTAAAGTATCAAAGTTTATTTGATATATGGAATTTCAGAGCAGAATGATAGAAACAATAACAACGATAAACAAAAAAACAGAGAAGCTGAAGAAGAGGTGACCCTTTGAGTTTATAATGTCTTCTGAGTTGTGGGCAAAGGTTCCACCTTAAAGCATGACTATAGCTACAATATATGTCTAGTTACTCAGATGGGATGCTAATCTTGGCCTCATCAGTTGCTAGTTATGTCACCTTGGGAATATCCCTCAGTTTACTTTCTATAAAACAGGGCTATAAATACAGGAGTATTGTGAGACTTGACATTAACCAGGCATAGGAAAAAGTGTCTGATTCAGAAAGGACAGGCACTTAGCTTTCAAGTTAGCTACTGGGTGCTGTCTCAATTGCTTACTTTGTGGTTGCTACAGGGGATGAAATTGGGGTGTTCAGGGCAGCGAGCCACAGGGTGTATGGGGCACACTAGCAGGGCGCAATCTTGGCTCTCAAGTTCAGTATCTTTATTTGCTTTGACTCAATCACAGTCAGAGGCTCTTCTGGTTACATGAGGCTTCTGTATTGGAGTCCCCCAAATGGCTAGTAGAGGAACTAGAAATTCTGAAGGGTATGGCGGAGATGAGCCATCTTATGGGTCCTATGACGACCCCAGGTGGTTTTAGAGTGGATATGTGGGATCTCTTTAGAGAAATGGTCCTTCCTCAAGGATCATGTGGGAGAAAGTGATGGTATGATGGGATAACAGGGTCTGTAAGAACCTTATGGATGACAATGAGTTTTTCAAAGGGAAAATATGTTTTCAGGGAGGCCTGAGTGACATCTCTATGCCAAAGTGGGAGGACACCACAAGGAAAGTTTCTTCAATGGCCTTGGGGGTCTCCCTGCTGTAATCAGAACCTCTTTAGGAGGTCGTAGTGGAGTTTTCTGAGGGAGATCAGCCCGCGCAGGCCTACAGGTGCCCACGGAGGTCCTGCCCAAGTCCTCGCGGGCACGTGCTCAGGGAGCTGGCGGGCTAATACTTGGGTCCCGCCCCCCGCGGCCCCGCCTCCCGAGAGCGGACTACAGTTCCCAGCATCCCCAGCGGGTGGCGGCGGCGCGGGCGGGAGGGGGCGGCCTGTGAGAGGTGGAGGGGGCGGCGCGCTCCGGGCACGCGCGCCGGCGACCATGGCGTTTGCCCGGCTGGAGCGAGTACATTAACCCCGGGAGGCGGCGGCGGCGGAGGGAGCGAGCGAGCCTCGAGCGGGCGGGCCCCAGCCTGAGGGAAGGGAGGAAGGGGCGGGGAGAGCGCCAGAGGGAGGCCGGTCGGCCACGGGCGGGCGGGCAGCGCAGCGCCGAGCAGGGCCCGCGGGCCCATGAGGAGGCCCGGGGACCATGGGCTCCAGGATCAAGTGAGTGCGGCCGGGCGGAGCCGGGCCGGGCGCGGGGCGGCGAGGCCGGGCAAGGGCTGCAGGCCGCGGGTCGCGCGTGGGACTTGTTGCCTGGACCCCAGGGGCGCCGCGCGTGCGGGCGTCACGCGGGGAGGGGGATGGTTGCCATGGCGATGCGGGGAGGCGCGGGGGCGGGGTGGAGGGGCGCTGGGTATCAGGTGTCCCCCTCCTCACCTGATGGCGGGAACAGCTGAGGTTACGAGATGTCTCCCCTCGGGCGGGTTTACCCGAGAGCCTTTGAATATGGGAGGGGTAGTGGGATACCTCCGGAAGCAAGTCCCCAAATGGGTGTGTTTGGGGCGCCCCCGAGAGTTGGCAGGTTCTGAGAGTGCATCATAGCTGCCGGAGGCCTGCGGCCCCCACAGAAGTGATGTGTGGATTTTTAGAAGGAGGGGGCCTTGGTGGATTTAAGGTTTATATGGCCTGTGGAGGAAGGCCCTTCTGTCCTCCCATTCCCCCTTATCTGTGAAAGTCCCCACACACAAGGGTCAAAGGCTAGAAGGAAGATTCCGCTGTTGTAATTGAGCACCTGATCTCTATAATCTGTAACCCAATCTGGGCAAATTCTCCCATTCATTCACCTGTGGTGCCCAGTGGGTGTTAATTTTCCAGGGACATGTTGATACATCTAAGTTCAGAATCCGTTGGAATATTGTTGCCTTCTTCCGAACATAAAAGTTGACTTGGAAAGTACAACTTTTATGTGGTCCAATTTGGGTGTGTTGCCTTTGACTCTATCTCTCCTCCCAGCCGAGTCCTCTTTTGGCCACTCCCTTCCTCAGACTCAGAACATGAGATGCTTTATCTCTAATCACTAACAAATGTTCGCTTTTTCTCTATGACTAATAGAATTGTTTAAGGGTATTTAAAAACAAACTTGACAGCGCAGGCTTTTTGGTAAAACAGCTTTCACAAGACACTTTAAACCCTCTTGCAAGAAAGTCTGCGGAATGTGTTTATTTCAGCATTTTAAGAACTGTACTAGGGAAGTTTAAAAGGGGAAGAGCCTCAAGGGCAAAACCTAATAATTATTCAAACATTGCCTCTCATGTCTAGGTGAAGCTGGTTCAATATGACCCTTGCCCAGCCTGTGGTCCCCTGAGTGGTTAGGCTTCTCATTTACAAACTGTGTCTAATAGGTGCTGCAGTAGCTTTGAGACATTTAGTAAATGAAATAAGTTTGCTTATATGGAACATGGAAGTGTTAGATGAGCATGCTGTTTATTTTTGTTGAAATGGGGGGGGGTAGAAGTGTGCTCCAAATAAGAGCTTGAAAGACTGAGGAGGTTAAAAGATGCAGTTTGTACTGTATTGGGATTAAAAAGGCCCTTAAACTATAGTTCTTGCTTCCAAGTAAGAATTGTAAACTTGAATTTCAATAGCACTTAGAAACACTTTCCAAAAGCCATCTTAGAGTTGCAGAGTATGTGTGAGGATGCTTACTTTTCTTGTTGTGGAAGAGTTCAGAAACTTGAATGACACCAATGTCAGAAATGGCTTTAAACTCCTATAAACGGAAGTTCAGATGATTGTCAGGTCCCTCTCTTCTTGACAGTAGCACGTTGACAAGTATGTTTCTCAAGTACATTTTGTGGAACCCATCACTATAATATCTGAGCATTAGGGCAAAGGAATTTACTAAGGTGTGAAATTAGTATGAAGAATAGATTTATTGATCTTAAAACTAAACTGCTCTGTGGTAAAATTTTAGGCTTGGGAAATGTGTTAGTTTGTGGTGCGACTGAAAGCAAACATGAAAAGAGAAGTTATGAAAAGTAGTTGTGATTTATGGTGACTGTTGATTATGCAACTTCCTCCTGATGCTGGGAATGGGGGTAGACAGGTGCCGAGGAAACTGTGCTGAGGAAACCACCTACTAAGCCAGCCTAGTCTTTGGAGAACACAGAGTGTGGGCTACTATTGATCATTTCAGGCTAGCAGGACAGAATAGATGTTGGCTCAAGGTGTTCACTTGGCTGAGGTGGAAGCTAAGTGTTGAAGTTTTGCTAGGTTAGTGGGAGGTGGGGCACACTGCAGGAGGCATCAAGCAGTAGAACACTATGGCTGCCTGTGTTTTTTCTCTTATCTCTGATGCTTGTGGTGTCACAAGAACAATGTGGAATCAGATTTGGGTTCAAATTCCAGCTCTTTCAGGCTAACTATAAAACAGTGCAGACTACCTTTTAATCTGGGCTCTCCGAGGGCTGAAGGAGGTCACCTGTGACCAGGTTGTAGAATCATTATGGGCAATAAACAGCACCAACAAGAATGTTGGGGTCATATTAAAAACTCAGTAATTGTTTGGATTTCTAAAGTACATTTTTATCAAAAGACTAAGAACATCTGATATATTTTATTTTAGAATTGTGAGAGAAAGGTGTGTTTAAGCAATGGAGAAAAAAATTAATGGTCAAGGACTTAAGACTGTTAATGTGCAGAGCAGGATTTTGTCATATTATTAATAAATAAAAGTTGATTAAAAACAATACTGTGTGTAATTGTGGAGCTCATGTCTGTTGCATAATCAGTGGTAAAGCATGTGAGTTGCTAGGCGCAGCTGGTGAGATTTAGTGCTTGGTCAGACCTTCAAGCCAAGGCTGTTGAGCACAATATCAAATCCTCACAGCTGTCCAATGTGCTATTTGTTAATCACCTTTCTCAAATGAGGGTGTGAAAGTCTAGGTCTAGAATTAGATGCCACCCCCAGGAAGCCTTCATTGATGTTTGTTCTCTAGTGCTATGCTGCCGCAGCCCACCCATAGCCTAGACCAGATGCCCCATCTATGTTTCTGTGGCCCTTTTTATCAGTGCCATGGGGCCGTGTCTAGTTGTCTGTCACACAAACTTTGACGCAAACTTAACAAGGGCAGAAACAATGTTACCTAATTTTGTTGTGTCAAACACTCAATGACTGGTGCTTGTAAATTTCAATGACTGGCACATGGTTGTTTAGGAAGAGTTTATGGGATACATTGAAGAAACATGTTAGGCTTTGAATTAAAATTCTACCTGAGATTGGGTTCTCTGATTTGAATATACACAAAGTTAAAAGAATTTGCTATATAAACCCTTGAGGAAGAAGAGTTTCTAACAGTTTTAAGCCAAATTGTCCTGCTCTAAGCAGGATCTTCTTTTACCAAAGAGTGTTTAGTTTGTTTTTTAAAAAGGACCATTGTCTTGCTTCAAGCCAAACTTTAGTCCATGAAGGAAGGTCACCCATATGCAGATAGCATCCAGGAAGCCTAAATCTTAAGTCTGAGCAGACGTTGGTCTGGATGGATGAAAGGAGCAGTGGTAACTGACAATCTTCGACAGGTATGTTAAATCTTACTTAGTGTTTGAGTGATCCCGGTGGACCAGAATGTGGTTAATATGAAGCAATTTAACTGATAATGCAGACACACAGCAGGAAACTGTGCGGCAGCTTAATATTGCTTGTGGTGACATCCTAGAAATTGCTTCCAGGCACTAAGTACAGGAAGTGGGTTGTAAGTAATCGAAGGAAGTATTCTAAGTGAGTTTGAAGAGACTTGACATTTATGGCCTCAGAGAAAAGCATACTAATACATTTGCAGGTATGGGGACCAAACAGGGCAACTGATTTGGCCTTGTGGTTGCTCTGCGTTAACCTGTATACCTGTGTTCTGTCCCTGTCAGACTGTGACCTCTGTGACATTGGTACCCAAGAAATTTATCCATTCACTCCTTTATTATAGAACTGTGTGTCAAACAGAGTAAGCATTGAGTAAATAGTAGCCATTATTGTAATTAGCCGTATGTGCCTGGCTTTGTGCTAAGTACTAGGCACACAAAAGTAAAAAGTGTTTTCTTTGCTTTAACACTTTCTAAAATTGTAAGCATAAATGTAAAACCAAAACACTCCTTCCCCAAGCTTCTTAAACCCTACCAAAACTCCAAGTACAATACAGTAAAGTAATTGCTGATGTGGATGAATAGATAATGAAGTTTAGGAGAGATTGCCCACTCTGAGGGATCAGGAAAAGAAGTCTTCATCAAGGAGATAATATTTAAGCTAAAGAATGAGTGAGGGTCTGAAGGGGTTAAGGGCGGTGGATAGAAGGAGAAGTGGTGAAGGTGGCATTACCAGTGGTAGTATTTACAGAAGGAATGGCAATGTTAGAGAAATAAAAATATTGCCATTTATTAGCATTTACGTGTCAGGAAGTGTGTTGAACATCAGGAATTCTAATGATAAGTACAGATTTGTCCGTACTGTCATGAAGTGCTTATAGTCTGGTGGATCTGACAGATAAGTGAACTCAGTAAATTCACATGAGTCTATATGGATATGTTTAAAGGAACAAGATGCTGAGTGATGGGAGTGGCTGTTCTATTTTGGAGTAGTAAGGGTGGCCTCACAGTGGAGATGACATTTGGGCTGAGACAAAAGGATGAAGAGGTATTAGTCATGTCAAGAGACCAGGTAAGACTTATTATTCAAGGCAGAGGGTAGAGCATACATGAAGTTCTGGAGGTAAAGGAACCCTGGATGCATTTCAGGAACTGATAGAAGATTTGAGTAGTGAGTCAAAGAGGCTTGAGATGAGGTCAGGGAGCTTGAGGTAGGTTTTGTAGGTTGTGGTAATCTGAAAACTACCAAAGATGTTCACATGCTATACCATTTATTCTTTTAAAGTAAATGGCTTTTAGTATATTTACAGAAGTGTGACTGACCACCACTATTGAATTCCAGAGTATTTTCTTCACCCCAGTAAGAAACTTCATATTCCCAAGCCCTCCAAACCTTAGGCTATCACTACTTACACTTGCTGTGATTCTGGGCATTTCTTGTAAATGGAGTGGTACACAGTCTCTCACGTGTCTAGTTACTTAGTGTAGTGGCTTCAAAATTTAACCATGTTGCAGCCTGTGCAAGTGTTTATTCTTTTTTTTTTTTTTTTGAGACAGGATATGTAGTTCAGGCTAGCCTTGAACTCACTACGTAGCCCAGGCTGGCCTCAAATTTGATGATCCTCCTGCCTTAGCCTCCCAGTTGCTGGGATTCTAGGTGTGCAGCACCATGCCTAGTTTGTTACTTTTTATTGGTAGGAAACACGCCACTCATTAGTTGTTAGGTATTATCATTTTATCTACTCATTAGTTGTTAGGCATTAGGATTGTTTTTCCTTTTCCCTATAAATAATATTGCTGTGAACTTTTCTTTCTGGTACTGGGAATTGAACTCAGGATCTTGTACTTGCCAGCCAGGTGCTTGTGTTGCTGAGCTATAACCCAGACGCTGTCAACATTTTGTGTGGACACATTTTCATATTGAGGTGTTATATACCTAAGAATGGGAATTGCTGGATCATTAGTTAATTATATAAACTTTTTTTTTTTTTTTGAACAGGGTCTCTGTAGTCCAGGCTGGCCTTGAACTCACTTTCTTGGGCTTGCCTGGCAATCCTACTTCACCCTGGAATTACAGGCATGCAACGCCATGCCCAGCCCCAGTGTAAACATTTTGAGGAACTATTAAAATTGTTTTCCAAACTTGCTGTACCAAAAGTGACATTTCATTATGGCTATCATTTGTCCCAAATGAGTTGTGTAAGAGACATAAAATCAGAATAGACTTCTCAGAAGAGGTTGGGACTTGAACTGGAAGAAGAGTCCTGAAAAAGGAAGGAGGGAGTCCCAAAGAAAGAGTAGTGGGAGTTACATGGTTTGAAGTGAAGATAAACCCATTTCACTATTTTCAACTACAGAGGCAGTTTTGGCTTCTTGTTTTTTGTTTTTCGTTTTTTGAGACACAGTCTCACTTTGCAGCCCAGGCTGGGCCTGAACTCTTCATGTAGCCCAGGACAGCCTTGAACTTGCAGCTGTCCTCATGCCTCAGGCTGAATGCCGGGATTGCAGGCATGCACCACCACTCCTGACCTGAGCACTGGCTTTTTAATGTAGCTCTGCTGCAATTTTTTCTTTGTTTGTCTGCTTTTCGGGACTGCTCTTTAAAGGATTCCATTTCCCATATGTGGGACAGATTTGTTGGTTCTTGTGGCCTCTTGTGTAACAACAATGATCCATAGCTGTTTTATGATAGAACTGGGAGCTGAAATGTGACTTCCTCCTCAGGCCTGCCTCTAGTTTCTCTTTCCTTCCTCTTTCTGGCACAGTGCTCCCTCCCAGTCCCAATAGGAGAACATAGAAAGATTTTGGGTGGTAGAATAAATTTCCTCAAAAACCAGTTTCTCCATTATTAGTGCCCAGAGTCAGCCACTTAAAGTTTCATGACTTTTCTGGAAAATATTTATGGTACTCCATCATTCTACTCTTAATCTCTGCAGTCAATTTGTAGAGGCTTATAGGTCAGATAAGTTTGATATAGAATATAAAATTTAGAACATCACTCTAGGGAAGTGTTTGGATTCAGAATATTAAATGTGTGTGCAAGATCCTTGTTTTTGGAATGCTGTTTGCAATTGGAAAAGTTCAGCCTCTTTCCTGGCCATAGGGGAAATTAATCTCTGGGTTTACAGCATCCTTTTTGCTTAAAAGGACCTAGTTAGGCCTGGGGAGATAAAGAAGACAAAAGAGACCAAAAGAAAGTTGGTTTCCTCTCTTTATTGGAACCTATATCCATTCTTCCAGGTCTAGTTATGTGTCACCTAATGACACTTTTATCAACAATGGACCAATGTGTAACTCTAGTTCCATGAAGTGGTAATGCCTACTGATGTGGTGACTTTAGTTTAAAGACTGTGATGCTCCGATGATCAAGTAGCCTAATGATGTGTTTCTCAGAATGTATATCCATTGTTAAGTAACACATGACTGTATTTAGGACTTAAGGACTTGGATGAAAGAAGTAATAAAAGGTATATTCAAAATGTATATGTTTCTATTGAAAAGACAGTATTCCAGGAGTTTATTTGGAAATTGAGTATGGAATATATACTTTTCTTTTAGAGATACTGAGTATGAATCAGCAGCTCATAAGAGCAATGGGAAGTTCAGGCAAAGGGAACTCTGCGTGAAGTCCTAGGTGGATTAAAAAGTGTAGCTGAAACACAGGATATGTGGACTCATTATAGGAAATGAATTTGAAAAAAAATAGGTTTGTGCCATTGGGACATTCTGCATTGAAGGGTTGAGTTAAGGATGTGATGCAGGTAGATTTGGGTTTTTAATAAGATTCCCTGGCAGCAGTAGTTCAGAGCAATGGTGTCTCTGCTGTGTGCAGAATGATCTATTGGGCTGTGAGAAAATTATTAGATCTTACATTGATTTTTAGATCAACCTTCAAAATTTGTTTTTTAATGTACATATTAGCATGATAAGACATGTTATAATTTATAAGGACATAGATTAGATATATGCTTTTTCTGATAAGGAATGTATTGGGCAATAGGTTCTGAAATTGTGGAGCTCTGTAATAGTTTATATTGCAAAAGATTAAGGCTTGAAGTAAGATTTTGATGGTGGAAAGAAAAGGGATGGATTTAAGATAGATTTAGGTAGAATTGACACCTTGGTGACAAATTACATGCAAAAGTCAAGACAAGAATGAAAGATGGCCTGCCAGAGTTAGCAAAGTTATAAATGTGGCATTTGTAAGAACTCATTTATTATATAGTGCTCTTATTTTTCTCAAGGGAAGAAGTTACAATTGGGAGAAGTCATTTTGGTCTGCAGTGAGAAAGGAAGGAATCTTGAAGGGCTCCGTAGAGAATGTGTGCGCTTTTGTCAGACTTCAGGAGGAATGAACCAAATTGTTCCAAGGAAATATGTCCATGGTAGATTTAGAGAGAGAGAAACAAAAGAGAACAACTTTTGAACTCACTTCAGTCACAGGAAGGGTTTTGGGGGTGTTGCATTGATCTGGCTGGGCTGTGTGAATAAGTGGAAGGAAGGAAGTGAATCAGGAAAGATGCTGTTGGACTCCAAGCAGTTCTTGTAGTTCAGGGAGCGTGAGGAGCTGGGATGGGGTGTGTGTGTGTTCAACTTTGCGTCTCCAGAACCACACCGTTTCCCTTCTGAATTCTAAATTTCAGAACCTGTTTTTTGTTTTTCTTAAGGGGAAATTAATAAATTCACCTGAAGAGCAATTTTAAGGAATATTGTCCTCAGCAGAGATGATGCCATTTAATATAAAAGGAAACTGTCCTGATTATCACTTGCAGAGAATGAAACTTTTTTTTTTTTTTTAAATGTATTTAGTACAGGGTTGGCAGGTTCTCACTACACAAATCAGACGCCTAGTGATCCTCCTATTTTCAGCCTCCCAAGCTCTGAGATTACAGGCGCGCTCCACCACACCCAATCATTCCACCATTCCCAGTCTTAGTGGCTGTCTCAGCACACCCCGGGGATGGGGCCAGCACGGCATCCAGGGATTGAACCCCGGCCTCTTTGTCTGCCTGAGCAGGCTCTTTAGTCCACTGAGCTATCTGGCTGGCTCCGAAAATGAAACATTCAATTGTCTGAAACCTTGAAGTTTAAAAAAGTAAGAAGAAAATAAATGCTCCTTTTTTTTTAATATTTGGTACAGGGTCAGCAGGGTCTACAGGGTCTCACTACACAGATTGGACTTGTAGTGAGCCTCCTGTTTTCAGCCTCCCAAGTGGTGGGATTACAGGTGTATGCCAGCATGCCCAGTCTCAATTGCTCTCTCAGCATGTCCCAGGGGAGGGCCGGCACGGCATACTGGGGATTGAACACCGGCCGCTGTGCTCTGCCTAAGCAGGTGCTTTAGTCCACTGAGCTATCTGGCTGGCTCTGTTTCTTTTTTTAATAATTTTTTCTTGTGAGGTACAGGAAATGAACTTGGGACCTTACACTTGCCAGGTAGGTGCTGTGCCTCTGAGCCATATCCCAGGCAGTGTTTCTTTTTATAGTTTTTTTTTTTTTTTTTTTTTTTCTGTAAAGTATTTTCTTCCTTTGGGGAGGATGTTAGGGTGATGCATAGTAGGTTTTATTGAATTTATTTGAAGGATTGAGATCCTGATATGACAATATTCTTGCTGGTTGAGGAAAGAGGAAGCCTATGTTCTCCTAAGAGAGATAAGTTGTACATAATTAGAAGCGCAATCCTAGCAGGGTGCATAGCACACATGCACACTTGTAATTCCAGCTATCAGAAGGCTGAGGTAGGATGATCACAAGTTCTAACCTTGGCTGGGTAATTAGACTTCTTCTATCTCAAAAACAAAGGGTGGGGGCTAGAGGTACAGGTCAGTGGTGTAGCACTTAACAAGTCTCTAGTTCAGTCTTTAGTACCACTTATAATTTTATAACATTAGGAACACTTTATATCGCCTCTCATAAATATGGGAAATGTGGGGCTGGGGAGATAGCTCAGTAGAATAAGTGCTTGCCTGCCAAGCGCTGAGGGCCTGAGTTCAATCCCTGGTTCTGCCAAAAAAAAAAAAAAAAAAAAAAAAAAGAGAAATTGTTATGAAAGGTTTATACCAATAATTTGTCTGGTGGATACACTGTTTACTCTTTTTAAACATGATTTTTCATTTCTTTTTCTGTGGTGCTTAGAATAATTTTAAACTATTTTATCCTGAAAACTAAACATTTATAAAAATAGAATATTATAATCAGCCCCCAAATGCCTATCACCCTGTTTTTTTTTTCCTGGAACCGGGGATTGAACTCAGGCCCTTGAGCTTGCCAGGGAAGCGCTTATTCCACTGAGCCATCTCCCCAGCCCTTCATCACCCAGTTTTAATATTAAGTATTATGTATTAAGTATTAAGTATTACTATAAGTATTAAGTAATACTATTAAGTATTAAGTAATATTAAGTATATGGATTGCCTAATTTCATTTATAGGTAACTGATTTTATCCCTCTTTTTTACTTTCCAATTTGGTAATATTTTGAAGCAAATCCAAGAAGCCACATCTCATTTTTTAGTATTTCCATATGTGTCTAAAAGATAACTTGGGGCCCAGGGAGATGGTTTAGT
>NW_004524714.1:6102594-6103293 GCF_000260255.1 Octodon degus
GGGCTGGCTGGCATGTGGTGCTGGGGGATTGAACCGCGGTCGGTATGCTTTGTTGCAGCTTGTTCTAAGTAGGTGCCTTAGACCACTGAGCCATCTCACCAGCCCTATTCTTTCCATATGTTGGCAAAGAGAAACCTCTGCTTTACAGCCATAGTGGGAGCCTGGACACCTTGGAGTGGAGCTAGAGCCTGGACCTGAGCCCATGCCTTAGGAACTTAGGTTTTGTCACTTAAAAGATATGTTTGTGATCAGGCACTATCAGTACTATTTCTGTGCCACTAGGGAACAGGATGTATTTGGTGTGGTTCTTGAACTCAGGCACATCTACAATGCTACCTATAGTGCAGAACAGGCCTGAGACTGGGAAAGAATCATATCTGGATGTGATCATATCCTTAGTTCTTTTCCAAACTTGAACTCATACTTGCTGTTCTAGCCAGATCCCCCCACCCCTACCCTGTCCCGCCTGGCATGGTTCTCTCCTACCTACCTGTTTCCCTCCATAAAATCAGCTGTATTACAATTCTAGAATGTCCCTTTACTACTTTCCTGGGTTGACTTCATTATTTCCTGCTCCCTGGGTTATTTTGTTTTAGTTTGTTTATTGAAATATGAATTCAGATTTTCGTGGGAGATAGCCACAACAGTGGGCCTGCAGAAATGGTGCTTAAACAGTAAAGTTTGAGTTCATGAACGTAA
>NW_004524714.1:6104109-6106876 GCF_000260255.1 Octodon degus
ACTTGGTGTTTTCAAGTTGCCAACTCTTTAGCTCTAATTTTGCCATTATATATTTTCCAAATTTGCATTTTTAGTTTTATTTACTTATATAGCAACATGCACAGATTTAATTAAGTGATACTGGGAGTTTAACCCAGGATTTTCACACTCAGCTACATTCCCAGTCATTCAAATATATATATATCTATATATATATATATATGTATATATGTATATATCTATATCTATATCTATATATTATTTTAATTTTGAGGTAGGATCCCACTAAAATTGCTTAAGTTGCCCGGGCTGGGCTTGAACTTGTGATCTGTCCTGCCTCAGCTTCCCACAGTGCTAGGGTTACAAGCATGTGCCACACTGGCTTATGCACAGATTTAAAGCATGCCACTTGATACATCGCTACCCAGACCAAGTTGTAGAATATCTTTAGTACATTGTAAGGCTCTTCAAGCTATTCCAGTCAATACCTGTTGAGAAATCATCACTGTTTTGATTTCTGTTGCTATAACAATTTTGCCTATTAATTGAGCTTCATATAAACAGAATCTTCCAGTCGAGTGTCAGATTTCTTTTGGTCAGCATTCTGTCTCTAGGATTTGTCTATGTTGCATATGACTGTTCTTTTTTCATTGCTATGCAGTGCTTCATTATACTAATATACCACAATTTATTTTTCTCTATTATTCGTAGGCATTTAGGTAGGTTTCCATTTTTGGCTATAATGAAAAAGTTACTATGATTGTTCTTATGCATATAAGAGCAGTGCATATAATTAACAAGTGTACCTTCTGGTTAGGTTTACATTCAAGATTGGAATTCTTTGTTTGAATTTGTAACTGTGTATACCTTTAGTAGATATTGATAATTTTTCAAAGTGGTGTGTCAGTTTATGTCCAGTCAGCTAAAAATGACAGTTCCATGCTTTATATCCAGTACTGCATACTGTCAGTCCTTTTCTTTTTAGATATACCAGCCATTTCTGGGATGTATTAGTAGTTTACTGTGGTTTTAATCTGCCTTTCTGTGATGACTAATAAGGTGGAGTACCTTGCATTTGGCCACTTGGGTAGCTCTTTGTGAAGTGCTCTTTAGGTTTTTCCCCACATTTAATTGTATTTGGTAGATATCTTTTATATAACCAAATATGAGTACTTTGTCAGATGTATAGTATAAACTTTTACCCATGGACATCGTGCCTCTTATGTAATGGTGACTTTTTTTTTTTTTTTGGTGGCACTGAAGATTGAGCCAAGAGCCTTGTGCTTGCAAGGCAGGAGCTCTACCACTGAAAAGGGGGAAGGTAGCCCCTTTAATGGTGACTTGATTACCAGAAGTTCTTAAGTTTAATTGATCAATCTTTACTTTTCTTTTTATGTATTTAGTACAGGGTCTACAGGGTATCACTACACAGATCGGACTCATAGTGGTCCTCCTGTTTTCAGCCTCTCAAGCGCTGGGATTATAGGAGCGCACTGCCATACCCAGTCTCAATTACGCCCTGGGGGCAGGACTGGCACAGCATGCCAGGGATTGAACCCTGGTCCCTGTGCCTGCCTAATCAGGTGCTTTAATCCACTGAGCTATCTGGCTGCCCTAGAATCTTTACATTTTTAAAAAAGTAAGTATGCCATTTAAGAAATCTTTGCCTAACCTAACGTCATGAATGTACTTTGCTTTCTTTTAGACATCTTGTTTTGTATTTAAATTTCTGTGATAGAAACTTCTTTTCCCTACTCAGTTGCAGTGACATCTTTTTTGTTTTTGGATAGGAAATTGAATTTAGGACTTTGTGCTTGCCAGGCAGGTGCTTGTGCTGCTGAGCTATAGCTGAGTCCTACTTTCCCCTTTTCAAAATAAATTAAGAGTGTGTGTGTGTGTGTGTACACATGCACCTTTGTGCATATCTGTCTCTGGACTTTATTCTCACAATTGGACCAATACCACATTATCTTAATAAATCTTTAAGTCAGTCTGTTAGTTCTTTGTAAATTCTTCAGTTTTAAAGTTATTCAGGTTTTTTTTGACTTTTAGAATCAGCTTGTGAGTCTCCATGTTTTTAATTGGAATTGCATTATATCTCTAGGGTAATTTGTAGAGAATTGATATGAACAATATTGAGTCTTCTAGCCTGTTGAGATGATACCTCTCTCCTTATGTATCTTCTTTAATTTCTTTTAGTAGTGCTATATAGTTTTTGATATATGGTCCTGAGCATATTTTGTTGGATTTATTTATAGGTTTTTGAAAAATGCTATTTTAAGTGGTATTTCTTTTAAAATTTTATTTTCTAATTGTCATAAATATGTAGAAATACAGTACTTATATATTGACCTTCTATCCCACAACTTGATGTTTATTTTAATGTGTTGTTATATTATTTTGTATTTTTATGTATATACTGCTATATTCTGTGAATAGTGACAATTTTATTCCTGCTTTTTGATTTTTATATCTTTTGTTTCATGTTTCATTTCTCTAGTAAGACATCTGCTATGATGATAAATTTGTACAGTAAACACAAACATAATAGTTCTATATTTGAATTCAAGGGAAATGTGCTAATCTTAAGTTGCTGTAATCTTTATTAGATGCCTTCAATTAGCTTGATATCTTTGATCAGACATCCATTTATGTCCAGTCCTGTGTTGAATTTTATCAAATTCTTTTTCTGTACTTCTTGGGATCATATGTCATTCCCCCCCACCCCGTGAATGTAATGATTTTTATTTTTCAAATATTAAACCAACCTTGCATTCCTATGATAAAT
>NW_004524714.1:6108855-6109829 GCF_000260255.1 Octodon degus
ACTTATTCTACTGAGCCATCTCCCCCACCCTCAACAAATTTATTTTAAAACAGGATTTGTTTGAGTCAGCTTAGGTCATACATTGTATATGGTTGATATTATTCCATAAATCCCTTTGTCCTCTGCCCTCCTGCAATTATTATTGTCATTATTATTATTATTATTATTATTATTATTTGTATTTAGCACAGGGTCTATAGGGTCTCATTACACAGATCGGACTCATAGTGATCCTCCTGTTTTCAGCTTCCCAAGTGCTGGTATTACAGGCACACACCACTACGCCCAGTCTCAGTTGCTGTCTCAGTGTGCCCTGTGGGAGGGGCCGGCACGGCATGGGCATCAAACTGGTCCCTGTGTCTGCCTAAGCAGGTGCTTTAGTCCACTGAGCTATCTAGCCGGCCCTGTAATTTATTTTTTAAAGAAAGGGATCATGGATCCTATGTATTTTCCAGTCCACATGGTTTATTTAATGTGGTTGTCTATCCTTTTTATTTTGTATAAATTGGTGATTAGATTAAGTGACTCGAACAGATTCAAGTTCATTTTCTTTGCTAGAAGACTTAAGAAATGGTAATGAATACTTCAATCAGCAGGTACATTATGTCTGTTTTTTTCTCTTTGATCATTTAATTTATTAGAGGTGGTAAAATGGTGCTATTTCTTGTCTGTCAGTTTTTCTTCATATTAGCTTGTATACTTGTATAATGAAAAACTTTACCATGTTAACCAGTTGATTACCCTGGGGTATAGTTCATATAGGAAAATCAGGATAAATGCTTGATTTCCCTTATTAGTTTTGCAAATAGTTTTCTAGTACTTTGCAAAGGTGTATAATTGATGTTTTTAGAAAGTGTGTCACTCTAAATGCATACATTTACCCATATTGAACTCGAGTTGGAAGAGGCGAGTCCGGTCTCAAAATGGAGGGCCATGATCCAAAGGAGCCAGAGCAATTGAGGAAGCTGTTTATT
>NW_004524714.1:6119709-6125711 GCF_000260255.1 Octodon degus
ACTTTTAATTTTAGTTTTTTAAATTTTGAGGTGGCGTCTTGCTAAGTTGCTAAGTTGACCAGGCTGGAGTTGAATTTGTGATCCTTCTTTCTCAGCCTTTCAGGGGGATTATAGGTGTGTGCCACCATGCCTGGCTCGTAATATAACTAAATAATTTTAAAAATAATTCAGGCTGAATGTGGAGCACGTGTCTGTCATCCCAAACTCTGGGATCCTGAGGTAGGATCCCACTGCAAAACTTAGTGGCTTAGTAAGAACCTGACTCAAAAGGAAGGGCGCTGAGGATGTAGCTCATATGAAGGCTATGGATTTAGTCCCCAGTACTCATTCATGTGTGAACCATGAATATAAGCAGGATGGAAGGGCAAAATGACTGAAGTTGGAAGATGAATTAATTTACTTTAGTAAAATAGAGGTAATGGGGCTGATATTTGGATATTTTCTTTTGCCTTGCATGTTACTTCCTTTATTTAAAAAATCCTGGTTTCAGTGAGAATTGTCAAGAAATAATATCAGAAGACTAGAAAGGTCTTTACAAGCAAATAAATGATCACACCAAATTTGTGTCCTAGGTGACTAAGAGAACATGTCTGAACTAGGATTAAAAAAGAAAATTGAGATTCTCTGGGGAAAAATGATTGATTTGATTTGGATTATATTAAACATGAATTGCTCTCTGTGGCCCACTAAAAAGGGGCAGCTGAAATTTGGACCTGGAGCTGTAGAGATGGCTCAGTGGTCTAAAGCACCTACTTAGAACAAGCTTAGCAAAGCACAGGGACCGTGGTTCAACCCCCCAGCACCACATGCCAGCCCGCCCCACCCCCTGGTGGGCTGAGCTGGCCACACACACACACACACACACACACAATTTTAAAAAATGTAAAAAAAAAAAGAAATTTGGACTTGAAACTCCTGAAAGAGATGTAAAGATACCATTTCAGGAATAGTTCCAAAGTAATGTATGGTGGGAACTAAACAAAGTTTAAGAGTTGTTAGTTGGAAGGTAGAGGGCAGAACAAAGGGTAAAATCAGTAAGATGCAGAGGACAGGCCACATCTTATACAAACATCTTGTTTAACTTATACATTGGTCTCTTTCACTGCTGTCCTCTTAGTCCATGTCATTGTCCCCTCCCACCGTAAGGTTAGATTTTCTCCTGGCTGAGCTCTATGATTCTTCCCTTTCTCTAGTCCAGTCTCTGTAGTATCCAGGGTGAAGCTTCCAGAGCTCAAATACTGTCATGTCAATTTACTGCTTAAAATTATTCAGTAGTTTCCTGTGCTTTGCAGGTTAAATTCCATCTATATAACATGACACAATGGGTCATTCATTCATTTATGTACTTATTTGGTGCTGGGATTAATGCAAGGCCTTGTACATATTAAGTACACATTCTACCACTGCACTACATTCTTAGCTCTTAGGGTCTTCGAGAACTCAACTCTGCATTTTAACCATGGTTTGATTCCCGGTACCATATGCCATGTCAGCCCCACCCCCAGGTGTGCTGAGTTGAGTCGGTGGTGAAGACCAGCCTGGTGGCACACTCCTGTAATCCCATTTCTGGGGAGGCTGAAAACAGGAGGATCACTACAAGTCCAAGCTTCATAGTGAGATCCTGTACCAAATACATAAAATTAAAAAAAAAAAGTATGTAAAAAGATGAGAAGGATGCAGGTTTACCAGGTGTCCAAGGTCATGGGCTAACAAGGGGAGAGCTCATAACTTTATTATATTATTTAATCCTCCCTATAATCCTATGAAGTAAGAATTATTATTATTGCCTTTTACAAATGAAGTGACTTAAGTCAGAAATGTTAGGTTGTTTGCTCAGAGGCATACAAGTTATATATGGGGGGGATCTGGAGTTGTCTTGATCTGTGTCTCTGATTTGTGCTCTCCTCAATGCTAGTCTGACTCTAGATTCCTTTGTAACCATTCCTACTTCCCACCTCTGAGAACTCTCACTTTTGATGACTTCTCATTGTGTAGGATTCAGCTTACCTAGAACTGTAGTTGAGAAATGTTTTGTGAGCAACCCCCAACCCTTCCTGATGTACTTGGAGGCACTGTGGCCTTCAGACCTGGTTGTTACCATTCTTTGATTTTCTTTCTTATGGTCTGTGGGCTTCATAAAGTGAGATACTGTGTGAGTCTTCTACCAAACCTTGGGTGACTTGCATATGTAGCACATAGTAGGAACTCAGTAGGTACTGAATAACTAAATGTTTAACTCGGTGAAGAAGTTTGATGTTGATTGGCTTCCATTCTTAAGAGAGTATGATCAGTAATCATAAATTTTTCTTCTGTTTGTTTTGGTATTACATGACTGTTAATACCAAAATCATGTGGCTTTAGCAATTCCCTTTGGGATTATAAATATTTATATTTCTATTGTTTTTCTTAGGCTGATGTTGTTATGCTCTATCTGTGGAGTAAATGCTGATAATCAGCAGAGAATAACTATCCAGAATGTGCTGGATTAGCTGGAGAATGCAGCCTAGGGTGTTTTGCTGTGACTAGAATACAAAGTCATTCATTCTTATACTCATCATTGAAAATTGTTTCTACTTTACCTATAAGCTGGTTATTCTCTTTGGTGTCACAGGATAGGTAGCTATAGCCTGGAATTAGTAGGAAGAAATTTATAGTATCCTGATAACCCACTTCTCAGTATTTTCTCAGGCAAATTGGTCTGACCTTTACCACCTAGGTCTGATTTTCTCATAGGAAAAGTTTCGCACTGCTCAGAAATGAACAATTTAGCAGGAATATAAGTTGCAAATTATTAGTTCAGTGATGCTTAAACATGTTCAGGTGGTAGAATACCTAAAAGTCACGGTATTCTGTGGAACAGTATGAAATATTTATATATTAAGCTTCAAACTACATTCCTTCCTAAATCAGATACTATTTTATATACATTCTAGAGTAGACAGCAGCAAGTGAGGAAAGGTTAAGAAAAACTTATGGTTGGAAAACTTTAAAATTATATTACCTAATTTTTCATGTAAATTGTGAAAAAGCTATTTTTGAGCTTTAGTTTCATTCCCAAACCTCCAGCATTTTAAGTAGCATAGTTGGAGAACCATTACATTAACTGACTAGAAGAGAATAGAAGCTAAAGTGAAAGGTGATTATGATACCATGGTTTCCAGTTTGGTGTTGTTAAAGTATCATTCATAGAAATGGATGTGCCAGGAGAACTATCCTTGGGGTCAAGAAGGATAAATTTGGTAAGTGTAAGCTAATGATAGGCTGAGGACAAATATGGAGGAGTTATAAGATGGGTGTAAGGTCTGTCTCATAGTACAGCTGTCAATAAGTGTTGGCTGTCACTATTACCAACAATAGAAGGTAAAGATTTGGGAATTATTGGCATGGTGAAAAAGATGAATCTATGAGTAGTATGTTTGTTTGTTTAGATGGAATACATAGCAAAATGAGGTTTAAGGTTTGAACCTAGAGGAAAAGCAGAGACATAGATAAGTAGTGTAGAGTATGCTTTTGGGAGGTCAGTGGAAGGGAAAATATAGAAAAGCTGAATTGCTTTAGCAGTGAGTTATGGATGGTCTTTGAGGAGATAATTTTGGAGTTTTGCTTCATTTATTCATTCATCCAAGCAGAAATCTAGGATTTATCTTTGATACTGCTCATTGAATTTTATCCCTCTAGTCTATTGATTAGGTGCTGTCAAATCTATCCTTTTACATAGGACACAAAGAACAAACAATAAAATAGTAAATTGCAAATTTTTGTTACATAAAAAATGGTTTCCTTTTCAAAATATGCCAGCTGATAAGACAAGTCAGATTTTAAAAAATTCATTAAATTTTCATTGATGCCTTCATACAAATATATGTATATATGACGTCATATATATGTGACCCTTATAACTCAGTAAGACAAATCATTTAGTAGAGAAAATGGAAAAAAGATTTGAAAATACATGTTATCAAAAAATATACATTGATGGCAAATAAACACAAGACAACCTGCTCTCCATCATTAGTCATTAGGACAATGAAAATTAAAAGTATGAGAAAGGCCTTGCATTGCAAACAGAATGTTTCAAATTAAAAAGAGCAATATTAAGTATTGGTGAGGATATACAGCAAGTGCTAGTACATCCTCTTACATTGCTAACAGGCTCAGAGTGGAGCCCTGCTGTTCAGAAACAACCTGTATGACTATATGATCATTTTCCTGAGTGCTTCTCTCTACCATCTTCTTCTTCTTCTTCTTTTTTTTTTATTTTTATTATTTTAGGGAAGGGTCTACAGGGTGTTCAGGGTCTCACTACTAGATCCAACTCATAGTGATCCACCTGTTTTACAGCCTCCCAAGAGCTGGGATTACAGGTGTGCGCCACCACACCCAGCCTCAGTTGCCATTTTAGTTCACCCCGGGGGGGTGGGACCAGCACGGCAGGCCTGAGGATCGAATCCTGGGCCCTGGCGCCTGCTTGCAGGTGCTTTAATCTGCTGAGCTCTTTGGCCGGCCCTCTCTCCCATCTTATGTCTCTATCCCCCACCTTTTTGTTCTGCTCAACAGTGTTGGAGCTTTGCCTCACCTGCTTCACTGTGTACTGCATCAGTAGTGCAGGCCTATCAGTGGGAAGACAGGAAAATAAAGTAATAGAGTTTTCTGTCTTCCTCTCAAGACTGCCTTCTCTGGAGAGAAGCGACCCTTCCTGGATGTGTTAGGTCCTGTGCAGTACTGCCTCTCTCCCCCACCTTGAGCCTGAACCATGTGGCTCCTCCTGGAACTCTGTCCATCTTACGTCCCCTTCAATTTGGGGGAGCTTTGCTAACTTTTGAGACCATGCTTAGTGATAGCAGAAGAAAACGATATTAAGTGCACCACGGGATTGGTGATACTTTGAGTTATGTCTTCTATAATACATTTATTAAATGGTACTCTGTATTCTGCTCCAGTTTTATAGGTCTGTTTTATAGCTGTGGAGAGATAGTGTCGAGTATACCTATGGTATTTTACTTGGAACCACAACTTCTAGATTATCTTGCTATGGTTTGCTTGAATCTGTGTGTTCTGTTGTTTTGGAAATTTTTCAGCTATTTGCAGACTAAGAACTATGGGAGAGTGGGTACCCTGAAAGGTGAACAGCATTAAAAACAACTTTCTAAAAGTAGCTCTTGGTTGTGTCCCCTTCTCTTCTGGAATACTGATTAGTCTTACACTTTCCATGTCTACCTTTCAGATGTTTATCTTTGCACTTCCTCTCTGACAACTATTTTATGTAATTTTTAATGATTTACTACTTTTCTCTCTGGTTGTATCTTTTCTACTTTTAAAGCTATTCAATGAGTTACCCATTTTTATTTTGAGAAATGGTTTTCTTTTTTTAATTTTTGCTTGATCATGTTATAGTTTCTTACTCATCACTCAGTCTCTCATTTCTTTAAGCTTAAGTATTTATTTCTTATTCTGTCTGATAATTCCAGTATCTGAAATCTTTGAAGGTCGGTCGGTCGGTCGGTCTGTCTTTCTTTCTTTCTTTCTTTCTTTCTTTCTTTCTTTCTTTCTTTCTTTCTTTTTTTTTTTTTTTTTTTTGTGGTACTGGGGATTGAACTCAGGCCCTTGCGCTTGCCAGGGAAGCACTTATTCCATGGAGCCATCTCCCCGGCCCCTGTCAGTCTTTATTTTATGGTCTTGCTTCTTTAAAGGTTTTTCTGATTTTTCCCCAAGAGCTCACATTTTGTGGAACTTTCTGTGAGAAAACTTTTGAGGCTGGGGTTCAAATGAAATTTCTAAGAGACGATTTATGTTTTCTTTTGTTAGTGTCCTGTGGCCACTTTTAGTTTGGCAACTTGTAAACTTAAATTTCTGAGTTAAGTTTCTCTCTCTCTCTCTCTCTCTCTCTCTCTCTCTCTCTCTCTCTCTCTCTTTTTGCGGAACCAGGGATTAAACTCAGGCCCTTGCACTTGCCAGGCAAACGTTTATTCCACTGAGCCATCTCCCCAGCCACCCCCCCTCTT
>NW_004524714.1:6125811-6126895 GCF_000260255.1 Octodon degus
TTTTTTTTTTATCAGTATAGGTTTTATCCTTATTGATGTTTAATTTGTTCTATCCTTGTATAGTGGGAGTTTCTTCAAATACACTTCTGAGTCCTTTTGGGAAGATCCCACTAGGTTCTTAATATGTCATACCTTTTGGTATGACAGGATATTCCAGGGGCATTTACTGTTTCCTATTCTAAACTGTTCCACTGTTTCGTATTCCAGATCTGTGTTCACTGTTCTTGTTTTTAGGAGTCTTGGTTCCTTTTGATGGGAAATCAAAGTGATCACAGCTTGAGGAGTTTTAAGATTTTTAATTTTTATTCTATGGTGGGGAGATAGTTGTTACCGGGAGTTACATCTAGGCTTCTCCTGGGGACAGAATGGTAGTGGCAGTGGGGGGAGATTGCACATGTGTGTTTTTGGACTACATGTATGTTCCTATTAATACTACTGCTACTACTACTTCTTCCTCTTCTTCGTTGTCGTCGTCATCTTCTTCTTTTTTTTTTTTTGCCAGTACTGGGGATCAAACTCAGGACCTGACACTTGTCAGACAGGCACTTATGCCACTGAGCTATCTCCCAGCCCAAAACTTTTTCTTTTTCTTTTTTTGGTGGAACCGGGGATTGAACTCAGGCTCTTGTGCTTGCCAGGGAAGTGCTTATTCCACTGAACCATCTCCCTGTCCCCCCTCCCTTTTTTTTGAGATACTGGGGATTGAACTCACATTCTTGTGCTTGCCAGGCAGGTGCTTATTCTACAGAGCTATCTCCCTGGCAATACTTCTAATTCCAGACTATTTGTAATTTCATTTAACTTGATTATCTTTACATTTGACTTTCTCGTGTCCATAACAAAATGGAACTAAGGATTAAACTCAGGCCCTTGTGCTTGCCAGGGAAGCACTTATTCCACTGAGCCATCTCCCGGGCCCCCATAATAAAAGTCTTGATTTGCAGTAACACTACTAGTTATTCTTTAACTTTATCCCACAATGCCTACGCTGTTCATAACTGTTCATGATTACTGAACAGTTACTATATTTTTAATTTGGTAATAGTTCTTGTCCAGAGGGTCTATCTCATTAGGAATGTATAAT
>NW_004524714.1:6129009-6142446 GCF_000260255.1 Octodon degus
CCCAGCCTTGGGCAGATAGCCTGAATGTAACATGAGAGAGGCAGAGAGAGACTTTCTCCCTGTAGCCATGATTGCAACTATTCTTCCCATTTGCTCTTGCTGTTCACTGTCTTTTGCCGCCATGAACTGCTGCCCTCTGTCTGTGCCACCCTGCTTTGGAGCCAGCCAGTATGGACTGAAACCTCCATTAACTGTGAGCTAAATAAACCTTTCCTTCCTTCATTTTGGATGTTGGGTATTTGTCCCAGCAATGAGAGAAGAGTAACTGAGACAATCAAATTTTGAAACCAGTGGTTTTTATTCCATTTCCTGAGATTGTGTGTGTGTGTGTGTGTGTGTGTGTGTGTATGAGTTTCTTTCTTTTTTTTTTTTCCCCCTGTATTTAGCTCTACAGAGTCTATAGGGTCTCACTATGTAGATCGGACTCGTAGTGATTTTCCTGTTTTCAGCCTCCCAAGTGCTGGGATTACAGGCATGTGCCACCATGCCCAGTCTCAATCTTCGTCTCAGCGCACCCTGCAGGTAGGGCCAGCACAGCACATGGGGGATTGAACCCCGGCTGCTGTGCTCTGCCTACGCATGTGCTTTAGTCCACTGAGCTATCAGGCTGGCTCATAGATGAGTTTCTCGATCACCTTTATAGTGCCAGTTTAAATGGTAGGAGAAGATGTCTTTTACATTCTCCACATTAACCTGAGTCTCAATTTTTCCTAGTTTCCTTGAGTGCCTTTAGACTGGGAGAATGAAGTTCATATTTGGACTGTGTAAACAACTAAAAGGAGAAAGCTAATCTTTACCTGTTGGTATTCTGCTAGCTGCCTATCCTTACTTGGTTCTTCTGAACCTTCCTGATATTCTTGCAAGCACATCTGTGTATTTGAGAAGATGGGAAAATCCATTACTTATAGTTGTTTTCAGTGGAGGATCAGAAGTATGCTTATCCTGGCATATTGCCAGAATGGAATTTAGGGCTACGCTTTTCCAGATTTCAGTCAGGTTGATTTCGGTGCCATTCTTCAACCCCTTCTGTGCTTGGCTCATGCTCTTTCCCCTCTTTACAGTATCTTCTCTACCCACCAGAGTCTGTGTGTCCCACAGCTCGCTTCATGTTCATTTTCCTCTGCAGTGCTGAGATCACGAGCCCCCTCTTGAGTGAGTAGTTCACTGGTTCTTGAATGGTTGGAATGTTTGTAGCACTGAAAGGATTTTTTTTTTTTTAAATACATTTTGTAGAACCACATAAAAGTGGTTATGGCCTATTACCATAAATTTTAAACTAAGTTGCATTTTTATATCAGAAAAGGCAGGAGAAACATGAGATGAGATTCACAATTCAATTTATAATTGAATTAAATATCTTGTTGTGGAAAGCGTACTGTATAGTCTTTTTCTTTTATTTGCATTGACCAACAAGAGACTCATTACAGACTGTCCTCATATAATCTCGGACATAGCTTTAGCTTGGAATGATGTTTTCAAATTACAAATCTCCCAACATTTTACTGTATCAGCCAGTGGCATCTAATCATTTATTTCCTTAGGATAGGTTTCCTTTGCCTGTTTACCTTTACATTTTATGATATTTGGTCTCCTTGTCTTGGTTGTAAACTCCATAAGTCATTATCTTGTATGTATTTAGGTTACTCATAATGTGTGTTGAACGAGTTAAATTTATTTTTTGAATGAGTTAAATTTAGATGCCTCAGATGATCATTAAAACCTAGAAATATTTATAGAGCACACATTTGAATATATCACAGTTCTGAATGTTGTTTATTTCTCCAGGAAAAAATAAGTTTAATATGAATCATGAGTCCCTTACTCATCGCTCTCCTCCTCCTCAGGGAATTTCATTCAGTTAACAAACTTACTGAGTGCTTGTTAAAAGCCAGGCCTTTTGTTGGGGCCTGGGAATACAGAGATAAAGTGAAACAAGGTTGCCGGTCTAGTGGGTAATATGTACATATAAGTAGAAAGCATAGCATGCCACCTGGGAAGCCTCATAATAGGGCTTTGAAACAAGTCTTGTGATAATGTAGAGAAAGCAACTGAGTTTTATAAGGGAGTAAGAGAAACCTCCAGAGGAGGAGGCATTTGTTCATTCGTTCAGCAAAATCTCTTTTAAGTGTGTAACTACTCAGCAAGCACTAGTCTAGATGCGTCTTGAATGAATAGGGTCTTGTTAGGAGATGGAACACATTTTAGGGGGGGAAATTGTGATCAAGAACATGTCCTTTGAAGTAAAATCAGACTGGGTTTGAGTTCATACATTAGCAATCTAGACACTTTTGCCTTTGGGCAAGCTATTTGTTTTTTTAATGTCTACAGGACAATTACTTTTGTAAAATGTTGCAAATACTCTGCACTTTAGAGTATTGTTGTGTGGATATATTGAGAGTACAATGTGGAAAGTCAAAGTTAACACAGTGAAACAGCTTGAGTGAAATAACACAGTGGCTAGAAAATTAAGTGTAGCTCTTCTGAGATAGCTCAGTAGTTAATGTAATACAAGGCATGTAGGTGGACAAGGCCTAGTGAGAAACGCAGCTGACCATAATAGATGTGTCTCTGTTAGTCACAGTAGTGGTCAGATGAGCCAGAAAGAGTTTGTCTCAGGCTTAGTAAAAAACAGTCTTATATGTCATGCTAATAACTTTAAAAAAATGTTTGAAAAGTGTTGGAGATTTGTGTTATGTTTTTGTCTTTTTCCATTGTGCATTGGCATTCTGAGCTTGGTTTAGTAGGAATGTGGATCTCATTGGCCTGGGTTCTGATTCCAGCTGCCTCATTTCCTAAATGCTTGACTTCAGGCAACAACTTTAACCAATCAGTACTTTAGTTTTTTTCTTGGTAAACTGGACTGTAACCATATCCATCTTATATATTTGTTTCGTTTTGTCTGTATGTATGCTCTTTAAAAACCTTTGTTTTTAAAGCCGAGAACCATTTTGTCAGAAGAAATCTTATTTGAAATTTAGATAGAACAATAAACAGAGAGCTGTTTGATGGGCCTTTCATTTGCCTTCCTTCAGTGCTAGGGCCTCCGAGACACAGCTGCCCCATACTAACTAGCACTGCGCTAAGGCAGGTGACAGAGTCTTTCATATATGCTATTTGTTGAACTGATGCTCAAGACAAAGAAGTTTTACCAGGTGGGTACTTGAGAAATTAGTGTTTATAATGATCTACATCCATGTTTTGATGCAAAAAAGACCATTCATAACAATATCTACAATATGACTTAGTGTTTTGCAAGGAGGGAAAAAGATTTGGAATTATGTGATATACAGATGTCAGAACTGGAGAACTCTTTCTTGGTGCTCTATTTAGAGTTGACGAAACTGAATTCTAGAGAAGGAAGCTTCTTAGGGCCATGGCATAGACAGAACCTGCTTGCATCTCAGACCTTGCTTACCATTCTCTCTTCTTTTTTGCCTAAAGCTGCACAGCCAGTTGCATGCCAGAACCAGAGCAAGCAAGCAGACAGTTTTCACCTTTCTAGGACTGTGCTTCTTTCAACTACACTTTTCTGCTGTTTTACAGTGTAGATTTTTGGCTTTTGTATTGACTCTGCTCTGAAGGGTTACTTGGTGAGTTTGTAGATTCTTGTTCTCCAGTTGAGCTTGAAGCCCTCTGTGAGCCCCTGAGGGCCTATGATACTGGACTGATTAAACATCCTAAAAAAACTACTCTTGTTCTTACAGAGTTTTTTTTGGCAGACTCAGGCTGCCTTAAGGGCACATCTGGTGCCACATGTGGAGCTGGGGATCCGTGCTGGGGATCGAACTGCAGTTCCCCAGGCCTGGCTGAGTTTGCCCAAGCAAGCACTTTAAACAACTGAGCTAGGCTGCACCCCTGGGGGTGCACTGAGATGGCAATTGAGACTGGGTATGGTGGTGTGCACCTGTAATCCCAGCTCTTGGGAGGCTGTAAACAGGCAGATCAGCACAAGTCTGATCTAGTAGTGAGACCCTGAACACCCTGTAGACCCTTCCCTAAAATACAAAAAAATAGATAAACAGCTGAGCTAGCCGGCAGAGCCCTCCCTCCCCTATAGGTTTTAGGAGGTGTGCTTAATTATCTTCTATCAGTAAAATGTAGAGCAGGTGATCTACATGAAATGTATAGCTGTTTCAAATTTAAAATAGGCACTTTATAATTTACCTGGGTGGGTAAGTAGACCTACTATGGTCGAACTTTTCATGTTAATGATCTTGGGTCAATTACTTGAGTGGGCATCCATGACCAGTCACTGAGAGTCTGTCTGGCCCTGAGCTCTTGGTAGTGAGGCTGCAGGTTACTCTTGGGCACCTCCCAACCTCTGGGCTCTTCTTTCTCTCAGGGGGTGTCATGGTGTGGTGTTGGCTTTCCTGTCTCTCTCCTACTTGCACATGGCTTAACACTGATCCCTTGTCAGTTAAAAGCACTCCTATGTAAATTAACTGGGCACCAAACCTGCCTTGTTACGTGTCAGAATCAGGACAGAAGGGATGACTGACCTTTTCTAGGCCTCACCCTGATCATCTGAGTCAGAAGATCTGGGACCTGGAAATCTCCTATTTCAAAAACAGTCTCCCAGGTGATGCTAATGAAAGAGCTCAGAGACCTATACTGCAGAACAGGCCCATAACCAAATTGAGCTCTGTGACACGGCTCTGGATTCTTGAAAGAGAGAAAAATCTGGTAGACTTGGCTGGTCAAGATATCTTCTACTTCTGATACTTTTTTTTAAGTGGGTAAGCAAGTTCTTTTTTTTAGCAACACATGAATTTATAATAATTCTCAAACTGTGTTCTTACAGGTGTCATGAGTTGTTAAGGTTGAATAATATTGTATAGTTTGCTCCAAGTCATAGAAAAAATACAGTTTAGAATGAAATAGCTCAACTTTAGTCAATTTTTGTTGAACAGAAATTCTCAATTTTGACACAAATATCGATTTTTCATATGATGGCTTGTACTTTTTTCTTTTTTTTTTTAATTTTGGCGGAACTGGGGATTGAACTCAGACCCTTGTGCTTGCCAGGCAAGCACTTATTCTGCTGAGCCATCTCTCCGGCCCCTTGTTTGTACTTTTTAAACTCGTATATCTTTGGTGATTCAAGTTGATGGTTTAGGTTTGGATGCCATTAAAGAAGGAGTGCAAAGAACTCCTAAGGGATTAGATATAAATAGGAGTAATTGCAGACCTGGAAAATGAAATAGCCTCAATTTTAATTCCAAAGTCTCCATAGGCAGTCATGTTGCCTGTAAATATACTGTTTTTTTTTTTTTTTTAAACTTTTTAAATAGGGTCTTGTTATGTAGTTCAGGCTGGAGTTGGACTCACTGTTTAGCTCAGGCTGGCCTCATACTTGAAGCAGTTCTACGTCAGCCTCCTGAGTGTGGAGGTGTAAGCCACTATGCCCAGCTAATAGAGACAATTTTTTTTCTTTTTAATCCATTTGCTCTTTTTCTTTCATCATCCCCCCTTAGAGGAGTGTTTATTTTCCTTGTTCTATTCCTAATCTTAGAGGAAATGTATTCAGTCTCTTACCAGTAAGTACATATGTTCACTATAAGCTTTTTTATGGATGTCTACTATCAAGTTGAGGATAATCCTCCTTATTTTTGGTTTTCTGCATTTTTTTATCAGTATGTGTGGAATTTGGCAGATACTTTTTCTACATCAATTCGTGTTACTGATTTTTCTTCTTTAGTCTATCAATATGGTAGATTATGTTGATCAATCTTCAAATATTGAGCCAACTTGGCATCCTTAGAATAGAGTAAGTCCCACCTGGTCATGATCAACATTGTTGGATTTTATTTGCTAAAAATTTTCTTAAGGAATTTTGTATGTATATGTGAGGGACACTGGTCTATAGTATATATCTTTTTAAAAAAGTGTGTGTGTGTGCGCGCAGCTTGGGAATGAAGGTAAAATTGGTCATAAAATATACTGGCAGTTATTTCCTCTTTCTCTTTTTTTCTGGAAGATCTCCTATAGAATTGGTATTAATTCTTTATTTTTTTATTTTTTATTTTTTTGGTATTCTTTAAATACTCAGAATTCTCCAGTGAAACTGTATCTGTTGAGATGATTGTTAGACTTCTCTTATTTAGTCCATGTAGTCTCCTTTTCTAGATCTACTATATTTCTACCTGACACCATTTTCTTTTTACTTGAATAACTTCCTTTAATATTTCTTTCTTTCATTCTTTTTTTTTTTTTTTTTTTTTTGTGGAACCGGGAATTGAACTCAGGGCCTTTGCTTGCCAGGCAAGCACTTATTCTACTGAGCCATCTCCCGGCCCCCTTTAATGTTTCTTATAGCCCAGGTCCATTGGTGATAAGTTCTTTTGATACATGTAATGTCTGAAAAACTTTATTTTGTGTCACTTTTGAAATGCTCTCTAGAAATAGAATTCTAGGTTGTCAGTTTTTTTTTTTTTATCAGTAGTTAAAAGATGTTGCTCTGCTGGCTTCTCATCTGCCTTGCTTTTGATGAGAAATTTGGTCAAATTTTGGATTCTCGTAATTTCTTTTGTGTGTATGTGGCTGCTTTTAAGATTTTATCTTTATCACTGGCTTGGAGCAATTTGTGTGTGATATGTCATAGTTTTCCCCTTATTTCTCTTGGAATTGAACTTTTGAACCTCTGCATTCATAGCTTTTATCAAATTTAGAAGGTTTTTGATAATTACTTATTTCAAATAGTTTTTTTTCCCCTTCCTTGTTTTGAGATTCTGATTATCAGTATTTTATGCTGCATGTAGTTGTCCCAAAGGTCACTGATGCTCCATTCTGTTTTGCTTCTGGTCCTCCCTTCTTTTGTCCTGTTTCATGTTGGGTACTTTTTGTAGTTACAGCTTCAAGTTCACTAGTCTTTCTTTTCTGTAATATGTAATCTGTTGTTAATTCCAGTTAGTGCATTTTCTGTCTCATGGAGTAGCCTTTAAAGTCTAGAAATTTAGTTCTGTTTTGTTTTGGAGCCAGGGTCTCATTATGTATTCTAGGCAGGCCTTGAACTCAGCTCACTGCTTAGCCCAGATTTGCCTCAAAATCAAAGTAATCTTCCTGCATCAGCCTCCTAAATGCTGGGATTAGGGCTAGCCAAATAGCTCAGTGGATTAAAGCTCCTGCAAGCAGGCGCAGGGGCTGGGGTTCAATCCCCGGGCCTGCCTTCATCCCCGCCCCCCCAACCGAGGTACACTGAGATGGCAGTTGAGACTGGGCGTGGTGGTGCGCCTGTAATCCCAGATCTTGAAAAGCTGTCAACAGGTGGATCAGTATGATGGTGGGATTATAGGCATATGCCACCATGTCTGTTAGCTTTGGTCATCTTTGAATCTTCCATAACTTTTTTGAACACATGGAATAATTTATATAATGTCCTTTCTGATGATTCTAATTTATGCTCTCATTATGAATCCTATTTTTCTGATTCTTTGCATGCCTGGTGAGTTTTCACTGAATGCCAGACATTGTAATTTTACCTTATTGGGTGCTTGGTGTTCTTGTATTTTATAGTCATTCTTGGGTTTATCAGGGCAATAATTGGAAACAATCAGAGACCTCATTTGTCTTGAAAAACATTGTTTTATAGATTGATAGGCAAGTAGGTTTTGTGTGTGTGTGTGTGTTTTCAGAAGGAAGGATAAAAGTGGTCCTGTTATTCCATCTTGGTGGAAGTGGAATTTCACTGAATTGCCATAAATGTGTTTAAATTTTTGATGCCTGCTATTCATTGCCTGTAAAAAGGTAGTATCTTTTTTTTTTTTTTAAATGTAGTATCTGATTTAGCTACCATTTTAACTTTTGTTTTAAGGGTATGTTTCAAGATCTTCCAAAGGATGTTGTGCTTTCTAGGTTGTCTGGCATCTTGGCACGTTTGAAAACTGTATCTTAGGAATTACCAAATCCAATTGATCAGAATCACTTCAAAGAATAAATTTCTTTTCTTTTCTTTTCTTTTCTTTTCTTTTCTTTTCTTTTCTTTTCTTTCCTTTCCTTTCCTTTTCTTTTCTTTTCTTTCTTTCTTTTTTTGAAACCAGGGGTTGAACTCAGGGACTTGCGCTTGCCAGAGAAGCACTTACTCCACTGAGCCATCTCCCTGGCCCCCAGAGAATAAATTTCATAGTCAGTAGAATGTCAGAATGATATTTTTTTCAGTACTGAGAATCAGACTCAGGACCTTGCACTTGTCAGGCAGGCGCTTAAACCGCTGTGCTATATCCTTTGCCCAGAATCGCTTTTTAGAAAATAGATTTCCTTGACCTTGTCCCTCTAACCTAGTGAATCACCCTCCATATGTAAAACATGGGAGTCTGAATCTGATTTTTGTAGAGGTTCCCAGGTGACTTATCATTGTTGAAGTACAGTGTGAATGAAGTTATTGAGTATGAATTTTATGTTGATTCTGTGATCTATACTGACAAATCACTAAGATCTGAATGTAAGATTGCCACAAGAGAGGTAAATTCATTTCAGAAAATGGAACTTAGGACCATGAAGGAGACTGGAAGTGCAAAAGTTTCTGCATTGGGGATGGAGTATAAGGAAGACAGAGCCACCCTGCTGTTCATGAACTTGGGTGCACAACTTTCTAGGAGGTTCAGAAGACTGCTCATGGAGTGCCTGGAACCTGAACCCACTATTGTAAAAGCCTTTAAAGTTGCTCTTAGCTGGTAATACAGTGGCCAGACAGTATGGTTTTTGAAGACAGTGTGCGGGAGGAAAATAATTGGACCTATAGTAAATTTTCTTAAAAAAATAAAAAATCAGTGGAGTGCTAGGGATGTAGCTCTGTGGCCAGTTCCTGCCTGCCAAGTGTAAGGTCCTAAGTTTAATTCCTGGTATCCCCCCAAAAAATTATCAATGAAATAGGTATTATATGGTTATACACAGTTGCCAATACTCATAGAATGATATACACAAGATGATCAAAATATATGTTGAATGTTTAAATTAAATTTATTATAGTGAATGACACATTTGCTGTCTCCTCAGGATATTCACCTTTATTTTGAACACACTTATCCCATTGTTCTTGCCACTTTCTGAAGGAGTTCTTGTAGTCTTTCATGAGTGTCATCTAAAAAGAAAAGGCAGACTTGAAAAGCATTCTCGGGGCTGGCGAGATGGCTCAGTGGTCTAAAGCACCTACTTGGAACAAGCTTGGCAGAGCACAAGGACCACGGTTCAATCCCCCAGCACCACATGCCAGCCAGCCCCGCCCCCTGGTGGGCTGAGCTGGCCACACACACACACACACACACACACACACACTAAATAAATAAATAAATGTTTAAAAAAAAAAAAAGAAAAGCATTCTCGTTCACCTTATTCACCAAATCTGTCACCATGTGACTTCTGTCCTTTTCTCAAAATCAAAATATCCATGAAAGGTAAGTGTTCTGAATTGATTCAGATATTAAGACAGCCACAACAGCACAACTAAAGAGACTTGTGAAATTGGACATAGAGAACTGCTTCAAAAGGTGGCAAGAATGTTGGGAGAAATGTGCTCAAAGCAAGGGGAGAATATTTTCAAGGGGATTATTAGCACATGTGTCTCACTGTAATTAAATTTTTAAATTTGAAGCATTCACCTGTTTTTTGTCACACCTAGTATAAGGAGCACATTCTAGTGTATGCTTACTAGAGTCCATATAATTGTATGAGCACAATTATATATTGTCATTAAGTTAATTTAAAAAATGAAAGAGGTTGAACTCTGGAGCATTACTGCCCGAGTTCCAATCTCAGCTACCTCTCTTACAAGCTGTGTGACTTTAGCCCACTATCTAACTGCATTATATTTGTTTCCTACTCTGTGAAATCTTTTGTAGGGTTTTAGAAAGGGCTGATGAGATAATACATGAGAAGCTTGAACAATACCTGAAAGATAGTTAGGTGTTCATTAGTGAACAAGGTTTAGAAACTACTTGTTCTTATGCAGAATCTCCACTTTTATTAAATAGAATAATAGTACTAAGTTTCCTCCCATAGACTTGGTGAGATTATTAAATGAGGAAGAATGTACAAGTAAGTCAGCTATAGTATATAGCTTTATTATATATATATGGGACTTTTTGTTGTATATTTCCATTAATAGCTTCATGAACACCCAGAAATTTATATGTAAAAATTTTCAATGTAATTTCAATGCATTTTTTCTGAGAAGGTAGTGAAGTTATCCATGAACTCTTTAGAAGAGTCTGTACCCTACTCTGCCATTCCTCCAGCCCTGCCGGTATTAACACTTGGTCCAGTGGCACAGAATCATGGAAAGAATTTCATTCATTTTGATGAACGAAAGTACCACTGTGTCCAAACCAATCATGAATAATTTTTGGATAGGCACCATAGTGGAAAGGCATAGGTTTTGGAATTTTAGTCAGTGTTCAACTGGAGTCCTTACTTCCTAAGCTTCTGTTTACTGTGCCGTAGGGAAATGTCTAACTGTGTATAATCAGCTTCAGAAACTTATGAGACTTCCAAGTTAGTCATACAGTGCTTTTTTAAAAAAATTAAAGAGTACAAAAGTAGTATTAAAACAAAAAATTACAAATGAAACAATTTCATTAAACAAAAAATACAAATTTGATACTGTTTGTAGTATTGCTTAGTGTCTTCAAATTAGTTGTTGAGATTACTAGATATAGGCACGTAAAATTGGAAAAAGAAAGAAAAGAAAAAGCTAACAAGAAATTAAGAAGAGAGAAAAGGGAAAAAAAAAACAATTGAAAAGAGAAGGCAAAAAACATAAACAAAAGGGAAAAAATTAATTAACTGCTCCAATCAGCAAAAATCCACAGTACAACTATCCAAACCATCCTGCTTACATACATAGATACATCTCTTTTCCCTAGTCCTTCTCCTCTCTTTCTCCTCATTTTATTTATTTATTTTTATTTTTAATTTTTTAATCCTGTCTCAGGTTTATTTGTGCAAAGAGCACAGGAGGACATGAGCCCCCAGCAGATGGCACCCCAGGGGTCACACTAGTCCTGTTTTTACATCAGCAGATAAGAGGCTTTTAATGTGCAGCCTTTGCAGGGGTCTGGACACCTTTGGGAGCCTGGGCTGGAGCAGACGCTGGAGTCTGGGCCTTTGGCCTGCAAGGTCTGCAACCCTTGGCAATGCAGGCACTGCTATGCTTCCCAAGCTTGGGGTGGGCAATATAGGCAAGTTGAACAAGCCTGCAGTTTACTCCCTTTGGAATGATCTTGGGCTTGACCTCCTTGGGCTTGATGAGGGCGTTGATTGCCTTGGCATGTGTACTCATGGCCTTGATAGCCTTGGCATGTGTACTCGTGGCCTTGGCATTGTTTGCTCGCATCTTCTTGAAGCCCTTCTTGTGCTTCTTGGCAAAATGCATGTTCCTAAGGAACTTGGGATCTACCCCCTTTGGAGGTGCATATCTTTGTGACTGAGGTTTCTTGATGCTATTTCTGTGCCATTTTGGGGACTGGTTGTGTGTGGTATGGTTCTTGGACTAGGCCATAACTGCACTGTAAACCACAGCAACCAAGTGCCTCGAACTGGAAGATGAAAAAAGAAGAAAGAAAGAAAAATAAAAAAGCTCTCTTCCTTTTGGTAATTCCTTCCTTTTGAACAATTCCTTCCTTTTCATTCTCTTTTCACAGTACCTATTGTACCTTTCAGATTTTATTTACTCTTTCAGGTTCTTACACTAAGGAGACAATGATGTTTGCACAAGCCATATGTTGTTGTACAGATATTTACATTGTTACTGAAGGAAGGCTGTAAGTTGTATGTCCAGACCTTTGATTTTTTGTACATTACAGTGACTTAGTATTTTTTTTAGGAGATTTATTCTAATAAGTAAAAGATACAGAATTTCAAAACAAGATGATAGAAAATTAACAATGGTTATTTTATCACATATTGTTATCTTCAAAGTAGTTGCTCAGATTACTAGATATAGTCATATAAGATTGATCAAATAATATAAAGACTAACTGTTCCTTTCAATGAAGCAGTAGAAATTAATAGTAAATTTATCTTAGCTATCTGTGTATTTTTTTTTTTTTATCCCTTCTTTTTCTCCTTTTTCCCCATCCCAGTTCTTTCTGTTTGAGCAGTTTCTTTCCCTTTCATAGTATCTATTTTACATTTTGGACTTATTTACTCTTTCATTTTCTTATACCAGGGAGACAGTATAACGTTTACACATGTGAGTCTTATTCATTTTTGAGTATTTTTTGCTTTGTAGAGGAGAGATCTTTTGGTTTTTAATTTTGGTGTATATAAAAATTTTTTCTGACTACAGTCTACTTTCTTTTACTAAAATCCCTTTACTTATTTCCCCAAATGGTTTCCTGTTTTGGTAATTTTAGATTTGCTTTTAGTAACAGTATTTACAAGCTTGCTGTTTTTTAGTCTTTTAACTATACAACAGATGTAGGTTACTTGTAAGGCTTATCATAGGTAAGGTGAAGGCATTTTAGTTCTTGTAATAAATACTAATACCTTCTATACTGGCTTAATACCTGTTCATTTTTAAAGCACTTTCTCTCACTTGATCTTGGAAGGAACTTTTCAGACGAGTAGGGCAGGTGTTACCTCTTGACAGGAGAAGAAGCCCATCTATGAACAGTTAAATACTAGTTCTAATCTCATACTAAGTAAGGGATCTAACTGGATTTGAACCTAAGCCGTCTGATGTTTAGTCAGGGGTTCATTGGATAAAACACATATCGTTCCTGGGAGGACATCCTGGTAAAAGGTAGGTCAGGAAAATTAGTATTAATGTATGATTTTCAAAGACAAAAATAAAAAAAACCAAAAAAACCCCAAAAACCAGGATCATACATGAAACTTGACAGTATGGTATAAAGAACCTTTTGGGGGCCGGGGAGATGGCTCAGTAGAATAAGTGCTTGCCTGGCAAGCGCAAGGGTCTGAGTTCAATCCCTGGTTCTGCAAAGAAAAAAAAAATTAATCTTTTGAAAGAAAAAGTACTAGTTTAAAATGGCATGCAGATTGAATGCTGACCCAGTGTGCCCCAATGCCCTACTACCTCCTCAACACTTGTTTGCTTTTCCTATAAACAAGGGCATTCTTCTACATAATTACAGTACAGGTTCGACATCATACTCGGGAATTTAGCATTGTTTTGTTACTACATCTAACCCTTAGACCCTATTCAAACTTTATTTATTTATTTGTATTTTAGGGAAGGGTCTATAGGGTTTTCAGGGTCTCACTACTAGGTTGGATTTGTAGTGATCTGCCTGTTTACAGCCTCCCAAGAGCTGGGATTACAGGTGCGTGCCACCAAGCCCAATCTCAATTGCCATCTCAGCACGGCCTGGGGGCGGGGCCGGAATGGCAGGCCTGGGGATTGAACACCCCCACCCCTGGTTCTGCTTGCAGTTGCTTTAATCCACTGAGCTATTTGGCTGGCCTCCAAACTTTATTTATTTA
>NW_004524714.1:6143006-6155001 GCF_000260255.1 Octodon degus
GTCCTGAGATCCTGTACCTCAGATTGTAGAACCTTTATCAGTGCAGCCATGTGGATGAGTCACGGCCATTGCTTGGCCAATGTGCTCTCTGTGAAAGCCTAAGAGAGTGTCTTCTCCCCATGTGACTCTCCTTATGGCCTCCAAACTTTAGTAGTAGTCTCAGTGGCATCCTTGATAGCCAAAGGATCCAGTTCAGATTCATACATTGTGTTTAGTTGTTATGGTCTCTTTCCTTTTCTTCAGTTTGGAAGAGTTTGTTTGTTTCTTTTTTCTGGACCATGACATTTTTAAGAAAGGCGAGCTATCTTTTAGAAGGTCTCTCTTGTTTAGTTTGTTTTCTCAGATTAACCATCTTTGACATATGACACCCTTTGACAGCATGCCACAGAAGTGATACTGTGCTCTTCCCATTGCATTTTAGAAGTTTGTTCCATTACTGATTGTGATCATTTTGATGACTTGATGCAGGTATGTCTTGCCATATTTCACTGAAAAGTTACTTTTTTCCTCCTTGTTTTTAGGAAGTATTTTCTGGGGTGATAATTTGGAAATATGACAATACTAAGTTGTATTGGTCAGCTTTCGTGCTGCTGGGACAAAAATACCCAACATCTGCAACTAAGAAGATATATCTTTGGCTTGTAGTTTCAGAAGTTTCAGTCCATAATCAGAAGACCACAAGGCAGGAACACTGAGGGCATTGTAAAGCAAAGCTGCTCACTTCTCAGCTGTCTGGAAGCAAAGCCGAGAGGAAGACTGGCCACCAAGGACATTGACCTACTTCCAATGGGCTGCACCTCCTCATAGCACATGTAGCTATAAATATGAGTGGGTTAATCGGTTATTTATGGTCCTCATGGTCTCCTGTTTTGTTTAGAGGTCAGAATCTGTTAAAGCGATTACTATTATTATTATTTTTTTATTTTTACTTTTGAGACAGGGTCTTGTTGTGTAGTTCAGGCTAGCCTTGAACTCACTGTGTAGACCAGGCTGACCTCTAGTTCCTGGCAATCCATCTACCTCAGCCTCCCAAGTGCTGGGGTCACAGGTGTGCACCACCATGCCTGGCTCATTATTTTGATACTCAGATTATCCTAGATTTAAGCAGTGAAGTCCATTTAGGTTAGTTCCTGTGACATTTTGACATGACCTCATCGTTCTTTGAACACCTCTTTGTTTTCTGGCATAATAAGATTTTCCAAGCCCGTTTTGTACTTTCTTTGTTCAGCGTAGTTATTTCTTCAGGAAAACCTGGTTCCTTTTAGAGGAGAATTGTACAGTGATACCTTAGTACTGTCTAACCATTGATTGGTTCAAGGAGGTACACTGAGTGCTAAAAAGGATGAGTACCAAACAGATTGTTTTATCTGAGAAGGGTATTGAGTCACTACACAGTGGACACTGGTAAAGTCTTGCTTGCACAGTATCAAGCAAATGTATCAAACATCTAAATACAAGGTCAAGACAAAATGTTCAAGTGCCAAATTCCATGAGTTTCAAAGTAGTTGAGTACCAAGGTATGATTGTATTTAAAAACTAAGATTTACATGCTAGATGTGCTGATTTCTATTGGGGTATTGTTGCTCACAGGCTCTCTCAGTAGACAAGGAAGTATGTGTGTGTTAGAAACATTTACACTTGATTTCTTTACTAATCTGTATAATTGAAGGCCTTGAGTTCACACTTGTGTCTCCATCTCAAGTTTAAACCCATAGAAGTTGTGCTAATTTTCTGTTAACTTCAGCTATGAGAAGTCAGGCTTTCACATGTCCTCCTTACATACCGTGGACATAGATTAGGTACAGTGTTCCTGCATCCCTAGCACTTCTGTCTCACCTTGCTTTCTTGAGATCACAATGAGTGTGCTGGTGTCTCACTGGAGTGTCTCTCTTCTTACTACCTTAGTTGTGGGAATCACACTGGGAAAACGCTGCCCTTAATCCTCTCATGTCTGTCTGAGCTTCCACAGCTGCTTAAAAGTGCCCTTATATTTAGATGTGCTCCTCACTCTGTTTCGTTCTGACACCTTGTGTTGATCTGCCTCTCTGGAAAACCCCCCATACTATCTGAACTTCAGCGCTTCAGACTGCTCCCCTGTGAGTGACTAACCTTTTCACCTACCCAGTCTCCCACTGTCCATACCCAGCTGTTCTCTGAATGGATGTTTCCGTATCCATTTGGATTGGAGAATTCATGCCAGGTCACCGTTCCTCAGCATGGGTGTCCTACTAGCCTGCTCATGTGCTGACGTCCCTTATGATATCACCCCTTCCTCACCTGCTTTGAGACTCCTTACTCTGGGCCATCACCCACATGGACATCCACCTTGTCCTGTCTGCCTAAACTTTAGAGTGAAGTTGTTTAGAAAGTGAAGAGGACAGATTAGGGAGGGGGAAAGTTTTATAATTTATTCGTAAAGGACAAGCATGTGCACAGATAATGAACCATAGATATTGTCTTTGTAAGTACTTTTATTATTATTAAAGAGCTGAGATTTTTATGCTGCAGATTGTCATACCAAGAAATATTAAAACTGGAACACTGTACACTGTTGAGGGGAGCTCAGCCTCTGCGTCTCTTGTTTAAATTGGAGCTAAACCTCTTCCAGTCACCTTGCCTGCATGTTATAGTCTAAGAATCATTCCATGTCAATGTGTAGATGGCAAAACTTTTAACTACATTCATAGCAGTATCTGTGTATCTTTATTAATCTGATCCTGAGAACATTATTAGAAATGAAAAGTAAAGTGTAAAGTCTTAAAACAACTTGTTTGTATAATTACATGGCTAAGTTAATCACATTTAACAAGTCTTAACAAAGACTGCATTCTCCTATGAAGGTGTTAACTTGTTATGGGTTAAAAAGCACCCTTTGATACAACATTTTCAGCTTGGAAAAAATCCTTTAATTTCAGAGTCCACTGAAACAAATGGAGACTTGTTGGAAGTATTAACATTACCTTTTCTGCTTGTTTGTCTAGCTCTAAGGAAGCAATGTTTATTGGGTGATGTTTGCTAGCATGTTTTAAAGTATATACAATTTTTGTTGGCCATGTTATCAACTTCAAGACAGTGTAGCTGGTATGAATTTTGAAACATCGTAGCTTGGTTGCCCCAACCCCCAGCATCTAAGTTTGTAACTAAAGAAGCTCTGTCTTGAAGCTGTGTTCAGGTTGTGAGGGCTGTGAAATGGGGGGTCCTAACACTGTGTGTTTCAGCTCTGTAGCTCTTACACTTTCTAAAAGATTTTAGTGTAATACAAGTATATATTAATAAAGTAAATATAGAAAAGCACTCTTCTGTGAAAATAAAAGTGAAATTTCATAACAATATTTTCTGATTTATGCTTAAAAGGATAAGGCCCTAGCATTGTGACATGGCTACCATATGTAGCCCAATTCATTTTATGAGGAGTCAGAGTCACATTTTTCTTGTAATCTCCTAATATGTTGTAATTGAAGAAAAGTGGATCCTAATTGAAAGATAATGATCCAGCAGAGTGATCAATAGCTTGATGCTTTGAGAAAAAAAAACAAAACAAAACATTATGCTATCCTGCTGCCTGAATATTGTCAAAGCCTTTGTCTGTCTCATGACTTCAAGCTGAGTGTACTTAATCATTTTGAGAACATGGCCTCAAGCACAGAGTGAAGCCCTTCCAGTGAATCATTGAGAATTGTGTTCAACAGAGAAGTAGTGAACAGAAATGCTCTCTTGGCTTACTGTCAGCTTTCATTCTCTCAGAAGCAACAACCAAACAGACTTTTCTTCTTTCAAACACATTTTACCTGTTTGTGTCTGTTATTTTTCCATCTTTAAGAGTTGAAGCTATTGTCAGCAGTGTGACTTATTGATAACCTAGACTCCAAAGGAAAACATCTTTAGAGAATGATAAGTGAAAATGGTGTGTGTTCTGTAAATTACTTTTCACCAGAGAAAGAGCAGCTGGAAAGTACATATTAGAGATGTCAGAGGAAAACTCATTCATGAAACATTTATTGTATCAAATGCTGGATTAGGACTGTGAGGAAGCACCATTGGTACCCTCAAGGAACCACCAGTCTGGTAGGGAGGGCAGATACTTTATCAGAGACACACTATAGGTTTTCAATCTTGTCTGTACTTTGGAGTACTTTGAGTTAAAAAAAAATATTAATGCCTGGAGATTCTGATTTTATTGGTCTGGGCATCAGAATTATTAAAAGCTCCCCAGGTAACCACAGTTGCCCGAGGGCTAAATGTGGTTGGAGGCTCTAGTGGGAAGCACACAGTATTCTGTGGGCGTGCAGGAGGGGGACTTAATCCAGATTGGGGTGTGTGCGTGTAGCGGGAGGGGGATAGAAAAAGCTTCCTAGAGAGGAGACAATGCCCCAGCTGAGGCTTGATGAGTGAACTCACAAGTGAAAAAGTCTGGAAGGAGACAGACAGTTCTTGCTGAAAAGCAGTTGAGTAATGTAGAACAGGGAAGAGGTCAGTGTCTTTGGAATTAGTTTCATGAAGTTTATTCTACTGCTTCCTATCTTCAGCTAGTTTGTCCTCTTTGAGCTGTAGAGTACTCATCTCTAGACTGGGTTTAATATTTCTTTTCAGGTGTTGAGGATTAACTGGATAATGCATGGAAAGTGCTTAGGATCGTGCCTGGTGCAGAGGAAACACTGAGTGGTGACAGTAATATGCTGATGGTAGCATCAGACAGTTGGACCGTGGTTTGTTCTGAGAGCTTCCAGTGATTCTGTGTGGCTGAATCGTAGGGTACAAAGCTGCAGTAGGTGGTGATGGGTGGCAAAACACATAGACTTGACAGGTAGGCAATTTTCCAGGTATTTTGAGTATATAAAAGTTTGAGGCAATTAATAATGGGCTATAAAGGCAGGACATTTCCATGGTAATATGTTAAGATATGTCACAAATGGTTCTGGGAAAACTTAGGTCCATATTGGAAAATTGGCTCAATATGGCATTTTCAGAACTGTTATGTGTTCTAAATTAGCAGTGTGTATTAATAGGACTTTTTTTTTCAGTTCCTTTAGCCAAGTAGTTAAAACTGTTGGGTGTCTCAAAGAGAAGTCTCAAGGTAGTCTTAAATTCTCTGGAAATTGCTACAGCATTAAGTGTTTATAGGCTTAATGAAGATATTAAGGGTTGCTTGGCCATTTGCATTTAGAGGAGACACTTTTTAATTTAATTTCTGATTTTCAGAGAAATAGAAAATGTTCCATCTGCAGAGGCTTCACTGGCCCTTAAAGTAACTTATTATGTTTGTTGGTATGTTATATAACTTGTCACAACATTAGTCACCACTTCTTCCATAAGGCAACATGTAAACGAACATGGATAAGCATGACTATAACTTATAATTATAGACCAATTTGTTCTTAACATTTTAGTCAGCATTTTGCTTGCTTGCTTTTTGAGAAAATGTTATAATTCTTGGCTCCATGTACTAGAACTCTGCCAGCTATTTGAACTGAGTAAAAATCTTAGGTAACTTATTTATTACTTATTAGAGTGAGGCAAAAACCACAGATAGTAGTAGAAAAGAGGTAGAAGCTTCATTGTTTCTACAAATGCCGTTTTCTTCTTTTGAAATGTATCCTTTATTGCAAAAGCATTGTTGAAAGGATGAATTGTTGAGGTATACCCTATGTTTGTTTTATCTTGTGATACTAACTTATTTGGAAGAATTCTATTTACCTAGATTAGTAGGTCTTAAATGTGTGGTCACTAGTCCAGCCGCATTGGTATATGTTAGAAATGTCTGAGGTTGGCAATTGTTAGAAGTGCTAGAATGGGGGGACCCTACTCCAGAAATTCTGGAGGAGGAGTTGTGATATAGGAGATAGGGTAGGGCAGAGCTTGCTGGGGAAATAAGCAGGACCTGTCAATTACAAGATCCCAGGATAGTGTCAAGTAATTCCTAGGACTCTGTATATGAAACTTCTTGCAGGTTCTCAGGAGATGAGGATGGCGTAGAAGAGAAGCGCTCATGCGACTCTTCACAGTGGTCTACCCTGCATGTCCTAGATGCAGGACACATTTTTATTTTTCTTCTTTCTTTTGTTGGGCCCACGTTTGCTCTACAGAGCTAGTTCTTACACCTTCATTCCTCACTTTTCTTTCTTTCTTTCTTTCTTTTTTTTTGCGGAACCTGGGATTGAACTCAGGTCCTTGTGCTTGCCAGGGAAGTGCTTATTCCACTGAGCCATCTCCCCAGCCCAATTCCTCACTTTTTAGTAAGCTTTGGCATTGTTTTTGGCTTGCCTTGTCCAATTCTCTGTTCTAGGCAAGAAGGATCTGGAATGCTTTTGATTGGTGAGCCATTTCTGAAGCAACTACCTGACAGAAGTTGGAAATGTATCATTTAATTGTTCTCCCTGGTGATCATAATCAATACCAAGGTTGAGAGTCATGGAATTACATGATCATATTCATTTATTGAAATCTTACATCCTGGGGCTGGAGAGATAGCTCAATGGTTTGGGCACCTGCCTGGAAAGTACAGGAACCAGGATTTAATCCCCAGTGCCACATGCTGCACAGTCCCCAAACTGGGTGTAGTGATGCATGCCTGTAATCCCAGAGCTGCAGAGGCTGAGACAGGAGGATCACTGAGTCCGAGCTGCGTAGTAAGACCCTGTACCAAATAAATAAAAGATTATTTATTTATTTTTTACTTTTTTATTTTTTGCCATAATTTTATTGCTAAACAAATAGCAATGAGACAGTTTCAAATCAAATCAGTAATAAAAGATTTTTTTTAAAAAATAGAAATCTTACATTCCTTGGGGAGACTGGTCTGTACTGTCCTTATTCCGCCTACCCAATATTTATGTGGTTAGGTACCAGGAAAATGATACTTGGGATGATACACAAAATCCTGGCTCACCAACACCTTACATTTAGAAAGGAACCTGTAACCAAAGAAAGCCTGTAACCAAAGTTGGAATAGGTATAATAGAAAATTAAAATTAGGTTAATAGAAAGTCTATTGGAGAAGAATTCTTTGAGAATGCCAAGCATAGACTGAATTTTGAATTGCCGATGTGAGAAAAGTGTAAAGGGAAAATAGGGGGCCCGGGGAAATAGTTCAGTAGAATAAGAGCTTGCCTGGTAAGTGCAAGGGCCTGAGTTCAATCACCGGGTCTACCAACAAAAAAAAAAGAAAGAAAAAAAAGGGAAAATAGGAATAAGTTGGGTTTGGGAAGCAGGCCGGTGTGGCTGGGGTTCAGCGGGCAATGGGCGAGAGGTCTGAAATAAAGTTGAACAGTTAGGTAGAGGCCAGATCATGCAGGTTGTATCTGGACTTACTTTCCACCCTCATTTTTTAAATTGTGGTAAATTATGTGTATAAAATTTCCATAGTAAGCTTTTTTTTTTTTTTTCCTTTTTTCGTAAGCCATTTTTAAAGTGTATGGTTCAGTAGCTTGTGCAGCCATCGCCACTATCCATCTCCAGAAGTGAAAGTTTGATGTTGAGTATGTGGAATTGAGGAGCCTTGGAGCACAGGATTAGTATCATCTGAATTTAAGAATAAAAGGAGTACTGGCTGCTAAATTGAGTATATTGTTATGGGGCAAAGGGTGGGAACAGATCAGTGAGGAGAATAGCATGGTAATTGAGATGAGAAGATGGTGATCTGCTTACTGAGGATGATAATATTGAGGGTGCTTAGAAGCTTTGAAATTGTGGGTAAGTTTTGATGGTAGAATCAATAGAATTTGCTGACTATTTGATCATGGCATATAAATGACCATTGCATAATAAAGCAAAGAGGATTCAAGAGTATGAAGTTTGTTAGTTCACATAACAGAGTTCAGGAGATGCTGGTTTGATATGTTTAATTTGACATGCTTCATAGATGTCTAAGTGGGTATGTTGAATAGGCTAAAGGAATCTGAAATCAGGTGGGGGACGTGACTTTGGGGCTTGCCAGCGTATGCATGGTAATTATAGATTGAATGAGAGATTGAATGATATCATCTAAGTAGTGAGTGTAGAAAGGGAGGATCCTTGGCTAAATTTGAGAGCAAGAGAGTTTACAGACAAAGGAATTGGCAAAAAGAAGTGGTAAGGAATGAAAAGTACCAACACAATGAAGTGCTAGAAGGGAAGAGACAAAAGTATTTCAAGAATGATGGCAAAATGACCAGCTGTGTCAAAAGCTCCGGAGAAGCCAAGACAACTGCTGAAAATTGTGCATTTCAGCATATTTTATCAATATGGAGTTCTTTGATGACTGTGACAAGTTGTTTCAGTGGTATTGCAGGTTCAGAAGCCTGGTTGAAGTGTGTTAGAGAAAGAAAAGAAGCAAAGAAAATGAATTATAAGGTTAGGACATTCTTCACTTTGAGAGACAGCAGGTTTGCACATAGCACTTTGTGATGCAGGGTGGTACATTTTGAAATTTGACTTGTAACAGGTTCATATGCCCATGTTCCATATTTCAGTATTTACAGTGTGTAAAAATTTTAAAAACAGGAGCTTGAGTAAAAAAATGTGTGGAAGATCTGAATAAGGACTTCATATAACATTTTAAAAACTGTATTCTTGGATACTTGAGTTTTTTAGGTAAATAGGTGTACCTTGGATCATACTTTTAAGTCAAAGCAGATACATGTTTAATTATAATATTTCTCTTATGTGAAAAACCCAAAAGGTAAATAAGGTAAGGACCAAAATAAATGATGGATATTGGGAAGTAGGATGAAAATATTCAAATAGGAAGAGAAACAGAGGAGGTAGGGAGTGGTAAGGAAAGGAAGGAAATTGGAAAACAGAAGGAAATAGAAGGAAAAAAAGTGGGGAAAAAAAAACTTTTGTAAATAAAGGCAGGAAGAAGGATTGAAGGGAGGTGAGGGGAATGAGGAAGAGAAGAATCAAGATATATATATATATATATATATATATATATATACACAAATACCCTGATGAATGCAATCACTATATCAAAATTGTACCAATAAAATTAATTTTACAGAAAGAAAAACCTTTTCTTAATCTAGAGTAATGAAATTCTGCCTATTGTAAAATACTCCTTTTTTTTTTTTTTTTTTTTTTTGCATAACCTGTTATTGAACTCAGGCCCTTGCGCTTGCCAGGCAAGCACTTATTCTACTAAGCTATCTCCCCAGCCCCCAAAATATTCTTTTAAAAAGAAACTTTTAGGTTTGGAGGAATTTTCCTGATGCTTTTCAAATTATATTATCTACTATTCACGTAAGATGGCCTTAGAATGTAACTTTCTTTTATCAGATGCTCTACCTTGAAATCCTTCAAATAAAGGATATTCCCTAAGGTATTTTCCACAAATGATTGGTGCCAACCCTCTTCAGAGAAAAAAAAATTTTAAAGGCTTTCTTGAAACTTTAGTTTATTTCAGAATATTTTTAAAAACAAGATACTTTAAACCAGACATGGTGGGGCATGCCTATAATCTCAGTGCTGGGGAAGCTGAGACAAGAGGATCACTAGGAGTCCCAATGTTTGTCAGTAATCATGATCTGTTTCTTTTGTAGGCAAAACCCAGAGACCACGTTTGAAGTTTATGTGGAAGTAGCCTATCCTAGGACAGGTGGCACTCTTTCAGGTACTTTGCATATTTGATTATAATTAGTGCGTTTCATTATTGTGTGGGATAGAGATGTATGTGAGACATTATATGGATAATGTGAATAACTTTAAGTATGTTTAAAGTCCTTCCTCAGCAACCTCCCATGTCTACATCATTGTCGGGAGAATAGAGAATAAAAGCACAGGGAATAATGTGAATTCAGTCAAAGTATGGTTTTACTCATTGTAATCATTAGGTCTTCCATCTATCACACATGCCTGAAGTCAACTTTTTAGTGTGAAATATCATTGTACCTTGTTAATGAGCAAGGCTTAGAATTAGATTATAGAATACAAAATAACAGAAAGGGAATTCTCTGCCACTAAAATGAAAAGGAAATACTTTAAATGGACATTTTAGCAAATCTTATATCTGCTGTAAGAGAAGATTGGGGACTGTGCTTCAGAAGGAAACACCTTCTTTATATCATCTATCTTAGTTATTTTCTTTTTTTGTGTGTGTGGTACCAGGGATTGAACTCAAGCCCTTGCACTTGCCAGACAAACATTTATTCTACTTAGCCAATTTTCCTTATCTAATTGTATATATATCCCTGAGTCTTAAATAAGGTTAGAGTATTTTGTGCAGGCAGTATATATCACTTCTTGATATAAAATCTGTCTTGGTTAATCAGAAAAATGACATGTCATCTAGTGTACTTTTCCTTGATAAGAAAGTGATACGATTTGCCAATTGTTAGAGACTTTTAATCTACACACACAAACACCTACCTGTATTATTTGGTGTGTAAGGAGAGAGAATTTATATTGAATAAGAACTTGGAGTAACCCAGATTCTAATGATAGTATACCCTTAATTGGTTTTACAACTTGGTCTTATTTTCTGTTTTGTTTTAATTAGATTGTAATAATCATAAACATAGCTACCTATGACTTTTGTTACCCTACCTGCTGGATATCTCTGTTGTCATCCTCACAAGATAGCTGTTAAAGATATTTATATGGCATCCTTATATCTATGCGACTATTGAATCTCAGAAAGGTGAAATAACTTAGGAAGTTCTTGTAACTATGTGTGGGATATCCAAGATTTTTGTTTCAAGTCCTTTTCACTCTAAGTTACCTTTTTTTTTTTTTTTGTGGTACCAGGGAATGAATTTAGGACCCTGAGCTTGCCAGGCAAGCACTTATTCTACTGAGCTATCTCTCCCGGCTGTAAGTTACCTTCTTGAGGTCAATGGCTACATCTTATGCCTCTTTGTGTTGCCTGCAGGGTGTTGCACAACCTCACCAATATTTGTTAAAGAGAAGGGATTTGCTTCATAGCAAATATGAATAACTGTATCTGTTGGGTTATCTCAGGAAGACTGTGAAACATATTACTAACATAATAATAACTTAAGGTTAATAATAATAACTTCAGGTTAATCCTGAAGTAGAAATTTAATACCTATGCTAAGGTATCCGTCTTGTGCACAGAGAGGAGGAACACTCAGTTTAGAAGTACTATATCTGTTAACCGGGTGCATATGTGTAGCAGCTCCTCCATGGATTGACTTCATCAAGTAACCAGCTGATGACAGTTACGATTTGTCAGATAAATTTAAGGACAACCATTTTTTGATTTCTACTGTTGCTAATATTTCTCCCTTTCAGCATCTTAGGATTTTCCTCTAAAGTTAAAATTAATTTTTCTGAGTACAAACAAAATTTGAAAGGCAGAAATGAGATGGAAGAATGAACTGCATGAAATCTTTATCTTACTCCCTTATCTGAGTTGTCTGATGCCTCTTTTCACAGATAGCTCTTCTTTTTAACTGCTTTAAGTTTCCCCCAACTTTTCGTTTTGAGAATAGTTTGAAAGAAAAAGCTTTAAGAACATATTCTTTCTTTGAATTCACTTCTTGTCACTTTCTGTTTTCTGGTGGTACTGGGTATTGAACACAGGGCCTTTGTGTTGAGCTACATCCATCCCTACACATTTTTGTTTTTAAAATTTGAGAAAAAGTCTTGGTTACTCACTAAGTTGCCCAGGTAGGCTTGAACCTCAATCTTCCTGCTTCAGCCTCTCAGAGTGTTGAGATCACAAGCATGTGCTGCCACTTCTGGCTTCTTTTTTGCCACACGTGCCTGCTAAACCAATTAGAGGACAAGTTGCAGATGTTATTGGTTGACCTTCATGCCTTAATATTCCAGGATATTTCTTCTAAGAAAAGCTGGGCATGGCTTCTCATGCCTGTAATCCCAGCATTTGGAAGGCTGAGGCAGAAGAAGCACTGTGAGTTTAAGGCCAGCCTGCACTATGTAGTGAGAACCTGTCTCAAAAAACTAAAAAGGGGGCTGGGGAGATGGCTCAGTGGAATAAGCACTTGCCTAGCAAGCACAAGGGCCTGAGTTCAATCCCTGATTCAAAAAAAAAAAAAAA
>NW_004524714.1:6155101-6163281 GCF_000260255.1 Octodon degus
AAAACACCCAAAAACCAAAAACTGAAAAGGAAAAAAAAAAAAGAAGAAGATATTTTCTTAAATAACCCAACTCATTTATTGAAATGAGAAGTTTTAACATTGATATACTCAGTTGTCCATATTTCAGTTTAATCAACTGTCATCCCAGTAATGTCCATTATAGCCTTTTTTCCTCTGATCTGGAATCCATTCTAGGATTAAGTAATCCATTCCTTTTTACATCTGTTTAGTTTCTTTCAGTTTAAAATAGTTTGCTGCTCTTTTTTCCTTTTTGAAGAATTTAGATATTTTATAGAAAGTCCTGGCTTTGTATATGTCAGTAGTATCTTCATGATTAAGTTCAGAGTATGTGTTTTTAGCAGAAAGTTTTAAAAAATGATGTGTCCTCAGTGCATTCTATCAGTAAGCATATGGTAGCTGTCCCATTATTTGTGAGAAAAGTGCACAAAATCTTTGGTTTAACAAGTAAGTATAGAGTGAGTGGCTGGGTTAAAAATTATGCTATTGCCTGATTCTATGGAAATGTTAGTCCTGGCAGCAAGGACCCCTGCTCTGGTCCTATTTCTCAGGGGGCCGTGCTTTGGCCTTCTTCTGACTGTGTGCCTTTTCCTTGTGCAAAGGAATCTCTGGGCCTACTCAGACCCTAAACCCTTTTTTTTTTTTTTTTTTTTTTTTTTGCAGTACCAGGGATTGAACTCAGGGCCTTGTGCTTGCCAGGCAAGAGCTTATTCTAGTGAACTATCTCCCTGGCAGACCCTAAACCCTTATATGCTAGACTATGCTGTGAGTTCTCAGGATCTCTAAATTCTTCGCCCAAATCCCTAGCCCACTTTTTTTTTTTAATTAAAAAAATTTTATATTTACTTAGAAGCATTGAGAATGTCAATAAAATGGCTGCAGACCTTTTTTTTTTTTTTTTTTTTGGCAATTACAGAGTGGCATTCAGTTAACAGAACAATTATTTCATATAAGTTGTATCAGAGATAACTGAAGATTAAAAACTACCGGCCCCCTGTATAACTAAATTTGTGCTATACACTAACAAGAACCTGCTTTAAATTTCCATGCCAGGTAGAACCAGCTTTAAATTTCCATAACCCCTATAACTGTGCCAGGCAAGGTTAATGGCTATTGAAAATACCGCCAAGACAGTAGCCTGCTTTTCTGTATGGGACTCTAAGGAATCCCTCTAGATTACATTCCCTCTAAGGAAATCCCTCTAAGGAATCCTACTGAATCCCACTCACCAGAAATCAGGCCTTCCATTTAGTTGTAAAGGTATATTTGTCATGATATGGTGAAACATATTTAATAGCTTATAAACTTGTTATATATCTTTTATATACAGTATTTACAAATTTAGTCACATGATCTTTGGGTCTTTGTACCCTTCTTTTTTTCAAGAGAATTAAATGTTTATTGATTACACATGATAATGGATGATACATAGCTTCAATCCCATCTATCATTGTATCTGGTACATTCAATTTAGATATATAGGATGTACCAACAATCATTTTTATAGCCAAGTAGCTGAATGTTTGCTTGGGTGACCTTTTCAATGGTCAGATTCAGAGGTCACAACAGTAGCTGTCCGTTCAGCTACACCAAGGTTTCTGAAGACAATGACTTCTTTAACCAAGCAATTGTAAAGAAATTTTAATGGAACCTGGCATCACCCTGAAGGAATTCTTTTTTTTTTTTTAACCCTGAAGGAATTCTAACTTCACTCTATTGGGGATGTTAACCAAGATGGCTTCAGAGTAGACTAACTTTACATAGCACATTTAAAAGAAGACACATTTATTCAGTGTTATAATCAAACTATTATGTTTTTATATCCTTGATAGGCCCTTTAAATGAAATTTGGCCTAAAAAAATTTTTTTAAAATGGAATTGGGCTTAGCTGGTACTCCAGAGATCCTGCCTTCCCTTTCTTTAGAGGTAGTCACTGTCTTGACTTCTATGATAATTATTCTTTTGTTTCTGTCCATAGTTTCATTACATAAGTATATCTAATTTATGTCTGCTTTCTAAATTTCATAGAATAACTCTTTATGCAGTTTTGCTGTTGCTTTGCTTGATAATGTCTATAAGGATCTTCCATGTTGTATGTAACTGAATTATTCATTTCCTTCCTGTGTAGTACAGAATTAAATCACAGCTAAATTATCCCTGCTGATGCTGATGCTGGGAGTCCAATCCACGACCTTCCTTGTGCAATACAAGTACGCATCTCTGAGTGATGCTCTCATCCCAAATTGACAATACTGAAAATGTGAACAATTTTGAGCTATTGTGGTCTTATAATTAGCCCTGGTGCATGTAAACATTTTTTCCATAGGATATATAACATATACTTGATTACTGAGTCATGCTAAGCTGTCTTATTCAAAATTAATTGTGCTAGGCTGCCCTCCCATCTGCACTACTTGGTAATCCTTATTGCCCTTACAACTTCTTCAGCCATTGGATGCTTAGATACCATTAGATAAATTTTTGATGGTTGTGCAATACCATCTTCTTATTGTTCTTGTTTGTATTTTCCTGGTGATTAGTGAAATTGATCACCTTTTCATAGTACTTATTGGCATCTTGCATATTTTCTTTATAAAATGGATGTGTAGGGGCTGGTGAGATGGCTCAGTGGTCTAAAGCATCTACTTAGAACAAGCTTAGCAAAGCACAGGGACCTCGGTTCAATCCCCCAGCACCACATGCCAGCCAGCCCTGCCCCCTGGTGGGCTGAGCTGGCCACACACACACACACACACACACACACACATAAATAAATAAAAAATTAAAAAAAAATGGATGTGTATGTGCTTTGTTCATTTTAAAAAAATTGCCTTTATAAACCTTTTCCTCATTGGCTAAGAAATTCCTTTTATATTATGAATATTTTATATTATGAATTACCTGGTCATATGTGTTGAAAATATCTTCATTTCTCTGGTTTGTCTTTCACCCTGCTCATGACAACTTTGATCAGAACTTCGCTGTCTAGTCTATGTGTAGTGCTATCAGCCTATATTCCCAGCACTGAGGAGGCTGAGGTCTGAAGATTGCTGAGAGAGTTCTAGGCTATATGAGAAGTTCAAGGCCTGCCAGAGCTATATATATAGTAAGACCCTGTCTGAAAAAACAAAAACAAAACAAAGGTGGGTGCAGTGGTGCACACCTTTATCCGGCACTTGAGAGGCTGCCATGGACGATCCCTGTGAGTTCCCTGGGCTGCATAAGCGATTTCAAAGCCAGCCTGAACTGCAGAGCAAGACTCTGTCTCAAAAAACAAAAAAACAAAACAAAACACAAAACTTCTCTGTCAAAGTGTAGTAATCAGTATTTTTTACCTTACCAATATAAAGATTTATTTTTTCTAAGACAGTTGTAGTTTTGCCTTTCATATTTAGCTTTTTATCAAGGATTTTTGTTTTCTGTTAGATGAGTGGTATCTAGAGAAGTTAAATTCTAAATATGGGTCTTCATTCATGATTTGTAAAAGTTGGGGAACTAAATCTAAATTGTAAGGTATGTGCAATGCTGATACTTAGGAATTTAATAGCTAAACAATTAGCTAATGATAAGATGTCATATGTGAGGAAATCTGATAAGAAATATTATTAAACTTTAAAGATAGTACTTTTTTTCCCCATTGATTAGTGTGTACATCAGTGAAGATGTGTTCTGGGTGCTGGAGAGCATCTCATAACATCCATAAGAAAGACATGTGATCTGTCAGTTCTACTTAATTATATTAAGGCCTCTTAACCATGAAGGAATTATCTTCCACAGATGTACAGATATTGCTTAAGTACGTAAACCAACTTGGGTATAGCTTGCTTACTTTGGGAATTTTCAAGATTCCTAATTGCTGTTACCAGTGCATAAGTGTCACTAAATATTTTAATTTTGACACCTTTTATCTGCTATGATCTTCTTGTTAGATTTATTATGTTTGCCACCTTTAATATTATCTGATGTATTGTTTCTGCCATTTTAGATTATTGCAAAGGATCTTTCTTAGAATAAGTCTTTTCCTTGGATCTGCATCTCTGATGTTTGCCAGAGTATCTGAGCAAACTTAGATGTAAACCTTACGTTGTACAGTGCTAGTGTCTGGGCATAATCTCTTTGAAGTTTGTTTGCATCCTCCTAGAAGGATTAAATCCCTGCTGTGAGAAGGTGGGTTAGAAAGCACGGAAATTACTTTATAAGCCTTTTGTTCTATACACTTCTGTGGGAGTTTCATTTTTACAATTTTTCTTATACCATTGGATGTTATGCTTTCATTGTAAATAAAAAATACAGAGAGGTCATCTCATATTGTTCTATAACTGCCAAACTGAATTCAGCTTGTGTGACCAAAGGTCTCAGAAGAGGGTGCTCTTGCAAGAGCGATCAGCCTAGAAAGTCTCATGATCAGATGGTGCTGGCCACGCAGAAACTGTGGAATGCATTTCCAAAACAAGTGTCTCATTACAGCTGGCATCTCTCAGCCTGCAGTGGGCACTCTTCCTGGGTAGATGTTGAACCCTGGGAGAGTGGCAGCGTCAGGTTTTGCAGGACTGCTCAGCAGACCAGCTTCCTCCTGTGCCTGCTCCCTTTGTAGGATTTTTAATACATTAGCCAGTGGCCACTTTTTAAACATAAGCAGACAGTGAAGTTGGGAGACAGCTGAGGATTTTGTGAAAGCAATGCATGAGGCATGGTGCTTTGGTACAGTTACTTGGCTACCTGGATGTTAGCAGCAGCCTTCAGAAAAACAAAAAACAAACAAATAAACAAAATACTTGTTTAAAATCGCTCTTAAAAAACTATCCACACTTCCATTTTTAGCAGCATCATGAAGACTGATACTTTGCCAAATTAAAGTATTGAGAGTCAGAGTTGTTATTCTGAACTGTACCTTTCACTTTAAAAGACTGTAATTGTGGTCTAGGAGCTTTGCCTGAACCTGTGGTCATAGTGAATGTACAGTATTATTAGAGCATTTTACAAAAATAAGTTAAACTATGCTGTCTGATTAGAAGTGGTCCAATGTGTGTGTATATGTGCATAAATAATCTTTATAGAGTCGTTTTATTCCAGATATACTCTTGAGAGAGCAATATCAATTGTATTTGTCATCTTATTGTTTAAAACATATATAGTCACAACAATCTTGAATAAAATAGCTAATTTCCTCTCTGTTGTCCTTATTCTCTAGTTATTCTTTTTAATTTTACATTCTCAAACCTTGAGCAGTTAGTTTTTAAAAGGGGCCTTAGGTCTGAGGAAAGTGAGGCTCAAAGAAGTTGACTTGCCCTTGTTGGGTGATTTCTAAGTTGTAGAACTACCATTATAACTTTATGCAGCATCTTCTACAAAATTACTAATATTACCTGCACATGCAGTGGTTAGAAAAATCAGATAATGTTAATGTGAGGAAGACAAATCACATTGGTATAGCAAATACATGGAGAGGCAGTTTTATTCATGAGCTACTCCAGGAATTCAGACAGTTTTCCGGTGAATCAGCATTGTTATTTTTCTCTTTTTCTCCTCCCTTTGTTCTTTCTTTCCTCCCTTGAATTTTCCAGCACAAGTTAATAAATTTTATGGAATAATAGTGGACCATGATTCTTAGTAGCATACTGGTATTCCTAATAGTATTTTTGGTAACAAATTGCCATTCATTCAAAAGACATGGATTTTTAAAAACATTTTTGTGATTTTTCTTTGACTTTTAAATTCTTGGCAGGTTAGGTAGAAAGAGTCTTGTTTGGGTTACAGGCATGAAACCTCATCTCACCATACTTTTAAAACTGATTTTAAAAAGTCAGGTATGCTTTGAGAATTGTAGTGTGCTTTGTCCCTTCAAGATACCTACTATAATAGTGATTTCCTTAAACTGCATTAGTCTAGTGAGAGCTCATTTTAATAAAACACTTGTCTACCACCTGGTGAAGTACTAGGTATTATCCCAATTATGTAGGTATGAAAATAAGGCTCCATGAAGGCAGAAATTATGTCTTGCTTTTACCTGCACATCTCAGTAGCTTGGAGAGTGCTTGGCAAATAGTAGACTTGTAAGTATTAGATGATTAAAGCTTAGAGAAAGAAAGTGACTTGTCCAAACGCAGAATTGGGACTTCAATTCTATTCTATGATCTTCAAAAAAATTTACGAAAACTATCACACAAGTTTTAGAGTATGTATGTATACTGTATAAAGAATAAATAAAAATATACCTGCCACTAACCTGAAGAAAGAGAACATTTTGTGCTTCTTTCAATTTGCTTTTCTCTACCAGGATCACATTTTGAATTTTACATGAATTGCATATCCTTGCTTAAAGTGTGTGCTTTTTATTATACTATGCTACAGCTCCAAATTGGTTATATAGAATGAGTTTGAATTGCTGTTCTTAGGAAGTAACAGAAAGTGAGCCATATATTTTCTTTTCTTAATTAATGCTTACTTTTTTTGAAACAGATTCTAGGTTTTTTCTTTCTTCTCAAGTGTGCAATTTAGGAGCTATCTAGGTATAAATTATAATACAGGGGAGCTTATACTATATGGTTATTCATGACAGTGGTATATTTGTGACTTGGTATATTTGTGACTTGGTATATTTGTGGTTTGTAGTATTAAGCCTTTGGCCTTGTAGGTAGATGAGGAATTCATTGATTTACTAAACTTTCAAATCCATGCAAATGGTGATTTTGTTAAATTTAAAAAATTAATTTCTTTGTGTGTTTTTGAATTTTAAAAATTGTCTCCTAATGCCAATCTCAGTCATGTTTTCTGAACAATAACTGTGTATATAAATTTATATATATAAAAACATCTATTTCATGCAGCTGAAAGGATTAAAAGGGAATGTATAATAAATGGGAGTTGTTATTTAAATTATTATTATTTTTATTTAAGGCAAGAGTTATCTCCATATATCTCTAATGTTCAGCAACTGTTATCAATTTAGCATACCTGAAAAATAGGAAATACGTAAAAGTAGCCTAAGTAGATTTCTGAGTATATGCATTAAAACTTAAGTACCTTATTCATGGAAAAACCTTTAGCTTGTGCCTTAAGTGCTTAAGTATGTCCTGAGGATTTCTCATTATTATATTGCTCAGCACAGTTACTGATGTGAGTTCAGTTTATTAACAATAAAATCATTGTTATTGAGGGGCCGGGGAGATGGCTCAGTAGAGTAAGCGCTAGCCTGGCAAGCGCAAAGGCCTGAGTTCAATCCCTGGTTCTGAAAAATAAAAATAATCATTGTTATTGGTCAGAGTTCTTTTCATTCCATGTGGCAGAACCTCAACCAAATCTGTATTGAGTATAAAAGGAAATGATTAGCTTTCAGCTCAGACATCCAGTGATAAAACTGGCTTTCACTTTTGCCACATCTAGGTCTTCTATACATGCTGTCAAAGATTTGCCCTGTCCTCAGTCTGTTTTCTGTGTTGGGTTCATTTCTGGGCAAGTACTGCTTGTACAAAGATAGCTGCTAACAAATCCAATTCTATATTCTAACAATTTGCCAAAATGGCAAAAGAGTGTCTTTAGTGATTTGAGCCTTAATCTCAGGACTGATTATAATAGGTTCTGTTACATTCACATGCTCATCTATGATGTGAAACTCTGAGATATTCATTAGGGGATGAGATTAAGTGTGTGGCTCATGCAGTGCCTCCTGGGTCTGGTAGCCTGAGGCTGAGATAGGGTCATTTTTCAAAGGAAATTAATTAATTAATTAATTAATTTCATTCAGGCTCTTACAAAACAGCTCTGACTTATAGGGATTCTCCTGTCCCAGCCTCCCTAGTCCCAGCCTGCTGGGATTATAGGTGTGTGCCACCATGCCCAGTTTTAGTAACCAGTCTGGGCCAGCACCGCATGTGGTAATGGGAATCGAACTCGGTCCTTACTTTTACCAGGCAGGTGCTTAGACCACCAAGCTATCTCCTTACCACCCAAAAGGTGTATAACTATTAAGAAAATAGTACACTGTGTTCAGCTGAGCATAGAGGCATGTGTCTATCATCCAGGTACTTAGAAGGATCACGTGTTCAAGGACAGCCTGGGATACTTTCTCAATACCCTGTCTCAAAAAATAAAAAGGGAGGGCTGGTGAGATGGCTCAGTGGTCTAAAGCACCTACTTAGAACAAGCTTAGCAAAGCACAGGGA